>NC_041383.1:207159716-207275016 GCF_002162155.2 Triticum dicoccoides
GCAGGGAGAGAGGTGGCGTGGCGCGGTGGCGCGCGCGCGCGCCGGCCACACTCCCCTCCCTCTGTCGGGACGAAGACGACAGAGGAGGGAGGCGGGCTGGGCCGCCTGCTGGCTGGGCCGGCCAGCTGGCTGGGCTGCACAGGGAGGAGCCCAGGTAAGTTTCTCCCTTTATTTATTTTTCTGTTTTCTAATTTCTGACATTTGTTTTGATTTAAATAATATATTAAATCATTTATTTAACTTATGCCAATTTTTGCAGGAGCTAGATATATTATTCCAGAGCTCCTTTATAATTGGCATAATATTTGGACATATATTTATATATATAGAAATATATTTCCAAAGCAAATATTTATGCATTAATTCCAAATGCCCAAAATAAATGTCCATGAGCCACTAAAAATATTGGTTTGATTTTTATCTCTGTCCAATATTTTCAGAGATCAACATGAGCATTTTCTTGGACCCTTTTGGAGAAATTTTTATTTGGGTTATTTTCAAAATGATTCTGAGGGTTTCACAGATCCCCATTTCAAGTTTCTGATGAAAGAGTAAACATGATGCAACACTCTAATGCATGACTAGCTAGGGTGTGACAGCACCCACTGGGTGTAGTCCCCGAGACCGTGGTCGATTGCTGGCAATCGGCTATGGTCTGAATTTGAAAAGAAAAATTATTTTTTTTGCTGTCAGTTAACTGCTTCCGGTCGACTGATCGACTCTGAGTCAGTTAACTGCTTCCGGTCGACTGATCGACTCTGAGTCTAGCTGATAGAACTAGTGGGGGCACGCTGAGTGCACCCACTGGGTGTAGTCCCCGAGACTACAGTTGAATGTTTAGATTCAGCTGTAGTCTTAGAAATACTACGATTTTTCCTTTAGTCACTCGGAAGTGATCTATCGTTGATGTTTGTCGACTGAACTTTCGCAGAAATCTCGTGACCTTGTTTCTCGTTATACCGAATTGGAGAGAAAGTATATCCAGCTTGAGCTTGACTAGAAGCTTGTCCAAGAGAACTTCACGAAGGCGAAGGAGGAGGCAAAAGGTATGTTTGGTGAGAATCTTGACGACTGTCTTCGCTTCTTGCTTGTCTCCGAATCTGATCTTATTGTGATTTTCGCAAAAAAACTGAGGGATGCTCTGAAGAAGAAGGATCTTGACCTTGCCGAGGCGCAAAAACGGCTGCAGACAAGACTAGACTTGCAGAAGAGAAGTTGGCTTCTGTCAACAAACTTGAAGAAGAAAACACTAATCTCAAAGCCGCTCTTGACGTGGCCAACCAGGAAGTCACTCGACTGAAGAATGCCAATATGGTCCTGGACGACAAAGCTGGCGAACTGGCAGGAAAGAAGAATGACTTGGAGGTTTATCTGGGAGGACTCGCCAAGAAGCTATTCCTCATGCTCGAAGGTAACCTCTTGTCTCCGATTGGTAGTTACTGACTTGCTGTAAGGGCATTAGCTTATCCTTGAATCATGTCCACAGAATTCTGTCAAAATTTTGAAGAGGAGACTAGTCGAGTGGAGACTGGCTTGGATCCCATCAATTCTCCGGTGAAGGATGAAACTGCTATGAACGTGCTGTGCCTCGAGTCCCGCGTTGCTGTAGTGGTCGATTACCTTGCAAGACTGAAGGCCGCCACATCGCGCATCGACACATCGCTCTGGCCAGAAGAAACGCTTCAGAACGACCTTGAGTCGCTGATGACTCGTCTGAATGAAATTCCGAGTCGAGTGCAAGAATGGAAGAAGTCTTCTGCCCGGTGCGGTGCTGACGTCGCTCTGTCCTTGGTCCGTTTCCACTGCAAAGAAGCAAGAGAAGACAAGCTGGTGTCTCTCAAGGTGGCCAATACTAGGAAGCATGACTTCCATTCTTTCATGGAGACCTTCATCGCGGCTGCCACTCGAATCGCAGATGGGATTGACCTGGACGAGTTCGTTGCGCCTTCCAGCCCTCCGCAGGAGGGGTAAAAACCATATGCTTGATGATTTGAATTTGCCTCGGAATGCCGAGTGATTTTTGTAACCGCCAAACTTTAACAGGCTTGATGCCTAAGCACTTCCGGGTCCGTAGGACGTTATCCGAACTTGATTTGCCATTGAAATACGTTTGCTTCTTTCGGGCAACCATCTTCTTTGGGTTGGAGTATATACTAGCATCTGTAATGCTCTTTTGCAGGTAGGAGTGAAGCACAAATTGTCGTCGACCTATGCTCGTCATGTCTGGGCGAGTGTTGGGTTGCGACCAAGGCTCCGAGTGAGAAACTTGTTCTTCACTCGGAATGATTTTAGAAACTTAGGTGAGCACTAGGCTGCAGCTAAGCCTCCAAGTGGGAGGTTTGCTCTCCACTCGGTAGGTTTTTAGAAACTTAGGCGAGCACTGGGCTGCAGCTAAGCCCCCGAGTGAGAGGTTTGCTCTCCACTCGGTAGGATTTTGGAAACTTAGGCGAGCACTGGGCTGCAGCTAAGCCCCCGAGTGGGAGGTTTGCTCTCCACTCGGTAGGATTTTGGAAACTTAGGCGAGCACTGGGCTGCAGCTAAGCCCCCGAGTGAGAGGTTTGCTCTCTGCTCGGTAGGATTTTGGAAACTTAGGCGAGCACTGGGCTGCAGCTAAGCCCCCGAGTGAGAGGTTTGCTCTCCACTTGGTAGGATTTTGGAAACTTAGGCGAGCACTGGGCTGCAGCTAAGCCCCCGAGTGGGAGGTTTGCTCTCCACTCGGTAGGATTTTGGAAACTTAGGCGAGCACTGGGCTGCAGCTAAGCCCCCGAGTGAGAGGTTTGCTCTCCACTCGGTAGGATTTTCGTGGCACGGCTTTGGGGGAGAAGGTAGCAATTGACCTGCGCTTCGTCCTCCTTGCGGGACGCACTTGTGTTTGTGATGTAGCTCGGAAGGAGGAAGTAGGGGTCAACCTGCGCCTCGTTCTCCTTGCGAAGTGTACGATGTCTTTTATTCTTAGGCGAACACAAGGTTGCAGCTAAGCTTCCGAGTGGAAGGCTGGCTTACCACTCGGTAGGATTTTAGAAAACTTAGACGAACACTGGGCTGCAGCTAAGCCCCTGAGTGGAAGGCTGGCTTACCACTCGGTAGGATTTTGTTTTACTTAGGCGAAACGGATTCGCAGCTAAGCCTCCGAGTGGAAGGCTGGCTTACCCCTTGGTAGGATTTTAGAAAACTTAGGCGAGCACTGGGCTGCAGCTAAGCCCCTGAGTGGAAGGCTGGCTTACCACTCGGTAGGATTTTGTTTACTTAGGCGAAATGGATTCGCAGCTAAGCCTCCGAGTGGAAGGCTGGCTTACCACTCGGTAGGATTTTGTTTACTTAGGCGAAACGGATTAGCAGCTAAGCCTCCGAGTGGAAGGTTGGCTTACCACTCGGTAGGATTTTTTTACAAGCTTAGGCGAACCGGGTTCGCAGCTAAGCTACCCACTGGGGGACAGATTTATGAGATCAAAAGCAATGATAATTACTAAGAAAATTATGAAACTCTTGTCTTTGATGAATATACTACAGGAGTACTTTTTATTACAACTCATCCGAGTGAAAAACTTAAGTGTAAAAAGGGCGGAGTAAGTCCGTGTTCCATGCTCTGGGCTCGTCAATCTAGTGCTTGACATTGTAAAGGCAGTATGCCCCATTATGGAGAACCTTGGTGACGATGAAGGGACCTTCCCAAGTAGGAGCAAGCTTGTGTGGTTTCTGTTGATCCACTCGGAGAACTAAATCTCCCTCCTGGAAAGCTCGACTCTTCACATTTCTGGCATGGAAGCGACGCAAGTCCTGCTGGTAAATGGTTGATCGGATCAAGGCCATCTCTCTTTCTTCTTCTAGAAGGTCGACTGCGTCCTGTCGGGCTTGCTCTGCTTCAGCTTCGGTGTAGAGTTCGACTCGGGGTGCGTTGTGAAGCAGGTCACTCGGCAAGACTGCTTCAGCTCTGTAGACCAAGAAGAACGGAGTCCTCCCAGTCGACCGATTTGGCGTGGTCCTTAATCCCCAAAGCACCGACGGAAGTTCATCGACCCATGCACCGGCTGCGTGTTTGAGGTTGCGCATCAGTCGGGGTTCCAACCCTTTGAGAATTAAACCATTTGCTCATTCTGCTTGCCCATTCAACTGAGGGTGGGCGACTGAAGCGCAGTCGACTCGTGTACCTTGAGATGCGCAGAAGGCTCTGAACTCTTTGGAGTCGAAGTTTGACCCATTGTCCGTGATGATACTGTGGGGAACTCCATATCTGAATACCAACTCCCTGATGAAGCTGACGGCAGTGCCGGCATCCAAATTCTTGATGGGTTTAGCCTCGATCCATTTGGTGAACTTGTCGACTGCTACCAACACATGGGTGTAGCCGTTTCTGCCTGTCCTCAGAGGTCCAACCATATCCAACCCCCATACAGCAAAAGGCCAGACGAGTGGAATGGTCTTCAAGGCTGAGGCGGGTTTGTGTGACATGTTGGAGTAAAATTGACATCCTTCACACTTGTCGACTATCTCTTTCGCCATCTCATTTGCTCTGGGCCAGTAAAAACCTGTTCGGTATGCTTTAGCCATGATGGTCCGAGAGGACGCATGATGGCCACAGGTCCCCGAGTGGATGTCGTTGAGAATCATTCGACCTTCCTCTGGTGTTATGCATTTCTGGCTGACCCCAGTCGCGCTTTCTCTGTATAACTGTCCCCTCATGACGGTGAAGGCTTTGGATCGGCGGACGATCTCCCGAGCCTCTTCTTCATTCTCGGGGAGCTCTTTCCTCAGAATATAGGCGACATAGGGCACTGTCCAGTCGGGAGTGATGACCAGAACTTCCATGATGAAGTCGACCACAGCTGGGACCTCGACTTCAGTCGGATCTGTGGCGCTTTTTGGCTGCGGGGCTTCCTCAGTGAAAGGATCTTCTTGAACCGACGGCGTGTGAACATGCTCCAAAAACACGCCACTCGGAATGGCTTCCCTCTTGGAACCTATCTTGGCCAAGTCATCGGCTGCTTGATTTTTCAGTCGGGGAACGTGATGGAGCTCTAATCCCTCAAATTTCTTCTCCAGCTTTCTGACTGCATTGTAGTATCCAGTCATGGCTGGACTTGTGACGTCCCACTCCTTCATCACTTGGTTGACCACTAAGTCCGAGTCGCCGTAGACCATGAGGTGACAGGCGCCGAGTGAAATGGCCATACGCAACCCGTACAAGAGTGCTTCGTATTCTGCTTCATTGTTGGAGGAATCAAAGTGAATCTGGAGTACATATCTGAGCTTATCTCCTCGAGGGGAAACCAATACCACTCCGGCACCGGAACCATTCAGCATTTTGGAACCATCGAAGAACATAGTCCAGTGCTCCGAGTGAACTTGGGTCGGTAACTGCTGTTCAGTCCACTCGGCGAGGAAATCTGCTATTGCTTGGGACTTGATAGCTTTCTTTGCCTCAAATCTGATATCTAGGGGAAGAAGTTCAATCGCCCATTTTGCCACTCGACCGGTTGCGTCTCTGTTGTGCAGAATCTCTGATAAGGGGGCGTCGGTGACGACTGTGATAATATGGTCAGAGAAGTAGTGAGCAACTTTCTTCGTGGTCATATAAATCCCATATACAAGCTTCTGATAATGAGGGTATCGTTGCTTGGATGGGGTCAAGACTTCGGAAATGTAATACACTGGGCGCTGAACTTTGAAGGCTTTCCCTTCCTCTTCCCGCTCGACCGTAAGTACAATACTGACGACTTGTCCTGTGGCTGCAATGTAAAGCAGCAAAGGCTCTTTGCTGATTGGGGCAGCAAGCACCGGCTGGGTGGAAAGCAGGGTTTTAACTCTGCAAATGCTGCATCAGCTTCTGGAGTCCACTCGAACTTGTCTGACTTCTTCATCAGTCGGTAAAGAGGCAATGCCTTTTCACCGAGGTGAGAGATAAATCGACTTAACGCGGCCAAGCATCCAGTAAGTTTCTGGACATCATGCACACGCACGGGGCGTTTCATTTGGAGTATAGTGCCAACTTTTTCTGGGTTGGCATCGATTCCTCGTTCGGAAACAAGAAAACCGAGTAACTTTCCTCCAGGAACTCCGAATGTGCACCTTGATGGATTAAGATTGATATCATACCTCCTGAGGTTGGCATATGTTTCAGCAAGGTCAGTCAACAGGTCGGAACCTTTCCGTGACTTGACCACAATGTCATTCATGTACGCTTCCACATTCCGACTGATTTGAGTGACCAAACACTTCTGAATCATCCTCATGAATGTGGCTCCGGCATTCTTGAGGCCGAATGGCATGGTGACATAACAGAAGCACCCGAATGGGGTGATGAAAGCCGTTTTGATCTCATCGGGTCCAAACAGACGGATCTAATGGTACCCGAAATAAGCATCCAAGAAAGAAATTCGCTCACATCCCGCAGTCGAGTCTACTATTTGGTAGATGCGGGGAAGAGGAAAATGATCTTTCGGGCAAGCCCGATTGATATGCTTGAAATCGATGCACATGCGAAGCGAATTGTCCTTTTTGGGGACCATGACGACATTGGCGAGCCACTCGGAGTGGTAAATCTCTCGGATAAACTCTGCTGCTAGGAGCCGAGCCACTTCTTCGCCAATGGCCTTCCTTTTCTGGACAACGGACCATCGCAGATGTTCCTTCATAGGTTTTTTGAATCGACTCGTAGACGATGCTCAGCCAGTCCCCTGGGTACACCCGGCATGTCAGAAGGTTTCCATGCAAAGATGTCCCAGTTCTCACGGAGGAACTGAATGAGCGCTTCCTATTTGGGGTTGAGTGTTGTGGAGATATGAGTCGGAGCAGCGTTTGGGTCGGTCGGGTGGATGTGAACGGGTTTTGTCTCACTGGACGACTGAAACGCTGATTCCATAGCAGGCTTCTTGGCTCGCAACAAATACTCGGGTCTGCGTTCCTTTGGTGTTCCTGCCACTCTTCTGCCACCATCCGAGCATCGGCGATCTTCGAGCCTTTCTGGAAGCACTCTTCTGCCTTCTTGCGGTTACCAGTGACAGTGATCGCGCCTTTAGGGCCAGTCATCTTTAGTTTGAGGTACACGTAACATGGTCGAGCCATAAAAGGTGCATAAGCTGGCCTGCCCAAAATTGCATGATAGGCACTCTGGAAATCCACAACCTCAAATGTCAGCTTCTCTTTGCGGAAATTCTTTGATTCGCCAAAGACTACGTCAAGAGCAATCTGGCCGAGTGATGCGGCCTTCTTGCTAGGGATGACTCCATAAAAACTCATGTTGCTTGTGCTCAGCCTGGACATCGGAATGCCCATCCCTTTCAGCGTCTCAGCATGTAGTATATTCAAACTGCTGCCGCTATCCATCAACACTTTGGTCAGTCGAGTGCCTTCAACGACGGGATCGATCACCAGCGCTTGCCTCCCGGGGGTGGCTATGTGCGTGGCGTGATCAGATTGGTCGAATGTAATGGGAGTCTGAGACCACTTCAGGTAATTGGGTGTTGACGGAGCAGCCATATTCACCTCTCGGTTTATAACTTTCAGTCGGTTTTGCCTCTCAACATCGGCAAAAATCATCAAGGTGGAATTGGCTTGCGGATATTCCTCGTCACTATCCTCCTTGTCCTCAACCTTGTCCGACTCTTTTTCTTTGTCCTTGGGCTGCTTCCCTTGGAACTGCTGTATCAGGAGTCGACACTATCGAGTGGTATGCTTCGGGTAGATGAAATTACCCTCTTCGTCTTTCTTGGTATGGATGTGACATGGTAAATCCAACACGTCATTTCCTTCTTTATCTTTCACTTTCTTGGGGTTCCAGGGCCCCTTGGGTTTCCCTTTGAACTTTCCTGGGTTCAGGGCCAAGGCTTCTCCAGGTTCGGCTGGCTCGGCTTTACGCTTTTGCTTCCGACTGGAATTTCCGCCTCCGGTGTCCTGGGCAACTGACTTGTGCTTGCCGCTCCGGAGCCGATCCTCTTCCTCACCATTGGCATACTTGGTGGCAATTTCCATCATATGACTCAGAGACATGTCTCCGGTTCGACCGAATTTCAGACTTAGCTCCCTATACTTTACGCCCTCCTTGAAGGCGCAAACTGCCTGGTGATCAGATACATTTTCTACTGTGTGATGCAGTGTGATCCATCTCTGGATGTAATCCCTCAGAGTCTCATTCGACTTTTGCACACAAGATTGCAGCTCTGTCAGTCCCGCCGACCGCTTGCACGTTCCTTCGAACATCCTGACAAACACTCGGGAGAGATCCTCCCACGTGTAGATGCTGCTGGGTGTCAACTGATTCAGCCATGCCCCGGCTGATCCTTCCAACATGAGAGGCAGATGCTTCATGGCCACCTCGTCATTTCCACCGCCGATCTGAACGGCCACTCGGTAGTCCTCAAGCCAAGTATCGGGCTTGGACTCACCGTTGAACTTGCTGACTCCAGTCGCCAACCTGAAGTTGGGAGGAATCACTGCGGCTCTGATGGGTCTGCTGAAACACTCTGGCCCAGAAACATGCACTCGGCTGCTGGTGGGTACATCTCTGTCATTACCCACTCTGTGGGCTATGTTCCGGTCGACCAGACCTTGAACGATGATGAATCTCGCATCAAAGCCTAGTTCTCTGGGGTCGACTGGAACTCTTCGTCTACCACTGTACTGACGTCTGTCATCCTGCTGTCGAGGCATATATGATCCACCCCTCCGGGGAGGAGTGGGCACTCGACGTTGATCGTTGTGATCGACTCGGTGATCATCCTGCTCATAATTCCTGTACTGATCATGTCGGTCGCCATGTCCTTCACGCCTCGGGGGCGATCTGGGGCTATGAGCTGATTGGACAGTATTCGCTGCCACGGACCTGCTATGAATCCTGTTCCGCGACTGCGACACAGCCGAGTTCTGATCTCTAGCTGCTCGGAGAAAATCTCTGATCTGCATCAAGCCTCTGCCAGCCTCTGACTGGGAAGGCTGAATTGACTCTGCTATGCGTGTTGCAGCTGCCAAATTCTGGATTGGAGTGCGGTATACCTGAGTCGGGGGTTTGAAGAGTTGGCGTCGACTGGAGTCTGGAATCCGTTGCCGCGCGCGCTCGTCGAGTGCCCGCTGAAGGTTCTCCAGTCAAGTGCACTCAGCCAGGTTGGCCAAGCGCGCGTACTCTAAGGTGCGAGCCTCAGGGGTTTCTCCAACGATCGGAGTATGGAGCGCATCCATGTTCCGGTGGCGAAGCTCTTCCCTCTGCTGCGAGTCGAGGGGCTCGGGGCGGTACTCCTCATGGTCGTGAGACGGATCGCCCCCGCCGTTGCCTCCCTCAGTGCCAGGAAAGCTGGGAGGAACGTGCGGCCCATTGACCATCAGGACCTTCGCTGCCGGATCACTGCTGTCGCATTCGGATGCAGTCTCTATGGAGCCAGTCGACAGGTCAAACAGGCCGTAGAGAGATTCGTCGGGCTCGATTGCCGTGACTTGGGCAGCAGTCGACTGGCGAGCCACTGCGTGCCTCACCCACCGCTGGAGCCTCGACTGACCAAAGCGCTTACGCCAGCGGGAAGCTGGGAGGGAGGATGACACGAAAACCGGCCAATACTGAGTCGACGGTTGCCGCAGAAGGACGCCGCGGACGCATGCTCGAAAATGCGTAGCTCCGCGGACCGGGAGCACATCCACGTCGAGCGGAGCCTCCTGCAGCCAGGCAGAGTCGTTGGCGACGAATGTGAGCGCGCCGAGACGGATCTCGCGGCCCTCAACCAAAACTCCGCCTGAAACCATGATGATGGGAATTGAAAAGATTGCAACTTCTCCAACAACTCGCTAAGACACCTGCCCCACGGTGGGCGCCAACTGTCGTGGTTCTAAGTCTGACAGTAGAATGGGGTTGTAGGTATGGAGAGGCAAGATCCTAGCTATGGAGCAGTTGTACACACGAGTGTTTTACGAGTTCAGGCCCTTCTCAGAGGAAGTAACAACCCTACGTCTCGGTGCCCGGAGGCGGTCAACTGAATTATGTGTGTGAGAGTTACAGGGGTGCGAACCCTTCTACCAGTGGAGGGGGTGGCTTATATAGAGGACGCCAAGACCCCAACCAGCCCACTTAGCAGAGGGTTAAAGTACATTAAGGTCTGGCATTACTGGTAACGCCCTACATAAAGTGCCATCATGACCATTAAGACTAATTAATTATAACCGTTTGGATATAGAATAGATCATGAACTCCTGATGGTCGAGTGAGTCTTCATGGTCGAGTGTCTTCAGGTTCGTCGAGTGTCTTCTAGTCCGTCGAGTGGAGTCCCTCTTGGTCGACTGGAAGACGGCTTCTTCTAAGAGATGTCCTTGGGGAGGGTACCTTGGTCAGGTTCATGACCCTACCCTAGGTACATGACTTCATCAATTGATGCGTCTCCTATTAGAAGTATGTTTCACAATATGAATTTTGATGATTATGGGACTGATGATGAATCAACTTTGCCTAGAAGGCGTCCCAAAAATTCGGAATCTTTAGATCTTAATGCTAAATTTGGTAAAAGAGAGATTGGAGAATCCTCAACTTCTAATAATTTTGAACCGACTATCTCGGATTTCAAGGAATTTGATTATGATAATTGCTCTTTAAAAGGTTGTATTTCCTTGTTGGAATCCGTTGTTAATTCTCCTCATGCTTATAGTCAAAACAAAGCTTTTACCAAACATATTGTTGATGCCTTGATGCAATCCTATGATGAAAAACTTAATTTGGAACTTTCTATACCTAGAAAACATAATGATGAGTGGGAACCTACTATTAATATTAGAATTAAAGATTTTGAGTGTTTTTCTTTGTGTGATTTGGGTTCTAGTGTTTCCACAATTCCGAAAACTTTATGCAATATTCTAGACTTCCATGATCTTGATGATTGCTCTTTAAATTTGCACCTTGCGGATTCCACCATTAAAAAGCCTATGGGAAGGATCAATGATGTTCTTATTGTTGCTAATAGAAATTTGGTGCCCGTAGATTTTATCGTTCTTGATATAGATTGCAATCTTTCTTGCCCTATTATTCTTGGTAGACCTTTCCTTAGAACGGTTGGTGCGATTATTGATATGAAGGAAGGGAACATTAGATTCCAATTTCCTTTAAAGAAAGGCATGGAGCACTTTTCAAGAAAGAAATTCAAATTACCTTATGAATCTATCATGCGTGCTACTTATGAATCAAGTGCCAAAGATGGCACTCGTTAGATCTATCCTTGCTTTTATGCCTAGCTAGGGGCGTTAAACGGTAGCGCTAGTTGGGAGGCAACCCAATTTTCTTTATGTTCTTTGTTTTTGTTCCTGTTTAGTGTTAAATTTTGTTTCTACTTTCTGTTTAGATGTGTTTTTATCTTTTGTTTAGTGTTTGTGCCAAGTAGAACCTATAGGATAAACTATGATGATGGTTGATTTGATTCTGCTGAAAAACAGAAACTTTGTGCTCACGAGAAACAATTGAATAAATCACAGAAAAAAGCTTTTGCGTTGATTCGTTTTGCTGCTGATCAATAAACCAATTTTCCAGTACTTCCTGTTTTGGTGTGATTTTTAGAGTTCCAGAAGTTTGCGTTAGTTACAGATTGCTACAGACTATTGTGTTTTTGACAGATTCTGTTTTTCGTGTGTTGTTTGGTTATTTCAATGCATCTATGGCTAATAAATTAGTTTATAAACCATAAGGAAGTTGGAATACAGTAGGTTTAACACCAAAATAAATAAAGAATGAGTTCATTGCAGTACCTTATGTGGTGGTTTTGTTTTCTTTCACTAACGGAGCTTATAAGATTTCCTGTTGAGTTTTGTGTTGTGAAGTTTTCAAGTTTTGGGTAAAGCTTTTATGGACTATGGAATAAAGAGTGGCAAGAGCCTAAGCTTGGGGATGCTTATGGCACCCCAAGATATTCAAGAATAGCCAAAAGCCTAAGCTTTGGGATGCCCCGGGAAGGCATCCCCTCTTTCATCTTCGTTCATTGGTAACTTTACTTGGAGCTATATTTTTATTCGCTACATGATATGTGTTTTGCTTGGAGCGTTGTGTATTATATTGATCTTTGCTTGTTAGTTTACCACAATCATCCTTGCTGTAACACACCTTTTTGGAGAAGCCTATTTGATTAGAATTTGCTAGAATACTCTATGTGCTTCACTTATATCTTTTGAGCTTGATAGTTTTTGCTCTAGTGATTCACTTATATCTTTTAGAGCATGGTGGTGGATTAATTTTATAGAAATTGCTAGTCTATCATGCTTCACTTATATTATTTTGAGAGTCTCTTAGAACAACATGGTATTTGCTATGGTTATAATTTGGTCCTAGAATGATGAGCATCCAAGAAAGTGAATTGGATGCTATGATCAATTTGATGCTTGATAATTGTTTTGAGATATGGAGGTAGTAATATTAAAGTCATGCTAGTTGGGTGATTATGGATTTAAAGAATGCTTGTGTTGAAGTTTGTGATTCCCGTAGCATGCACGTATGGTGAACCGCTTTGTGATGAAGTTGGAGCACAATTTTATTTATGATTGTCTTCCTTATGAGTGGCAGTCGGGAACGAGCGATGGTCTTTTCCTACCAATCTATCCCCCTAGGAGCATGCGTGTACTGCTTTGGTTTTTGATGACTTCTAAATTTTTACAACAAGTGTATGAGTTCTTTTGATTAATGTTGAGTCCATGGATTATACGCACTCCTTTCACCCCTCCATTATTGCTAGCCTCTCTTGTATCGTGCAACTTTCACCGGTACCATACACCCACCATACTCCTTCCTAAAAACAGCCACCATACCTACCTATTATGGCATTTCCATAGCCATTCCGAGATATATTGCCATGCAACTTTCCACCGTTCCATTCATATGACACACATTACTTTTGTCATATTGCTTTTTTGCATGAACATGTAGTTGACATCGTATTTGTGGCAAAGCCACCATTCATAATTCTTTCATACATGTCACTCTTGATTCATTGCATATCCCGGTATACCGCCGGAGGCATTCATATAGATTCATATTTTGTTCTAAGTATCGAGTTGTAATTGTTGAGTTGTAAAAAAATAAAAAGTGTGATGATCATAATTATTAGAGGATTGTCCCAGTGAGGAGAGGATAATGGAGACTATGATTCCCCCATAAATCGGGATGAGACTCCGGACGAAATATAAAAAAATAAAAAAAGAGGCCATAAAAAAAGAGAAAAGGCCCAAATAAAAAAAATATGAGAGAAAAAGAGAGAAGGGACAATGCTACTATCCTTTTACCACACTTATGCTTCAAAGTAGCACCATGATATTCATGATAGAGAGTCTCATATGTTGTAACTTCCATTTACTAGTGGGAATTTTTCATTATAGAACTTGGCTTGTATATTCCAATGATGGGCTTCCTCAAAATGCCCTAGGTCTTCGTGAGCAAGCAAGTTGGATGCACCCCACTAGTTTTCTTTTGTTGAGCTTTCATATATTTATAGCTCTAGTGCATCCGTTGCATGGCAATCCCTACTCACTCACATTGGTATCTATTAATGGGCATCTCCATAGCCCGTTGATACGCCTAGTTGATGTGAGACTATCTTATCCTTTTTTGTCTTCTCCACAACCACCGTTCTATTCCACATATAGTGCTATGTCCATGGCTCACGCTCATGTATTACGTGAGTTGAAAAAGTTTGAGATTATTAAAGTATGAAACAATTGCTTGGCTCGTCATCGGGGTTGTGCATGATTAAATACTTTGTGTGATGAAGATAGAGCTTAGCCAGGCTATATGATTTTGTAGGGATAACTTTCTTTTGGCCATGCTATTTTGAGAAGACATGATTACTTGCTTAGTATGCTTGAAGTATTACTATTTCTTATGTCAATATGAACTTTTATTTTGTATTACTTGGATCTGAACATTCATGCCACAATGAAAGAAAATTACATTATGAATTATGCTAGGTGGCATTCCACATCAAAAATTCTCCTTTTATCATTTACCTACTCGAGGACGAGCAGGAATTAAGCTTGGGGATGCTTGATATGTCTCCAACGTATCTATAATTTTTGATTGTTCCATGCTATTATATTACCTGTTTTGGATGCTTATGGGCTTTATTCTACATATTTATATTATTTTTGGGACTAACCTACTAACCGGAGGCCCAACCCATATTGCTATTTTTTTTGCCTATTTCAGTATTTGGAAGAAAAGGAATATCAAACGGAGTCCAAACGGAATGAAACCTTCGGGAGCGTTATTTTTGGAACAAATCTGATCCGGATAGCCTGGAGTGCAAGTCAAGAAAGCTCCAAGGGCCCCACGAGATAGGAGGGCGCACCCCCCTGTAGGGCGCGCCCCCGTGTCTCGTGGGCCCCTCGGGCGTCCACTGACGTACTTCTTCCTCCTATATATACCTACGGACCCTGAAAACATCCGGGGGCACCACGAAACACAATTTCCACCACTGTAACCTTCTGTATCCGCGAGATCCCATCTTGGAGCCTTTGCCGGCACTCTGCCGGAGGGGGAATCGACCATGGAGGGCCTCTACATCAACATCCTTGCCCCTCCTATGAGTTGTGAGTAGTTTACCACAGACCTACGGGTCCATAGTTATTAGCTAGATGGATTCTTCTCTCTTTTTGGATCTCAATACAATGATCTCCCCCTCTCTTGTGGAGATCTATTCGATGTAATCTCTTTTTGCGGTATGTTTGTCAAGGTCCGATGAATTGTGAGTTTATGTTCATATTTATATATGGTTATTAACTGAATCTTCTCTGAATTCTTTTATGTATGATTGAGTTATCTTTGCAAGTCTCTTCGAATTATCGGTTTGGTTTGGCCTATTAGATTGATCTTTCTTGCCATGGGAGAAGTGCTTAGCTTTGGGTTCAATCTTGCGGTGTTCTTACCCAGTGACAGAAAGGGTTGCAAGACACGTATTGTATTGTTCCCATCGAGGATAACAAGATGGGGTTTATATCATATTGCATGAGTTTATCCCTCTACATCATATCATCTTGCTTAAAGCGTTACTCCGTTCTTATGAACTTAATACTCTAGATGCATGCTGGATAGCGGTCGATGTGTGGAGTAATAGTAGTAGATGCAGGCAGGAGTCGGTCTACTTGTTTTGGATGTGATGCCTATATACATGATCATGCCTAGATAACGTCATAATTATTCGCTTTTCTATCAATTGCTTGACAGTAATTTGTTCACCCACCGTAATACTTATGCTCTCGAGAGAAGCATCTAGTGAAACCTTTGGGCCCCGGGTCTATCTCTTATCATATTTGCTTTCAATCTACTTTTATTTGCATCTTTACTTTTCTTGCATCTATATCATAAAATACCAAAAATATATCTATCTTATCATACTATCTCTATTAGATCTCACTTTCGCAAGTGGCCGTGAAGGGATTGACAGCCCCTTTATTGCGTTGATTGCGAGTTCTCAGTTTGTTTGTGTAGGTGCGTGGGACTTTTGAGGAGCCTCCTACTGGATTGATACCTTGGTTCTCAAAAACTGAGGGAAATTCTTACGCTACACTTGCTGCATCACCCTCTCCTCTCCGGGGAAAACCAACGCTAGCTCAAGACGTAGCAGCAAGCACCTGCGTGGTGGCATGTAGATCTTTGTGAAGATCCTGCCACCGTTGTAGCACAACGGCCAGCTAGTCAGTTTGGTGCTGCGTGTCGCGTCAGCCTAGATGCGTGTCAAGGCAGGGTGAGGAGGCGACGGACAGGATGGGTTCTATTACTGTCCCCGATAAAGTTGGAGGGCACGTAAGCAGCGCATTTAATGTGTTTTTCCTATAACATTAGCGATAAGCTTGTACACTGTAGTTACTTTACACCTCCTGTGTGCCACTGTGGCGACCCTTTTGACATCTAAAAGGAGGCCCGAAGTACTGGAGAAGGATTTGGACTTTTTGGACTAGGCATGCATAGCAGCTAGTCTAGGAACTCAAGAAGACTAAATGTACACCCAAAGTAGGACTAGGGTTTCACGCTCCTCAGCGGCTCGAACCTAGGTAAAAATCCCCTGTGCTAATCACCAGACCTGCTCTTTGTTCAATCCTCTCCCCGCCAACCGTAGAAGGGATCCTCATGATCCAACAAGTGTCGTTTCCTTGACATCTTTGTCGCGCCAGGTAGGGGGACTTGTTGTGCAAATCTTGTCCGGTAGTTAGTACGTCAATCTCTTCATCACCATGGCTCCGAAGAAGAAGACGATCATGGGATCGGTTCGTCTGGAGCCATCAAAGTGCAACTAATCTCTAGGTGGTTTTGGTAATTCTTAACAACATATAGTTCATTGAACTAATGCTCTTTTAAGATGATCATTTCAGAAAGTTCAGTGTTTGGCATGGCATGAACTAGAGATGTGGACACCTCAACATGCTAAGGACACATATTGGCAACAAGCTCAAGACTCTACATTTTTCATTTCAGGGATCCAAGATCACATTCAGTCAATAGGAAAGCAAATACTATTAAAAGGGAATGAGGTATTGCTTAATGGCTTACTTGCTCAAATGCTTAGTGATATGCTCCAAACCCTCAACCACTTTCTCATTCCCACATATGTCCTAAACCTAAAAGTCAAACTCGGCCCCACCGATTTGATCTATCCGGCGCCACCGAGTTTCATTTGACATAGCCACTGCCACAAACCCTAGTCACTTCGGTTTCACTAATAGGGATCTCAATCTCACCGAGATGGGATTGCAAACTCACGGTTTCCTTTTTGTAACATTTCGGTCTTAGCAAAATGAGCGAATCGGTCCCATCGAGTCTGCAATGCAAACTCCCTGTTTCCTTTTCGTAACACTTCGGTCTTACTGAAGTGAGTGAATCGGTCCCACCGAGCTTGCCTGACCAACTCTCTATGTGCCTATTACTAAAATCGGTCCCACCTAGTTCATGTGATCAGTCACACCGAGATTACGTTATGCCCTAACCCTAGCATATCGGTCCCACCGAGTTGACTATGTCGGTCCATCTAAAAAGCCTAACATTCATATTTTGACCTGAATCGGTCTGACCGGGTTTTACCATTCGGTCTCACCAAGTTTGGGAATCTGTGTGTAACGGTTAGATTTTGTGTGGAGGCTATATATACCCCTCCACCCATTCTTCATTCGTTGAGAGAGCTATTAGAACGTGCCTACACTTCCAACATTCATTTTCTGAGAGAAAACGACCTACTCATGTGTTGAGACTAAGATATTGGAGTCCAACCACAAGAATCTTGATCTCTAGCCTTCCCCAAGGTTCTTTCCACTCAAATCATCTTTCCACCATGGCCAAATCTGTGAGAGAAAGTTGAGTGTTGGGGAGACTATCATTCGAAGCACAAGAGCAAGGAGTTCATCATCAACACACCATCTATTACCTTTTGGAGAGTGGTATCTCCTAGATTGGTTAGGTGTCACTTGGGAGCCTCCGTCAATATTGTGGAGTTCAACCAAGGAGTTTGTAAGGGCAAGGAGATCGCCTACTTCGTGAAGATCTACCCTAGTGAGGCAAGTCTTTCGTGGGTGATGGCCATGGTGGGATAGACAAGGTTGCTTCTTCGTGGACCCTTCGTGGGTGGAGCCCTCCGTGGACTCGCGCAACTGTTACTCTTCGTGGGTTGGAGTCTCCATCAACGTGGATGTATGATAGCACCACCTATGGGAACCACGCCAAAAATCTCCGTGTCAACATTGCATTTGCTCCCTCCAAACTCCTCCCATTTACTTTCTTGCAAATTACATGCTTTACTTTCCGCTGCTCATATACTCTCTGCATGCTTGCTTGAATTGTATTAAGATTGCTTGACTTCTGCTAAGTTGCTAAAATCTGCCAAGAATTAAAATTGGAAAAAGGTTAAGTTTTATTTGGTCAAGTAGTCTAATCACCCCCTCCCCTCTAGACATACTTTCGATCCTACAAGCCGGTCTGCCCGTGCCAGCGCGAACGGGCGACGGAGCAGATGCTGGTGGCGGAGGGGATCAAGACCATCCACATCATTCTGGTACCAGCAACCAAGCGAGCGGCATCGTCCGCAGCCACGGCGATGATCCGCACGCCACCACATCCAAGGACGGAGATGTGCTTCCCTTAGGTGGCGTGCGGACCTCCAAGGGTAGGAAGACAACCTTGCTGACGCACGCACCATGGTCCTCCCAGGTCGTGCATGACGAGTAGCACCGCGACGTTGGTGACCCCGGGCATCATTGCGGAAAGAGCCCTCAGCGTCATTCTCAAGATGTGCAGGGCCGACATGCATGCCAATATGCTGGCGAAAAGGGCGCGCGCCCGCGGAACTGTGATGGAGCTCCTTCTAACGTAGTTAGAAGTCCGAGCACCTCCCGGTCCTCACGTTTATCGCTGCCACCCACACGAGCAGAAGCATTGGAACAAGCACAACTACTCCTCGACTTTCCTCCTGCTATGAAAGAGGCAAGAAGAGTAGAGGGCTGCTATCCAAAGGCTCTTATCGGGTAATTCAAGTCACCAGGCCCGGCGCAGTCCGCCTGGAGACCGAAGATGGTGTTCCAGTGAGTAACTCCTGGAATATCAAACACCTTCGCAAGTATTACCCATAAGGTGCGGTTTCCTGGACCCCAGCAACCCCCCTTTTGTACTAGCCTTGCCAGCAAGGCATGTAACCCTATGTACAAAGCTAGGCGCGGATCTTGTGCGCAATTGAATAATCGCCAATATGTACAGTTCTTGTTGATTTCCATGTTTATATACATATATATATATGCATGCCTGTCCAAGGTTTTGTACTATCTTTTCTAGCAAATACTGATGAACCGCCAAGGTTCCATGTTCCTATTTTCTCTTCTTTCTTTTTCTCAAAAGGACAGAAGATTCCCTCGCGCACAGGTTTGTCAGGGAGGATAGAGAGTATGGGCACCAACAGGCGTCGTTCAAAGTATCATCTTGTAGAAAAGAATGCAACAACGAAAAGCTGGAGAGTGATTTTCTTTAAATATAAGGTTATTTTCCTCAGAGGATTTCGTTTTGTATGGAAAACTTGTACGTAAAGGAACCCTGCCACGGCTAGTAGGGCCTTTGATCTGTTTCGACTCCGCTCAGCGGTTCAAGTTGCTGCACTAGGAGCAGCAAGTTGTCTTGCCGGCAGCGACACCCCTAGCAGGCTGCTAAGGATCCGTTCCTCAATGCTCTCGTGGCAAGGGTGCGCGCACCAGCAAGCCTATCCAAATGGGTGTAGGGTGTAGTACATACAAAAAGAGATCAAGCGGGAAGATAGCATGCATTCAATTCAAAACATAGCGAGTTGTATTACATAGATGGTTGCCGCGTTTCTAACTTAAGATGAAATTGTCTTAGGCATGAATTTGCAGTGGCAATAAAGAGCGGACTGGCTAACCCCAACGCTGGCCTTACAACCTCTTGACTCCGTCAACACAGCTGATGATGGGCTCGACGAGTTCTTCAAGCGCCTTGAGGTATGCGTCCTCTGGCAAGCTCTCAAGTGCCTTGGTGAAGTCGCCACCGGGGTTCCAGTGTGCCACCTTGGTGAGCACCTTGAGGAGGGTGCCCCGGCAAAGCTTCTGGGCCTCATTGGCCAGATGGTTTGCCCCGTTGAAGTGGAGCAGTACCAGGGCATCGAGGACGCGCTCAAAGAACATGGTCAGCCTGGCGCTTTGGCTCACATTCTCTTCCTGGGAGAACCTGAAGCTTGGCATGCCCATGACAGACAGCTGCATGGTGAGCCTCTCGCAACATCAATGAGGTGTGTGGTCCAGATCTTCATGCCATCCACAAAGTCGTTGTTGGTGGTGGCAGCACTCTGCAGCAGCAGTTTCTCAACCTCGAGGTCATTGGCCAGGGCCTTTTCACGGGTCGTGCTTTCTATGAGCGTCTCCACCAAGGTGGTCAACTTCAGCATTAGATCGGCAATGGAGTCGTTGGCCTCGGAGAGTAGTTTGGTCTTGTCAGATATGGCGACCTGCAGCTCTGACAAGGTGTCCCTAGTCTTGTCACTATTGCTCTTCAACATGGAGACCTCTTTCCTGTGCTCCTCCAGCTCCAGCTCCAGTTTCTCCACCTTGTCGGCCGGCTCATTTTTGGCGGCCTCCGCAGCCTCAGCACCGTTGATTGCCTCCTTTAGCTTGATGTCATGGTCTAGGGCCATAGCATCGAGTGAGTTTTTGTGCTCCTGCTTCAGCTCCTAGGTCCGTTGCGCGACAAGCTTTTCGATCTCTTCGTCCTTGCCGCGGAGCTTGGAGGCAAGCGCCTCTTCGCGGGCGACAAGATCTTCTTATTGGGCGTCAAGCAGGACGCGACACTGCCTCTGGTCAGCCTCATCCTTGGCGGCCTGCGTAGTAGCCACCTCTTGGGCCTTCTTGATGTCAGCCTGCTTCAGGAGGAGCTCGTGCCGGCTCTCACTCAGCTGATCCTGGGCGGCCTTCAGATCTTGCTGGGCCTCGGCAAACTAGGTCTGCATCTGAGCGATGCGCTCCTGGAAATTTGAATTTGCTTTGTCCACGGCCGTCATCCTGGAGTCCGTTTTCTCCGTACGAGCACGATAAAAGCACCTGAAGCTTCTGGAAATTGGTGCTCATGGCTTGGAGGAGTTGGTCTTCTTTGGAGCCACTACCGCTGGCACTCGGCTCATCAACAACCTGGAGCCCGACAGCGGCAAGGATTTCTTCATCAAAGGCCTCCCCTTCGGTTGGCACTCCGGTGCTCATCGTTCCTGTGATGCTGACGAACAGGTCATCGCCACCTTTAGGTATTTTCCTGGGGTGGGGGCTTCAGAGGTTGATGGTTGATCATCAACCACCTCCTTCCCGGCAGCTGAAGGCTCTGGGGCCGATGCAGCGCTAGGCGCTCCTGAGGCAGAATTGCCATCAGTACGGTCACCGGATTCCTTGCTGGCCTCCCCGGCAGACCCCTTGGCAGCCTCTTTGTGCGCGTCCTTAGCGGCCTTGTTGGCGGCAACCTTGGCGGCCTCAGCGGTGACGGCCTTGGCAGTCTCCTCAATGATGGCATCGACGTCCGTCTGGACTGTCGAGAGAGGATCTGAAGGCCGAAAGGGAAAGTGAGGCGAAACCGAAGTCAACACTACAGAATATGAGGGACTGCTTGCCGGTCTCAGGATCGCGGAAGACCTCGGAATCAGGAAGCTCATCATCAGAGGTGACTCACAACTTGTCGTCAAGCAAGTTAACAAAGATTATCAGATCCTGTTGAAGGAAGCCTATGTAGATGAAGTGAGGAAGTTGGAGGAGCGTTTTGATGGTTTGCAAGAGCATGTTCCTCAAGCAGAGAACATCATTGCCGACGACTTGTCAAAACGCGCTGCCCTCAAGTTGCCTGTGGAACCAGGAACCTTTGTGCTCTAATTGAATCAACCATCATTGAACCATCGGCAGGACAGAATAAGCGAAGGAAGGCGGGCCCTGGCAAGTACTTTCTCGCTGAGCTCCCATGAGCCGCTGGCAAGGAAGTTGCCAGGAACCCCAAGCTTGTCGGGGAGCAGCAGGCTCAGGCAGGGCCTCAAGCCCTTGCCATAGAGACGGCTACCCACATGGCAGAAGACATGCCTTTAGTCCTTGCCGTCGAGCCTCGGGCTCTGACATGGGCACAACACACCATTCGGTTCCTCCAAACAGGGGAACTCCCTGAGGAACAGGAAGAGGCAGAGAAATTAGCCCGTCGGTCCAGCATGTACCAGTTTGTGGATGATGTCCTATACAGGAGGAGACCGAACGGTGTGAAATTGAAGTGCATTCCTCAGGAGGATGGACTGGAGCTGTTGTCAGAGATACATGGAGGCATATGTGGCTCCCACATAGGGTCAAGAGCCCTTGCCGGCAAAGCATTCCAGCAAGGTTTCTTTTGGCCCACCACTCTCCAAGATGCAACTGCACTAGTAACCAAGTGTGAAGTGTGCCAGTTCCATTCAAAGAAGCTTCATCAACCAGCTCGAGCTCTTCAGACGATCCCTCTTTCCTGGCCATTTTTGGTCTGCTGGTTCGACATACTGGGACCCTTCCCCCGTGCTCTCGGGGGCTTTGAGTACTTGCACGTCATAATCGACAAGTTCACGAAGTGGCCAGAAGTGGAGCCAGTGAGAAAGGTGACAGCACAATAAACCGTCAAGTTCTTCAAATGACTACTTTGCCATTTTGGTGTGCCAAACAGAGTCATCACCGATAACGGCACACAGTTCACGAGCCACACCTTCATGCAGTATATCCAAGACCTTGGCAACAAAGTTTGTTTTGCTTTTGTTGCTCATCCAAGAAGCAACGTCCAGGCAGAAAGGGCAAATGCTGAAGTGTTGCGGGGCCTCAAAACAAGGACTTTCGACAGGCTGCACAAGTGCGGAAGAAGCTGGATTGATGAGTTGCCAATGGTTCTTTGGTCAATCAGAATGACACCAAATCGAGCCATTAGCCAAAGCTTCTCCCTGGTATACGTGGCAGAAGCAGTTCTCCCCACAGAACTCATATACGGTTCACCTCGAGTGCTCTCATATGATGAGCTTGAGCAAGAGCAGTTGCACCAAGATGATACTAGCCTCCTTGAGGAAGATCGTCTTCGGGCTGCTGTGCGAGCTGCACGCTATCAACAAGCCTTGCGCCGCTACCATAACCACAAGGTTCATGCCCTAAGCCTTAAGGAAGGCGACCTTGTTCTTCGGCGTATTCAATCCGCCAAGAAGTCCAACAAGTTGACGCCGAAGTGGAAAGGCCCTTATCGGGTAATACGAGTCACCAGGCCCACTGTAGTCCGCTTGGAGAACGAAGATGGTATTCTGGTGAGCAACTCCTGGAATATCGAACATCTTTGCAAGTTTTGCCCATGAGGCGCGGTTGCCGGGACCCCCGGCAACCACCTTTTGTACTAGCCTTGCCGGCAAGGCATGTAACCCTATGTAGAGAGCTAGGCGCAGACCCTGTGCGCAGTCGAACAACTTTCAGTATGTACAGTTCCTGTTGATTTCCATGTTTATGTATATACGTATATGCATGCTTGTCCAGGATATTGTACTACCCTTGTTTCCAGTAGATACTGACGAACCACCAAGGTTCCATGCTCCTATATTCATTTCGTTCTAGCCACAGCGAAGATGCCCAGTTCCGTTGTCCCCGGCAAACCAGAGAGATAAAGTTTACCTCTTGTCCATTTATGTTCATAACCCATAACTTGTGCACTAGAAAACCTCACCACTCTTCTTAGACTTAGGTGCTCCCATCCCTGATTCGAACGCTGCTTCGGCCAGAATGGTCACAATAGCCTTTGGTAAAAAGAGATTGGCAAGGGGATGGACCCTTTGTCTGTAACCCGGCAGATGTTACTCTTCGGCAGGCACAAAGGGTGCCGGCAAGGTAGCTTGGCGGGAAAACTCGTTTATTTACATTAAAGAGGCATTTCGCCTCTGCATGGACATATACATGCATGGGTTCTTGGCAAGGCTCATCTTTTTCATTCACATGCTGATACAAGTACAAACGTTACAGAACATAAGCATGGACTCGAGAGATTACATTATTTAAAATTAAGATTTGGCAAATGCCTACAAATTTAAAAAAAGATAAGTGCCCCGTAATCCCCATTCTTGCCCCTCTCCTCCTAGGCATGGCAGGTGAAGGCAAAGGAGATGCGAGGGGGACGCGTCGATGAAGAGCATGGCGGAGGTGACCCGTTGACCACCAACACCAGAACCAGCAGGGCACAACCCCCGGCAAGGCATGTGGCCGGGGGAGGGGCGGTGCAGATGATGGTGCTGCCACGAATGGTCAGCCGGAGTCGGAGTCGTCGTCCTCCCGCCCGCTACCATTGTCATCACCATCGTGGACCTCCTCGTCGCTGTCGCTCGAGGAGGAGCTTTCATCGTTGGTGGAGCTCTCCGTGCAACACCCTAAGTGGATTCCCGAGCGCCCAAAGACCTTGATGGAAAGCAGGCCGCTCTCCATTAATTTGATATGGAAAACGTGTCCCTTCGACAAGCTATGGTCACGGGCAAAGGTTTTCCACCCATGGCGGAAATACATGACGTGAGGAGTGGGGAAGTCGACGTCGACCCACATGCTGTCGTTCCCACAACCCCTCATATTCAGCCTCAAGGCGTGCGGCGGGTCAAGCTCCATTACCGAGCAAACGGAGTAGGAAGGTGGAGATGACCGCACATGGGCTTGTATAGCATGATGAAGAACTCTCGGGGCTAGTCTCCGACATGGCCCTCCATTGAGGGAGGGGCCGCCGACAGAGACGCGGCTGGTGCGCCACCCCGTCCTCCTCTTCCCCGAGCTCCATGGTGACCTCGGCCTCGCCTCCTCCCTTTCCCTCTCATAGCGGGTTCCGCCTCCATGAAATATAGAGGAGGAGGGACGCGCTGTCGAGCAGAAGCCCTCGCCGCCGCCATTGGAGCGCCAGCGCGCCATCTCACCATGGCGGGAGGAGGAAGGTGACCAAGCAGGAAGGGGAAGAAGGTGGTGAGTGTGGAAAAACACCGTCCCTCCCCCTTTTTATAGAAGGGCAGGGACAGAGCCTGGCCTCTCACCCCAAGGGCGGCCGCCCCGCTCGACCAATACAGCCTCCAGAGGCGCGGGTTATCAGGACTGCCCCGCTACTCCAATCAGCGACGCCTGATTTCCCACCATGGTGTTAATGCATGTGCCCTCCGCATCCTCTGCCTACTCTTCCTAAGGCATGAAGGACACATGGCGAGCAAGTCAGAAGCATAAAGACAAGTGGGACGGCCGTTTTCCACCCTGTGATCGTGGGGTGCATGTCGGAGTCAAAACCGGTGGATCTCGGGTAGGGGGTCCTGAACTGTGCGCCTAAGGCTAATGGTAACAGGAGGCTGGGGACACGATGTTTACCCAGGTTCGGGCCCTCTCGATGGAGGTAATACCCTACTTCCTGCTTGATTGATCTTGATGATATGAGTATTACAAGAGTTGATCTACCACGAGATCAGAGAGGCTAAACCCTAGAAGCTAGCCTATGGTATGATTGTTGATGATGATTATTGGTCCTATGGACTAAACCCTACGGTTTATATAGACACCGGAGGGGGTTAGGGTTACACAGAGTCGGTTTACAGAGAAGGAGATTTACATCCGAATCGCCAAGCATGCCTTCCACGCCAAGGAGAGTCCCATCCGGACACGGGACGAAGTCTTCAATCTTGTATCTTCATAGTCCAACAATCCGGCCAAAGCATATAGTTCGGCTGTCCAGATACCGCCTTATCCAGGACTCCCTCAGTATCCCCCGAACCAGGCTTCAATGACGATGAGTCCGACGCGCAGATTGTCTTCGGCATTGCAAGGCGGGTTCTTCTCCAAATCCGGTGCACCCGTCATAGCGAATAGTGTCTGGCCTCCCAGTTAGGTTGTACTCCTCGGCTTCTGTGCTTCAATAATGGCCATCTCCACGCGTCGATCGAAGACGAGCGGCCAGGGCATTTTTGCATTTTCCACCCTAATCCCGTAGGCGAGCCGTCTATTTGAGGAGACGGGGATCTTCAGATCCAAACCACACCATCTTCCCCCAAGGCAGCACTCCGCAGAGCACGTCCAAAAGAGGCCATCCCATCATGACCGGTCGCCGCAGCCTTGCTCGTCGCTCCCCTAGCTCGAAGCCAGGGGATTGGGAAAAGTGTTCCATCCCTCACAGTCGCCTAATAGAGCTGCATACCAAAGGGTTCCTTCCGCCCGCATACATGGTCCCCGTCCGATCTAGACTAGCCACCTATAATGGCGGGGAGCAAGCGGAGAGATTTCCTAACCCATCTCGGGGGGAGCGGGTATGCTTCGTCCCATATCTGCTAAGAGGCGCCGGGTTTCCAATCCACCCATTCCTCCGCGGGCTCCTGGAGTTCTACGGTCTCCAGTTGTATAATCTTACCCCCGCCTCCATACTGCACATCGCAGGCTACGTTGCCCTCTGCGAGCTGTTCCTAGGGTGCGAAGCTCATTTCGAGCTATGGAAGAGGTTATTTTGCCTCGTCCCCCGTAACCAGGAAGGATCTATATATCAAGTGGGCGGAGCCGAAATATGGCGCATCGCCTAGACCGGATACCTGTCCGGTACTCCAAAGATGGCGTCCGAAGACTGGCCCTCGGAGTAGTTTTATATCGATGATGTTCCCCTCCCGGACCCAGTCCGGACGGGCCTTCCCGAGTTTACCAATACTCCACTGAAGAAACGCCAAAGCTGGCGCCATCGGAGCCCCCAGGAGGAAGAAAACAGGGAAGTCTATCTGATGAGCCGGATACAAACCTTGGCCAAATCAGGATTGACAATAATCGAAGTTATGTCAATATGCGTAATAAGGGGAGTGCAGCCACTTCAATATAGGGGAAAACCCATGTGGCACTTCAATGGAGAAGACGATGCCTCCCACTGTGGTCGCAAAGGTCCGGACTCTGCCACATCTTTGGTGAGGATACTGTCCGAATTGTACAAAGGAGAAGAAGAGGAGTTCCTCCGCATTAAACCGCGGGATGGATTTTCCATGTACAACCCCCGAAGCTGGCTAAGTTGTTATCTTTTACTGACTCTATTCGTTCTTACCTTCTTCGTCATAATTATTTGCCATGCCATTTTGAAACAGGAACTAAGGAAGGCCGTGAAAGAGTTCAACAGCCCCCCTCCGCAGCCAGAGGATCCCGGCCGGGCTCTCGACCCCGGACTTGAAGAAGATCCGGACATATCCGTGGAATTCGTCGACGGGACCTTCTATCAGGCAAGCAGCGGTGGCTCTTTAGTGGCCATCATCACGGATTATCCCGGACTGCTTCCTGTGTCACATGTAAGTAATGTCGGGGTTCCAGCCTTCCAAAAGGATTCCTTCGTTTTGCCGTACCTTGTGATCATACGCCGTGTTTTCATAGAAATGGCGGTCGGGACACCGTGCAGAACCCGCGGGGGCCTCTCAGCAAGAGGCGCCTAGACAAGGTAAGCTTAAAAGGAAGGCGGTTAGGAGCGGTACACAGGCGCAGAGGTATTCATTAAACTTGCCCCATGGTCTATTTGGTCTATTTGTCAAGGTGCGACGACTTTAATTATGTCCTATTAGGAAACACCGGACTATGTCCGAGGACCCTACCGGCCACGCCTCCAGCAGCCGGATTCCTGGACCGGATTCACGGGCGGAGGCTGATGTGGGGACAGTGCCAAACTATCCTCCTGCGGAGGATACAAATATGCTTTCCACCACCAATTCAGAAGTGGAGATCGCCATGAATCACTGTCCGATGGGCCGTACTCCGCGGTGGTATTTTTTCCAAAGAGGCGTTCAATGCCTTCAATTCTGGATACACCTATATCCGCGCTGCTCAAGATGGACTTGCCAGAGCAACGGACTAGTATGTGAAGGATATACGGGTAAGAAAATTTAATAAGTATGTGTAGTAGTAGCCCCTGAGACTTGAAACAGTTGGCGCAACTGATTTATGGATCATTAAATGCATAGGTTCTTGTAGAGAAGAATGCTCAGTTGTCTCAAGAGCTGGAGGAGTGTAAGGCCCAAATGACGGCCAATGTAGCCGAATAAGAGGAATCCAAAAAGGCTTCTTCTGGTAAGAATTTCCTTCTACCAGTTTGTATGTTCGGCATGTTTTATAAATCTGACGAAAGATTCGGCAGACAATCCCAGAGGAAATCCGGAGACTGTGGAAGATAAGGAGCTACATCTGCGAAGTCAGCTGAAGGCGGGTGAACGCGTGCTGAAGCAGTCTATCCAGGAGAAGAATAAGCTGCAAGATGCTAATCTCCAACTGAGCGGCGAATTGAAAGATGTTCGGGCTCAGCTTGCGGAATCCGTGAAGGAGAACCGGAGGCTTTGACACGGCATTTATAGTAAGTTCTTGAACAAACTGTAGTATAGTTCGGCGAGGAGGTGTATTGACAAAGTTATGTCTACAGGTATGTTGACGTGACGCCCTGAAGAGGAGATGCCCGGTTCCGCAGGCGATATGCTGCAGGAGCTTTCAAAACTGCACGAAGGAGCTCGGCAGGTGATGCAGGGTATTGCCCAGGCCTTGTGGCCGTCCGCTTCCCTGCCAGGAGGCATGAGCGAACTTGTAGAGATGCTCAAAGGAGCACGGCGACGCTTCCGATTATGGAAGGTATCAGCTTGCCGGCAAGGCGCGAGAGAAGCTTGGGCCATGGTGAAGACGCGATACGCCAAGGCTGACCCGAACCATATGGCCGAAGTCGGGCCGGCTGGGCCAGATGGAGAAGAGATACCCGTTAGTTTGGTATATGATCAAGTAGCATTAGCTGCAAAGTATTCCCAGCAGGATTGTAAGCTAGACAACCTGTTGGATGGTATAGAGGAAGAGTACAGCCAGTCTGTATGAGTATGTAATTTGAATAGGCTCATGTACTCCCTAGCCGGATTGAAAATCATTTGTCATGGCAGACCTTTTCGCTTCAGCACCCGGATCCGACAGTCCGGGGTGTATCCGAATACCCACACAATTATGAAAAACTGGGGTATGCGTGGAAACCAGGCGTAGGGGACATAAGTGCTTGAATAGACAAGTACCCAACTAGTTATGTTATATTACATGGATAGTAAGAAATATCTTGTAGAGAGAATAGTTCCGTTAGGGGTTCCTTTCTCTGGGTACGCATGCATCGATGTGCATGTCCGAACTGCGAACAGAAGCGCAGGAAACAAAACATCTGGGTATTTTCGTTGTTATGAACGAGAACATCTTTTGTTCACCGACCGAATATTCCCTTAAGAATGCTAGCTTTCGGCTTCACCCAGTCTGAGGTACACATCCGGCTCAACCGGCAGTGACAATCGCAGAGGTGCTCCCCTTATGCCGTAGCCGAATTAACGGGATCGTAGGGCATAAATACAAGAGCCAGGCAACCCATCATGGCCAAAACTTAAGTCACATCGATGCATATAATGGTGAAGAAAAGGCACATATGGAAAGAAGAATGCATATGTGGCTGGAGAGAAGCCATTAAAGTAGTTATATTTAGCTTCCGAATAGGAAGCCCCCAGGTATAGTGTGCACGCATAATGCGGCCGGAGTGCTCAGGGCATCCGTACAGTTTGAAGGCTGTATATATAAAAGGAAAAAGGGGCGAGAAAGGAGAAAAGAGAACATAATTGAAGAGGCGGAGTTAAGGAGACGAACACTGGGTTCGACGCTAGGCGTAGAATCTCTGGAGTCTGGCCGCGTTCCATGGGTTCGGCTCGAGTCTGTTCAGATGCATTGTGCAAACGGTACGCTCCTCCGATGAGAACTTTATCAATGATGAAGGGACCCTCTCACTTGGGTTTGGGCTTGTCGTTCTTCTTCTTAGGTATGTGTAGAATGAGTTCGCCAATGTTATAAGTTTTGTCCCGTACTTCTCTGCTTTGATACCTTCAAGCCTGTTGCTGATAGAATGTGGAACGGGCTTTAGCGACATCACGCTCCTCCTCCAAAGCATCTAAGTTTTCCTGCTGGTCTAGCTCGGCTTCCTTCTCTTCATACATGCGCACACGAGGTGAGTCATGAATTATATCGCAGGGCAGCACTACTTCTGTGTCGTACACCATAAAAAATGGTGTGTATCCGGTGGTGCGATTCGGAGTGGTCCGCAGCCCCCAGAGTACGGAGTCGAGTTCCTCGACCCATTGCGTGTCTGATTCCTTCAAGGATCGCACTAGTCTGGGTTTGATGCCGCTCATAATAAGACCATTTGCACGTTCGACCTGACCGTTTGTTTGGGGGTGATAGACAGAGGCGTAGTCGAGCTTAATGCCAATTTTGCCACACCAGGCTTTCACCTCCTCGGCTGTAAAATTCGAGCCATTGTGAGTGATGATACTGTGGGGGACACCGTGACGGTGTACAACCTCTGATATGAAGTCTATCAGTCGTCCGGATTCGGCCGTTTTAACTAGTTTGGCTTCTATCCATTTGGTGAACTTGTCCACCATGACCAATAAGTATTTTTTCTTATGGCTCCCCCCTTTAAGGGGTCCTGCCATATCCAGCCCCAAGACCGCGAAGGGCCAAGTTATGGGGATTGTTTGGAGAGCGGTAGGGGGCATGTGGCTCTGATTGGCAAATAGATGACAACCAACGCAATGGTTGGACAAGGTCCTGTGCGTCCGCCCGGGCTGGCGACCAGTAAAATCCTGTCCGAAAGGCCTTGCTTACGAGAGCTCGGGCTGCCGCGTGGTGCCCGCCTAGTCCGGAATGGATTTAGGCTAAGAGCTTCCGCCCTTCCTCTTCAGAGATGCATCGTTGGAGCACTCCGGTGGCGCTCTTCTTGTAGAGCTCTCCTTCATGGACTTTGTAGGCTTTAGAGCATCGCACAATGCAATGTGCCTCATTTTGGTCCTCGGGGAGCTCTTGCCTATTAAGGTAGGCCAAGAAGGGCTCGATCCACGGGGTGATGACAACCATTATTTTGTGGGCCGAAGATGTTATTTCGGTGGCAGAGCCTCCGATTATGTCAGAAGGTTCAGAATCTAGGGTTGTGTCCAGAGCCGGACTAATAGTGCCGGACTCCCCTTCCCATGTCACGGACGGCTTGAACAACCTTTCTAGGAAGATATTAGGTGGGACGGGGTCGCGTTTAGCGCCGATGCGGGCGAGGATATCGGCCGCTTGGTTATTTTCTCTGACCACATGGTGGAATTCGAGCCCCTCAAACCGGGCTGACATTTTGAGGACGGCATTGCGACAGGCCGCCATTTTTGGGTCCTTGGCGTCAAAGTCTCCATTTACCTGAGATATTGCGAGGTTCGAGTCCCCGCGCACTTCGAGGCGTTGGATGCCCATGGAGACTGCCATCTGAAGACCATGCAACAGAGCCTCGTATTCGGCTGCATTGTTGGAGTTTGTGTATAATATTTCGAGGATGTACTGTACCGTGTCTCCGGTGGGGGATGTCAGGATGACACCCGCTCCCAATCCAGCCAGCATTTTGGAGCCGTCGAATTGCATGATCCAATTTGAGTATGCGTCGTACTCTTTAGGGAGTTCGGCTTCTGTCCATTCGGCGATGAAGTCAGCCAGTACTTGCGACTTAATGGCCCGCCATGGTTTGTATGTTATGTCGAACAGAAGGAGCTCAATAGCCCATTTAGCAATTCGGCCTGTTGCGTCGCGGTTATTTATTATGTCATTGAGTGGTACTTCAGAGGCCACCGTGATCGAACACTCTTGAAAGTAGTGTCGTAGTTTTCGGGATGCCATGAAGACCGCGTACGCTATCTTTTGATTGTGTGGGTACCGAGATTTGCATGGAGTGAGGACAGTGGACACATAATATACCGGCTATTGGAGAGGGAACTTGTGTCCGTCTGCCTCTCGTTCGACGACGAGCACTGTGCTCACAACTTGGTTTCTTGCGGCTATGTATAATAGCATGGGTTCGCCAATATTTGGCGCGGTTAGGACTGGGTTTGTGGCCAAGAGTGCCTTTATTTATTCTAGTCTGGTCGTGGCCGCATCCGTCCACTTGAAGTGTTCGGTTCGTCGAAGAAGGCGATACAGAGGTAGTGCCTTCTCTCCTAAGCGGGAGATAAAGCGGCTTAAGGCAGCCACACATCCAGTTAGTTTCTAGATTTGCTTGAGGTCAGTTGGGATAGCCAACTGTGACAGAGCTCGGATTTTTGCCGGATAGGCTTCAATTCCTCTATTGGAAACGATGAAGCCGGGAAATTTTCCAGAGGGTACTCCAAAGACACACTTCTCCGGGTTGAGCTTGATGTCGTATGTTCAGAGATTATTGAACGTGGGCCTGAAGTCATCTATTAAAGTTTCGACGTGTCTTGTTTTGATGACCACGTCGTCTATGTAGGCCTACTGTCTTGCCGATTTGTTTTTACAGGCATGTCTGAATCCTGCATTGGTAGGTTGCGCCGGCGTTTTTGAGCCCGAAGGGCATGGTGTTGAAACAGAAGGGGCCGTACGGAGTGATAAAGGCCGTTGCGGCCTGGTTGGACTCCGCCATCTCTATTTGATGGTATCTGGAGTATGCGTCGAGGAAACACAATGAGTCGTGTCCTGCGGTGGCATCGATTATTTGATCAATGCGGGGGAGGGGAAGGGACTCTTAGGGAAAGCTTTATTGAGGTCTTTGAAATCGACACACAAGTGCCAGGATTTGTCCTTCTTTGGTACCATTACCAAGTTTGCTAGCCAAACCGGATGTTTGATGTCTTTGATGAATCCGCCCTCGAGTAGCTTGGCTAGCTCTTCTCCCATGGCTTGCCGCTTAGGTTCTAAGAAGCGTATAAGAGTCTGCTTGACTGGCTTGTATCCTCTGTGTTCGACCAGCCTGCGTGGGATGCCCGGCTTGTCTGAAGGATGCCAGGCGAAAATATCCCAGTTTTCACGCAGGAAGTCTCACAGTGCGGCATCTATTGTGGGGTTCAGCTGTGTCCCGATGGAAGCTGTCTTCGAGGGGTCCGTTGGGTGGACCTCGAATTTGACAATCTCGTCCGCTGGCTTGAAGGAGGTGGATTTAGGTCGTTTGTCGAGTATCACGTCATCTTTGTCCACTGTTGCTTGCAGTGTTGTTAGTTCTTCGGGCGCAAGGGCTTCTGATAATGCCTCCAGGGCAAGGGCGGCGGTTTTATTTTCGGCGCGGAGTGCGACATCCGGATCACTAGCTAGAGTGATGATTCCATTGGGCCCGTGCATTTTGATCTTCATGTACCCGTAGTGGGGTATGGCTTGAAAACTCGTGAATGCGTCCCACCCCAAGAGGGCGTGGTATCCGCTGCTGAATGGGGCCACTTGGAATGTAATTTCTTCGGACCTATAATTCTCCAGCGTTCCGAATACCACATCCAGTGTGATTTTTCCCGCGCATTGTGCCTCTCGACTAGGGATGATCCCCCTGAAGGTCGTGCTGCTTCGTTCAATGCGGCTCTTGTCAATTTCCATCTTGTTAATGGTTTCCTCATAGATGAGGTTTAGTCCGCTTCCGTCGTCCATGAGCACTTTAGTGAGCCTGAAGCGATCCATGATTGGGCTAAGGACCAAAGCGGCTGGTTCTCGGACTGTTCGGAATTGAGGTTCATCACTGGCATTGTAAGTTATAGCCATGTCGTTCCATGGGTTTGTTGTTGCCACGTGGCAAACTTCTGCGAGGCTGCGATGAGCTCGCTTGCGCCTATTATTTGAGGCGAAAGTCTAGAAGACTGTCAATACCGCATTGTTGTCTCCGGCGGGATGTTGCTCTGCTGTATGTTTTATGAGGAGATCCTCGCCGCTCTTTGCTACCTGCCGGAGTATCCAACATGCTCTAAGGCTATGCGTTGGCGTAGTATCCGGTGTGCTATGAATCTTGCATGGCCCGTTTAGCCATTCTTCCAATATGGTTTCGCGCCTTGCGGCGGGTTTTATTTTTTTGGTACTTGAATCGGGTGACTTACAAGAGTTTACCCTTCTAGTTCGGACAGAGGGTTTGGTTAGAGCCGGATTGTCCCAGAAACTTGTTTGGGTTTTCCAAGCGCTTTCCATCACACAATACTTTTGCACTATGGCCGCTAAGTCAGCGAAGTGTACTATGTCATGATGACTTATAGCGTTGAGAATCCCTTTGTCCGTGCAATTTTTGCAAAAGAGGGAGATTGTGTCTGCCTCGCGACAGTCCTTGACCCTGTTTATCACAAGGAGGAATCTGGCCCAGTAATGATGTACTGTTTCTTGGGGCTCTTGTCTGATATGGGAAAGATTGGATAAATCTGGGTGGGTGGGTGGATTTGAATCCGAATCCTGAGCCGATCTGGGACCCAGGGGCAAAGAGGCTTCCGAACTTAAAGGCTCAGGTTCTGGGGCGTTGCCTGATTTCTTCGGCCCGCCACCCGATCCTGAGTCCGGGACCTGGGTCATGCCCTCCCGCGAGCGGGTGTCCAGCTCGGAGAGCTCGAAAATCCAGACATATTTCGTCCTCAAAGTAGAGGGATAATTGGGATGATGCTCTTCCACTACCGCTATCTCATGGGTGACCGATGGAGAGCGAATCTCCCTTTGGTCGGGTTTAAGCCCGATCCAGTCATAGTCCGTAGCGACGCCCAGGGCGGCGATGCGATCCAGGAGCTCATTTAGGGAGAAGAGCTCCATTGGGTCCATCTGTTCGGGAAATTCCAAATTAACGTGGAGGCTGTTTTTAATGACCTAAGAAGTCATCATCGGCGCAACAGCCGATCGGGCGGTTATAACGAAGCTGCCCAGCCTGAGAGTTTGGCCTAGAGCCAGGGCTCCCTCGGAGGTGATATTGTCTTTGACAACGAGACGAGCCATCAAGCCTTATCGTGACGACACAGTGGAACTCTCAATGAAAGCACCAATGTTGGTGTCAAAATCGGCGGATCTCGGGTAGGGGGTCCCAAACTGTGCGCATAAGGCTAATGGTAACAGGAGGCCGGGGACACGATGTTTACCCAGGTTCGGGCCCTCTCGATGGAGGTAATACCCTACTTCCCGCTTGATTGATCTTGATGATATGAGTATTACAAGAGTTGATCTACCACGAGATCAGAGAGGCTAAACCCTAGAAGCTAGCCTATGGTATGATTGTTGATGATGATTATTGGTCCTATGGACTAAACCCTCCGGTTTATATAGACACCGGAGGGGGTTAGGGTTACACAGAGTCGGTTTACAGAGAAGGAGATCTACATCCGAATCGCCAAGCTTGCCTTCCACGCCAAGGAGAGTCGCATCCGGACACGGGATGAAGTCTTCAATCTTGTATCTTCATAGTCCAACAGTCCGTCCAAAGCATATAGTGCGGGTGTCCGGATACCCCCTTATCCAGGACTCCCTCAGTGCAGGCACCATGCAAGCCACGACCCGAGTTTACTTCGTAAATGAGCAGCGCCCCTGCAGATTTCTCATTTTATGGGGAAGGCGCGGGCTGCCTCTTTACTATTTGATGCGAGGCATCGCAGGCGTGCTGCGACCGTTCCACACACGACCCCCACGTCACACACTGAATGCGTACCATGGGGAAGTGCAAGTAATGAATAGATTGCAGAAGTTAATCCCTGCCACGTGTGCCCGCACACTGTTCTGGGCCTGGCCCAATGATGCTTCATGCTTATGTGTGGCCCAGGCTCGGGGGCTCCTGTCGGTGTACATAAGTATGGGCCTTTATGTACCCCTTACTTGTGCATGGGCAGTTGTAGCCACACCTGTGGCAAGGCTTGGCGGGGCATTAGAAGGAAAAATACAAGACTACCAAGATAGTATTCAAGCCAGTGAATATAGAGCAGAAGACAAGCTAGACCTCCCCCGGCAACACCCTTGCCGGGGCGGCATACGTAGCCCCGGTGAGAGCCTTGTCGGGGCAGCTTGCGAAGCACCAGCAAGGCCACCACCCTTGAAGCTGAGAGCTCTGGCACCATCGACAACGTCAAGGCCAAGACTCGAGGGTGCGTGCAATGTAGCATGCAGATCTTTGTGAAGACCGATGGCCTGTGGGTCTATGTGGAAACCAGAAGACAAAGACCCCTGGCAAGGCCCTTGCCGTGGACGACTGTGAGGCCCCGGCAAGACCCTTGTCGGGGATAATTGTGGGACCACGGCTGGGCCCATGCCCGGCAAGGTTTCACCACCTCACGGCCATTCTAGCACGGTGACCAGCCTGCCAACTAGGCAAGCACCTGCGTGGTGGCATGCAGATCTTCGTGAAGATCCAGCCACCGCGCCAGCGCAGTGGCCAGCTAGTCAGCTTGGCATTGCATGCCTCGTCAGCTTGGACGCGTGTCAAGGCAGGGTGAGGCGGCGACGGATGGGACAGGTTCTATTACCGCCCCCGATAAAGTTGGAGGGCACGTAAGCAGCACATTTAATGCATTTGTCCTAGAACGTCAGGGATAAGCTTGTACACTGTAGTTAGTCTACACCTCCTGTGTGCCACTGTGGCGACCCCTTTGACACACAAAAGGAGGCCCGAGGCATACTGGAGAAGGATTCAGACTTTTTGGATAGGGCATGCATAGCAGCTAGTCTAGGAACTCAAGAACACTAAATATACACCCAAAGCAGGACTGGGTTTTACGCTCCTCAGCGGCCCGAACCTGGGTAAAAATCCCCCGTGCTGATCACCAGACTTGCTCTTTGTGCAATCCTCTCCCCGCCAACCGTACAAGGGATCCTCGTGATCCCATAGGTGTCGTTTCCCCGACATGATGTCAACAATAATAAGTCATGCTACCCATATTCAACTGGATATATGTGCCTAGATATTTCCTCACCACATGATGCTTGCCAAAGGAGAAAAACTTTGACTCTTGCATGAAAAACTTTGACTCTTGCATGAAAGTAAATATGTGAAATTAAAATATAGGCCCTTATCAAAGGAAAGCAGAGGTTGCCATGCGATTTTTGTTTGTATGCTCAACCCCTTAGTGTAAGAGAATGTCACGTTATATTGCCCCTTGTGATAGCAACCTTTATTATGCAGTCTGTCACTTTTATTCTTCACCATCACAAGTTCGTACAACGCTCAATTTTCCCTTACACTAAATGATCTTACACTTTTAGAAGCAATTTTTATTTCCCTTTTTGCACCGATCACAACTTACTTGAAGGATCTTACCTCAATCCATAAGTAGGTATGGTGGACTCTCAAACAAGATTTGGGTTTAAGGTTTTTGGATGCACAAGTAGTATCTCTACTTAGTGCAAAGTTTTTGGCTAGCAAAGATAGGGGCAAGCATCACATGTTGAAGGATCTATGACAATATAATTTCTATGTGAATATGAGCAAACATAAATCATTAAGTTGTCTTCCTTGTCCAACGTCAACAATTTTGGCATATAATATTTTGATGAGTGCTCACCATCACAAAAGATTTGGAGGGTAGTGTATTTGTATGTGAATCTTCTCTTCCCTTATTAATTCTTTCATGAGTTGCATCATTGACCAATGCTATGTTTGTCAATCTACAATAAAATTTTCTACTTATACTTTTCCTTGTGTAATGTCATCACCTACCATAAGTTTAGCATATGATATTTTTCATTTATTTCCTTTCTTTTTATTGAAACAAGAAAATAAAGAAGGCAAAACTCAAACTAAACTTTATTATATATCTCGCACACGATTACAAGGATTGGTCACTAAGTAAACTCTCAAAAAGAAAGGATTGAACTAAACTTTCATTCATCTAATAGCAAAATATAACCATGGATCGAACTAAGAAAGTAAAGGCAAAAGATAGTGGAGATGATACGATACCAGAGCTTGGAGAAATCCCAGGGGAGTGCCCATACCCGATACTCAGTTTTCTTTTGGTGGTGAAGAAGGATGTGGTGGTGATGAAGTAGAAGGTTTCTTGTCCTCGGGTTTCCATGCCAGAGGCTCACCATCATAAGAGGAAGAGTGAGTCTCCCGGATCCTGCAACTGGCAGCCAAACTCATAGCTTTAAACCTTGCCTCATATTAAAATACTTGGCTTCGAAGGTCGTGAATCTGGCTATGGAGGAAGTTTATTTGCTCATTGAGGGAGAAGTTGATGTCCTTTATGGACTTGCCATCCACCTTGAGATCATGGGTATAATCCGCGATCGTGAGGTGATTGGCATTGAGTCGACATTCCACCATCCCCTTGCACCTGAAGATGTCCTGATCCATAGCTTCAAGCCTGGCCTCCATGGATCCAGTCCCCTTGGGGCCTTGCACATCGCGGATATGCATCACCCCATCGCGCATCTGGATAGCTTGAGGGTGCTGCATCACCTCCCGCAATTATGGGTTGATGACGTTGTCGAAGAACTTGTCCTTGGAGGAGCTTGAAGTGGACATGATGGATTGGATTTGACAAAAAAAAAGCAAGAAAAGAAAGCAGAAGATTTCTCCGCGATACGGAGGTCAACAGGTTCAGGAGGTATATAAAGATTTTTTATCTTGGGGAACAAGCAGAACAGAAGAAAAATGGAGTCCGAAAAGTACCCGAGGTGGGCACAACCCATCGGGGCGCGCCTGGCATGCCAGGCGTCCACTAGTGTATCGTGCCCACTAGGGTTACTTTCCTAGAAGTTTCTTTATTTCCTAATTTTTAAATATTCCAAAACTGACAAAAAATATTTTTGCGGATTTTTTGGAGTCCGTTTACTTAAAGTATCACATACCTCCCTTTTTTCATGATTCTGGGGTGTTCCGGAAGGTTTCCTTTTTGTGTTCTTCCGGTGTCAAAGTTTGGATAATATTGCTTTCAACATTAATGGTCGTACCTGAGATATAATGTTTTATTCGTTGCCCATTGACAACCTTAGGCATTATTTATTTTGATAGCTCCGGATCGATAGACCTCCTCGATGGCATAGGTTCCTTTCCATTTGGAGAGAAGTTTCCCTGCAAAGAATCTGGATCGAGAGTTGTAAAAAAGAACATATTCTCCAACTTTGAACTCACGCTTTTCGATTCTTTTGTCATGCCATCTTTTAACTTTTTCTTTGAATAACTTTGCATTTTCATAAGCCTGTGTTCTCCATTCATCTAATGAGCTAATATCAAATAGCCTCTTTTCACCAGCAATTTTGAAATCATAATTGAGTTCTTTAATTGCCCAATATGCTTTATGTTCTAACTCAAGAGGCAAATGACAAGCTTTTCCATAAACCATTTTATATGGTGACATACCCATAGGATTTTTATAAGTTGTTCTATAAGCCCAAAGTGCATCATCTAATTTCTTAGACCAATTCTTCTGGGATGTATTGACAGTCTTTTATAAGATTAGTTTTATTTCTCTATTGCTAAGTTCAACTTGACCACAAGACTGAGGATGATAAGGTGATGCAATTCTATGGTTAACATCATACTTAGCAAGCATTTTACGAAAAGCACCATGAATAAAGTATGAACCACCATCCGTCATTAAATATCTAGGGACTCCAAACCTTGGGAAAATAACTTCCTTAAGCATTTTAATAGAGGTGTTGTGATCAGCACTACTGGTTGGAATAGCTTCTACCCATTTAGTAACATAATCAACAACAACCAAAATATGTGTATACCCATTAGAGGAAGGAAAAGGTCCCATGAAATCAAATCCCCAAACATCAAATGGTTCAACAGCAAGTGAATAATTCATAGGAATTTCTTGACACTTACCGATATTACCTATTCTTTGACATTCATCACAAGACGAGACAAACTTACGGGCATCCTTGAAGAGAGTAGGCTAATCAAAACCAGATTGCAATACCTTATGAGCAATTCTGTCTCCCGCGTGATGTCCTCTGTAAGCTTTAGAGTGACATTTCCGTAGGATTTGTTCCTACTCATGCTCAGGTACAAAACGTCTAATAATACCATCTACTCCTTCATAAAGATGTGGGTCATCCCAAAAGTAATGTCTTAAATCATAGAATATTTTTTCTTTTGCTGGTATGTGAAGCTAGGTGGTATGTATTTAGCAACAATATAATTACCATAGTCAGCATACCAAGGTGTACTATTAGAAACATTTATTGCAGTCAATTGTTCATCAGGAAAGCTATCATTTTTTTGCGGCGTATCAAGAAAGCTATCATTAATAGGTTGTGGGTCATCAAGAATATTTTCAAGACTAGACAAGTTATCAGCTACGAGGTTCTCTTCTCCTTTCCTATCAGTGATATGCAAATCAACTTCTTGTAGCAGAAGAACCTACCTAATGAGTCTAGGTTTAGCATCTTTCTTTTCCATAAGATATTTTATCGTAGCATGATCGGTGTGAACACTCACTTTAGAATCAACAATGTAAGATCTGAATTTATCACAAGCAAACACCACTGCTAGGAATTCTTTTTCATTAGTAGCATAATTTTGTTGAGCACTGTCTATAGTTTTACTAGCATAATGGATAACATTCAGTTTCTTATCAACTCTTTGTCCTAGAACAACACCAACAGCATAATCACTAGCATCACACATAATCTCAAAAGGCAAGTTCCAATCAGGTGGTTGAACAACATGTGCAGTAATTAAGGCTTTCTTTAGTGTTTCAAAGGCTTCCAAACAATCATCATCAAACACAAAGGGAATATCCTTTTGCAAAAGATTTGTCAGAGGCCTAGAAATTTTAGAAAAGTCTTTGATAAACCTCCTATAGAAACCATCATGACCAAGGAAACTACGAATACCTTTGATATCTTTAGGACATGGCATTTTCTCAATTGCATCAACCTTGGCCTGGTCCACTTCAATGCCTCTTTCAGAAATTTTATGGCCCAAAACAATACCTTTGTTAACCATAAAGTGGCACTTCTCCCAATTCAAGACAAGATTTGTTTGTTCACATCTCTGCAAAACTCGATCAAGATTGATTAAACAATCATCAAAAGACTTCCCATAAACGGAAAAGTCATCCATGAAAACCTCAACAATCTTTTCACAAAAATCAGAGAATATAGCAGTCATACATCTTTGAAAGGTAGCAGGTGCGTTACATAAACCAAAAGTCATACGTCTATAAGCATAAGTTCCAAAAGGACAGGTAAAAGTGGTCTTTTCTTGATCAGATTGTGAAACAAGTATTTGTGAAAAAATAGAATATCCGTCAAGAAAGAAAAAATGTGTGTCCTTAGATAATCTTTCTAACATATGATCAATAAAAGGCAAAGGGTAATGATCTTTTCTAGTTGCTTTGTTTAATTTTCTATAATCAATCATCATCCTATCGCCTGTTACAATTCTTTGTGGAATAAGCTCATTCTTATCATTAGGAACAACAGTAATACCTCCCTTCTTAGGGACACAATGAGCAGGACTTACCCATCTACTATCAGCTATAGGATAGATTATACCTACTTCCAGAAGTTTGAATATTTCTGTTCTTACCACTTCTTTCATCTTTAGATTTAACCGACGTTGGTGATCAACAATGGGTTTAGCATCAGGTTCCATATTAATCTTGTGCTGACATAGAGTGAGGCTAATGCCCTTAAGATCATCAAGAGTATATCCAATAGCAGCTCTGTGCTTCCTTAGAACTTTCAATAATCTTTGTTCTTCATGTTCTGAAAGGTTAGCACTAATAATAGCATATCTTTTTCTCATCAAGATAAGAATATTTCAAAGTGTCTGGAAATTGTTTTAATTCAAACACAGGATCACCTTTAGGTGGAGGAGGACATCCTAGAGTTTCAATAAGCAAATTGTGTTTTAGTAGAGGTTGTTCTTCAAAAAAGATTCTATCTATTTCATTTATTTCGCACATATGCAAATCATTTTCATGGTCAAGCAAATATTGTTCCAAAGGATTAGTAGGAGGTACATCAATAGAAGCAAGACCAATAATTTCATCCTTACTAGGCAAATCTTTCTTATGAGATTGTCTACTAAACTTGGAAAAATTTAATTCACGAGATTCATCACCAAAGCTAACACTGACAGTTTGTTTCTTACAATCTATTTTGGCATCAACGGTGTTCAAGAAAGGTCTACCAAAGATAATGGGACAAAAGTCATCTTGTGGGGAGCCAAGAACAAGAAAATCAATAGAATATTTTATTTCCCCACACAAGACTTCAACATCTCTTAGAATCCCAATTGGTGATATAGTATCTCTATTGGCAAGTTTAGTAGTGACATCTATGTCTTCTATTTCAGCAAGTGCTATTTCATTTTTAATTTCTTCATATAAGGAAAAAGGAATAGCACTCACGCTAGCACCTAGGTCACATAACCCATGATAACAGTGATCTCCTATCTTAAGTGAGACAACAGGCATGCCAACAACTGGTCTATTTTTACCCTTTTCTTCAGGTCAGGTTTGGCAATTCTAGAAGCTTCATCACAGAAGTAAATAACATGCTCATCAATATTATCGACCAAGAGATCTTTAATCATAGCAACACTAGGTTCAACTCTTATTTGTTCAGCTAGTTTGGGTGTTCTAACATAACTATTGTTAACCACAGTTGAAGCTTTAGCATGTTGCTTCATCCTAACAGGGAAAGGTGGTTTTTCAATATAAATAGTGGGAACAACTGGATCAACATTGTAAATGATAGTTACTTCTTTAGCTTTTACTGATTCTTTAACTTCTTATTTAATAGGTGGGTGACATTTAAACCACTTATCCTTAGGGAGATCAACATCAGTAACAAAAGATTCACAAAAGGAAGTAAGTATTGAAAAGCTTTGGTATTCATAAAAGATTTAACACAATCAAACTTAGGTTCAATACCTAACTCTTTACCTTCATCAAGTTCCCAATCTTCAGAGTTGAGTTTAATTCTTTCTAAAAGATCCCACTAGAATTCAATAGTCTTCTTCACAAAAGAACCAGTACAATAAGTATCGAGCATGGATTGATCATTCCGAGAAAGCCGAGCATAAAAATTTTGAATAATAATTTTTCTTGAGAGCTCGTGATTGGGGCATGAATATAACATTTACTTAAGCCTCCCCCAAGCTAGAGCGATACTTTCTCCTTCACGAGGCCAAAAATTATATATATAATTCTGATCACGATGAACTAGATGCATAGGATAATTTTTTTGATGAAATTCCAATTTCAACCGATTCTAGTTCCAAGATCCAATATCATGGCATAGCATATACCATGTCAATGATTTTCCCTTCAAAGATAAAGGGAAAACCTTCTTCTTAGCTTCACCTCCAGGTAAACCTGCAAGCTTATACAATCCACAAATTTCATCCACATATATCAAGTGCATATCATGATGTTCGGTTCCATCTCCTACATAAAGATTAGCTAGCAGTTGTTCTACCATACCCGAAGGAATTTCATATTCAATATTTTCAGTAGGTGAAGTAGGTTGAGGGGCAACTAATTGTGGTTCCGGTCGAGGTGAAGGTACCCCGAACAAACCCCTCAAATGATTGTTTTCCATAGTAGCAAGTGACAACAAATTTCAGCATGTAGTAATAATTTTTCCTTACCAATTTCCACTTACCAAGAGCGCTTCACTCCCCGGCAATGGCGCCAGAAAATAGCCTTGATGACCCACAAGTATATGGGGTCAATTGTAGCCTTTTCGATAAGTAAGAGTGTCGAACCTAACGAGGAGCAGAAGGAAATGACAAGTGGTTTTCAGCAAGGTAATGTCTGCAAGTGCTAAAATTGTAAGTAGCGGAGTAGTTTGGTAGCAAGATAATTTGTAATGAGCAAGTAACGGTAGTAGTAACAAAAGTTCAGCAAGGTAGCCCAATCCTTTTGAGGCAAAGGACAGGCCAAAACGGTCTCTTATGATAAGCAAAGTGTTCTTGAGGGTACACGGGAATTTCGTCTAGTTACTTTCATCATGTTGGCTTAATCCGTGTTTGCTACTTTGATAATTTGATATGTGGGTGGAACGGTGCTAGGTGATATTCTTACTTGAACAAACCTCCTACTTATGATTAATCCTCTCGCAAGAATCCGCAACTACGAGAAAAGTATTAAGAATAAATTCTAACCATAGCATTAAACTTTTGGATCCAATCGGCCCCTTACGGAATAGCGCATAAACTCGGGTTTAAGCTTCTTCCACTCTCGCAACCCATCATATAATAACTACTCCACAATGCATTCCATTAGGCCCAAATATGGTGAAGTGTCATGTAGTCGACGTTCACATGACACCACTAAGGGAATCACAACATACATATCATCAAAATATCGAACACATATCAAGTTCACATGATTACTTGCAACATGATTTCTCCCATGACCTCAAGAACGAAAGTAACTACTCACAAATGATAATCATGCTCAAGATAATAGGGGTATTAAATAGCATAATGGATCTGAACATATAATCTTCCACCAAATAACCATATAGTAATCAACTACAAGATGTAATCAACACTACTAGTCACCCACAAGCACCAATCTATAGTTCCGGTACAAAGATTGAACACAAGAGATGAACTAGGGTTTGAGAGGAGTTGGTGTTGTTGAAGATGTTGATGAAGATAGCCCTCCCCAAGATGGGAGAGTTGTTGGTGATGATGACGATAATGATTTCCCCCTCCGGGAGGGAAGTTCCCCCGGCGGAGTTGCTCCACTGGAGGGCAAAAGTGCTCCTGCATAAGTCCCGCCTCGAGATGGCAGCGCTTTGTCCCAAAAGTCCTCTCCTTATTTTTTATAGGTCAAAATGACTTATATACCAGAAGAGGGGCACCGGAGGTGGGCCGAGGAGGGCAGCACCCACCAGGGCGCGCGTGGGCCTCCTGGCGCGCCCAGGTGGGTCGTGCCCACCTGGTGGCCCCCCTCTTTTACTTATTTTCTCCAAAAATTCTTATTTATTCCATAAAAAATCCTCGTGGAGTTTCAGCTCATTTGGAGTTGTTCAAAATAGGTAGCTTGACGTAGCTTTTTTAGGTCCAGATTTCCAGCTACCAGAATTCTCCCCCTTTGTGTATACCTTGCATATTATGAGAGAAAAGGCATTAGAATTACTCCAAAAAGCATTATTATACAGTAAAACAACATAAATAACAGTAGGAAAACATGATGCAAAATGGACGTATCAACTATGCATTGAAAACAGAATCTGTGAAAAACAGAACAGTCTGTAGTAATATGTACTCCAACCATACTTCTTCTACTCCAAAAATTCTGAAAAATTAGGACAACGTGAGAAATATGTTTGTTAATATTTTGCAAAAATAATCAACTCAAAAGAACTCTTCTTTTAAAAATGGGATTTATTTTCGTGAGCGCAAAAGTTTCTGTTTTTCAGCAAGATCAAATCAACTATCACCCAAACTATCCCAAAGGCTTTACCTGGCACTTTATTGCAACAAAAGCAATAAAACATGATTACTACGATAGCATAATCATGTGAACATAGAAAAACAGTAGGTGAAAGTGTTGGGTTGTCTCCCAATATGTGATTTTCTTTAATGCCTTTTAGCTAGGCATGATGATTTCAATGATGCTCGCATAAAATATAAAAATTGAAACATAACAAGAGCATCATGAATCATAAGTTCCTCTCTCATAATAATTTTCAGTAAATCATGAATAGATTCATCCATGTAACCATCACATAAAGCATTCTTTTCATGATCCAAAAGCAGAGAAGATTTATCACTCTTTGTGGCATACATGTCATCATAATAATCATCATAAGTAGCAACTTTGTTCTAATCATATTCAATTGAAACCTCTTCCAAAATAGTGGATGTATCGCTAAATATAGTCATGGCCTCTCCAAATCCACTTTCATCAATACTGTAATAAGATTCAACACCCTCCAAAATAGTGGGATCACTAATACCTAGAGTTGACACTCTTCCAAACCCTTTCATCATTGTAATCATCATAAATAGGAGGCATGCTATCATCATAATAAATTTTCTTATCGAAAGTAGAAGGGATCAAAGGATCGTATTCATTATGCAAATCATTCCCAAGCTTGGGACAAGCATTATTTTTAGCAAATAAATCTTCAAACATTTCATACTCATCAAACATTGCATCCCCAAGCTTCTGGTTTTGCATATCATCATAATCATTCTTATCAATAGCATGAATGGCACCAATAGTATAGCTAACATTATTATCATATTATTCCAAGTAAGTGCCAAAAAGATCCTCAAGGTCATAAGAGACATCATTGTCTTCCCAATCATAATCATCACAACAAGTAGTAGGCATCACAAAATTATACTCAATATCATCATCCTCCATCAACATATTTGATTCACTTTCATGAGGCACAATGGTGATAGGAGCAATATTACTTGGGAGAGTTACCTTTTTACCTCTACTTTTTCTTCTTTTCTTTTTCCTCATCACCACCTCACGTGTGGGCTTAATCAATTTTTTGAGCTTCTTGCTGAAGAGATTGACTGATAGGAAGATCCTCCTCGTTACCTGATTCATCATAAGAAACACTAGGAGGGTATTGGGAAATATTTTCCCTTTCATTAGTACTCTCTTCATATTCTATTTGTTTTCTTGTCTTTAGATAGTTGGCAATATAAGGATTCTCAATGCAATTTATCGCACAAAACATATAAATTTCCTCTAGATCAAAATCAAGAAATCTATTGACATTAAATTTTGGAATACCCTTAGTTATACGTTTCATTTCTTCATATCCCAAAATAAGACTAAGCTCTTTATGATGCTCAAGGGTAATCAAGGTATCACAATGTTTGGACATGATTTGATCATGAAACAAATATCATTGGAGATTCAAATGATCACGTTCATTGCAAAGTTCACAAGGATGACGAAAAAAATTAAATCTTTCAGCACAATCATCTAGACTCTCTTGCAACTTTTTTGTTTCTAAATATTTATGCTTCTTACAAAATCTATCTTCCCTTTTTGGTGTGTGTGTGTGTACTCCCAATTTACTCTGCAAAAATTGACATCCTTGTAGGAGACATAATTATCATGGCTAGTGCAATCATCATTAACCTCATGGATATTCAAGGAATTCATACTAACAATATTGCAATCATGCTCATCATTCAAAGTTTTTATGCCATAAATTTTATTGAGTTCTTTTTCTAGCAATTGAGCACAACCATCGGAACCCTTATTCTCAAGAAAGACACTATAAAGATAACAAACAATATCAGGTAACCAATCTCCATTTTTTTAGTTTTCTTTTTTTTTAAACCAAACTAGTGATAAAACAAGAAAATAAAAGATTCGATTGCAAGATCTAAAGATACACCTTCAAGCACTCACCTCCCGGACGACGGTGCCAGAAAAGAGCTTGATGTCTAATATGCAACTTTATTCTTGTAGACTCGTGTTGGGCCTCCAAGCGCAGAGTTTTGTAGGACAGTAGCAATTTTCCCTCAAGTGGATGACCTAAGGTTTATCATTCCATGGGAGGCATAGGATGAAGAAAGTCTCTCTCAGGCAACCCTGCAATCAAATACAAGAAATGTCTTGTGTCCCCAACACACCCAATACAATGTCAAATTGTATAGGTGCACTAGTTCGGCGAAGAGATGGGGATAAAAGTGTAGTATGGATAGTAGATATGAGTTTTTATAGTGCAAACAATAAAAAACAGCAAGGTAGTAAATAGTAAAACGGAGCACAAACGGTATTGGAATGATGGAAATGGGGCCTAGGGTGCATACTTTCACTAGTGCAATCTCTCAACAATGCTAACGTAGTTGGATCATATGATTATCCCTCAAAGTGCAATAGAAAATCACTCCCAAGTTCCTATTAGCGGAGAACAAAAGATAGAAATTGTTTATAGGGTACGAAACCACCTCAAAGCTATTATTTCCGATCAATCTATCCTAGAGTTCGTACTAAAATAACACAAAGCTATTCTTTTTGATCAATCTAACCAAGAGTTCGTACTAAAGTAACACCATATGATACACATCAACCAACTCTAATGTCACCTAGATACTCCAATATCACCACAAGTATCCATGAGTTAATTCTATGATATGCATCAAACAACTTCATGATCATAATATTCAATCCATAGAAAGAACTACAAGGAGACCCCAAAGTTTCTATCGGAGAAAAGATAATAAAAACGTGCAGCAACCCCTATGCGTAGATTACCCCAATGTCACCTCGGGAATCCGCAAGTTGAGTGCCAGAACATATATCATGTAAATCAATATGATATCTCATTGTCCCCTCAAGTATTCATACCGCAAGACATACATCATGTGTTCTCAGATCTGAACATTCAATCCGACAAGATAAAACTTGAAAGGATAAAGATTCAATTCATCACAACAAGAGTAGAGAGGGGAGAAACATCATATGACCCATCTATGTTAACAAAGCCCATGATACATCAAGATCGTGACATCTCAAGAGCACGAGAGAGAAAGAGAGAGAGAGAGAGAGAGAGATTAAACACATAGCTACTGGTACAAACCCTCAGCCCCGAGGGTCGACTACTCCCTCCTCATCGTGGTGGCCGCCGCGATGATGAAGATGGCTACCGGTGATGATCTCCCCCTTTGGCAAGGTGCCGGAATGGGCTCCCGTTTGGTTTTAGGTGGCTATAGAGGCTTGCGGCGGCAGAACTTCCCATCTAGGTTCTCCGTGAGGGTTTCTGGAATATTTGAGAATTTATAGGGTGAAGAGGGGGTGCGGGAGGCCATCGAGGTGGGCACAACCCACCGGGGGGTGCCTGGGGGGGCCCAGGCGCGCCCTGGTGGGTTGTGTCCCCCTAGGGGCAACCCCCCCAGGTTCTGCTCTGGCCCATTGGTAGTCTTATGGTCCATAAAAAATTCACAAAAAATTTCGCGGTGTTTGGACTCCGTGAGATATTGATTTCCTGCGATGTAAAACAACAAGCAAAAAACAACAACTAGCACTGGGCACGGGTCAATAGGTTAGTCCCAAAAAATGATATAAAGTTTCTATAAAATGATTGTAAAACATCTAAGAATGATAATATAACAGCATGAATACTTCATAAATTATAGATATGTTGGAGACGTATCATCATCTTTATTTCTAGATCCATAGGATGCCCTCATGATTGATTCATATGGTGGCTTAATTCTTGTTCTAGTGAAGTTTTCCATACCCTTCCTTAATGGAAATTGAAATTTAAAATTACCTTCTTTCATATCAATCATGACACCAATAGTACGTAAAAATGGTCTACCAAGTATAATTGGACAAGATGGATTGCAATCAATATCAAGAACAATAAAATATATGGGCACATAATTCCTATTTGCAAGAATAAGAACATCATTAATTCTTACCCTGGGCTTTTTAATAGTAGAATCTGCCAAGTACAAATTTAAAGAACATTCTTCAATATTGTTAAGACCAAGCACATCACATAAAGATTTCGGAACTGTAGAAACACTAGCACCAAAGTCACATAAAGTAAAACAATCATAATTTTTAATCTTGACTTTGATGGTAAGTTCCCATTCATCATGTAATTTTCTAGGAATTGAAATCTCTAATTCCAACTTTTCTTCCTAAGCTTTCATCATAGCATCAAAAATATATTTAGTAAAAGCATATTTTGTTCATAAGCATGGGGAGAATTTATCATGGATTGCAACAAAGAAATACAATCAATCAAAGAGCAATTATAATAATTAAAGTCTTTGTAATCCAAAAGAGTGGGCACATCACTAGTTAAAGTTTTGACCTTTGCAAACCCACTTTTATCAATTTTTTCAACAAGATTTTCACCCTCCAAATTATCGGAACGCCTTCTAACTAAAGTTTACTCTTCTTCTGTCCCTTTATTATCAATTTTAATTTTACTAAACAAAGAATCAATATAAGAAACACATCATTTTAAGATCTTCATCATTCTTATGAAAGCAATCACTAGAAAACACTTTTTTCTAAAAAAATCTCTTTTAGCTCTAAGCATAGCGGTTCTTTTCTTACTTTCATCATAGAAACATATAAGGCTTTAATTGATTCTTTAACCTTAGGCACACAAATTTTCATCTTGAGATTTTCCACATCATGAGAAATTCTATCAATGCTTCTAGACATATCATCAATCTTATTCAACTTTTCCTATATCATATTGTTGAAAACTTTTTGAGCATTGATAAATTCTTTAATATTATTATCAAGATCAGAGTTGTTACTATTATTATTATAAGAAGTCTTACCATAATTATTAGAGGAATCTTGCAGAAAATGTCTATAATTAAAATTACCTCTATAAGCATTGTTATTAAAATTGTTTCGCGAAACAAAATTCACATATATGGAATCACTATTTTGTTCAATCAAAGTAGAAAAAGTTGAAGGAAATATGCCCTAGAGGCAATAATAAAGTTGTTATTTTATATTTCCTTATTCATGATAAATTTTTATTATTCATGGTAGAATTGTATTGATCAGAAACCTAAATACATGTGTGAATACATAGACAAACACTGTGTCCCTAGTGAGGCTCTACTTGACTAGCTTGTTGATCAAAGATGGTAAGGTTTCCTAACCATGGACATGAGTTGTTATTTGATAACGAGATCACATCATTAGGAGAATGATGTGATGGACAAGACCCATCCATAAGCTTAGCATATTGATCGTTCAGTTTTATTGCTATTGCTTTCTTCATGTCAAATACATATTCCTTCGACTATGAGATTATGCAACTCCGGGATACCGGAGGAATGCCTTATGTGCTGTCAAACATCACAACGTAACTGGGTGATTATAAATATGCTCTATAGGTATCTCCGAAGATGTTTGTTGAGTTGGCATAGATCGAGATTAGGATTTGTCACTCCGAGTATCGGAGAGGTATCTCTGGGCCCTCTCGGTAATACACATCATAACAAGCCTTGCAAGTAAAGTGGCAAATGAGTTAGTTATAGGATAATGTACTACAGAACGAGTAAAGAGACTTGCCGGTAACGAGATTGAACTAGGTATGAAGATACCAACGATTGAATCTCGGGCAAGTAACATACTGATGGACAAAGGGAATTACGTATGTTGTCATAACGGTTCAACCGATAAAGATCTTCTTAGAATATGTAGGAGCCAATATGAGCATCCAAGTTCCGCTATTGGTTATTGACCGGAGAGGTGTCTCAGTCATGTCTACATAGTTCTTGAACCCGTAGGGTCTGCACGCTTAACATTCGATGACGATGTTGTAATATATGAGTTATGTGATTTGGTGGCGGAATGTTATTCGGAGTCCTGGATGTGATCATGGACTTGATGAGGAGTCTCGAAATGGTCGAGAGATAAAGATTGATATATAGGACGATGGTATTCGGACACCAAAAGTGTTTCGGAGGGTACCGGGTACATATCGGAGTACTGGAGGGGTTACCGAAACCCCTGCAGGGAAGATATTGGTCATATGGGCCATAAGAGGGGAGCACACCAGCCCACAAGGGGTGGCGCGCCCTCCTATGGCAGGAGGCCAATTGGGAGAAGGAAAAGAGGGGGTTCGCCCCCCCCCCTTCCTTCTCTCTTCCCCCTTCCCTTTTCTTCTCCGGTGAAAAAAGGCAGGGGCGCCACTTGGGGAAACCCCAAGTAGGATTCGGATCCTACTTGGAGGGCACCCTGCCTGCCTCCCCTCTCCCTCCCACCTATATATATGTGTGTGGGGGGGCGCCCCTAGCACACCATAGACAATTGCCTAGCCGGTGTGCGGCGCCCCCCTCCACCATTTACACCTCCGATCATTTTTTCATAGTGCTTTGGCGAAGCCCTACGAGGATAACTTCACCATCACCGTAACCACGCCGTTGTGCTGACAGAACTCATCTACTACCTCGACATCTTGCTGGATCAAGAAGGCGAGGGACGTCACCAAGCTGAATATGTGCACAACTTGGAGGTGTCATACGTTCGGTACTCGATCGGTGGATCATGAAGAAAGTTCGACTACATCAACTGCATTGTGAAACACTTTCGCTTACGGTCTACGAGGGTACTTAGACACACTCTCCCCCTCATTGCTATGCATCTCCTAGATAGATCTTGTGTGAGCGTAGGAGGTTTTTTGAAATTGCATGCTACGTTCCCCAACAGTGGCATCAGAGCCAAGTCTATGCGTAGATGATATGCACGAGTAGAACACAAAGAGTTGCGGGCGGTGATCATCATAGTTCTTACCACCAATGTCTTATTTTGATTCGGCGGTATTGTTGGATGAAGCGGCCCGGACCAACCTTACATGACCGCGTTCATGAGACCGGTTCCACCGACATACATGCAACTAGCTTTGCATAGAGGTGGTTGGTGGTTGTCTATTTCTCTTACTTTAGTTGAATCGAATTTGACTACGGTCGGTCCTTGTTGAAGGTTAAAATAGAAAACTTGATAAATCACCGTTGTGGTTTTGATGCGTAGGTAAGAACGGTTCTTGCTAGAAGCCCGTAGAAGCCACGTAAAACTTGCAACAACAAAGTAGAGGACGTCTAACTTGTTTTTGCAGGGCATGTTGTGATGTGATATGGTGAAGACATGATGTGATATATGTTATTGTATGCGATGATCATGTTTTTTAAAAGTTATTGGCAACCGGCAGGAGCCTTATGGTTGTCTCTTTATTGTATGAAATGCAAACGCCATGTAATTGTTTTACTTTATCACTACGCGTTAGCGATAGTTGTAGAAGCAATAGTTGGCGAGACGACCACGACGCAACGATGGAGATCAAGGTGTCGAGCCGGTGACGATGGAAATCATGACAATGCTATGGAGATGGAGATCAAAATCACAAGATGATGATGGCCATATCATGTCACATATTTTGATTGCATGTGATGTTTACTTATATGCATGCTTAGTACGACGGTAGCATTATAAGATGATCCCTTAACTAAAATTTCAAGGTATAAGTGTTCTCCTGAGTATGCACCGTTGCGATAGTTCATCGTGTTGAGACACCACATTATGATCGGGTGTGATAGACTCTATGTTCGCATACAACGGGTGCAAGACAGTTTTGCATATGCAGAATACTCGGGTTAAACTTGACAAGCCTAGCATGTATAGACATGGCCTCGGAACACTTGAGACCGAAAGGTCGAACATGAATCATATAGTAGATATGGTCAACATAGAGATGTTCACCATTAATGACTACCCCATCTCACGTGATGATCGGACATGGTTAGTTAATTTGGATCACGTATCATTTAGATGACTGGAGGGATGTCTATCTAAGTGGGAGTTGCTACTTCTTGAGCCTGCATTGGTTTTTCCCTTGAAGACGAAAGGGGGATGCAACAAAGTAGAGATAAGTATTTCCCTCAGTTTGAGAACCAAGGTATCAATGTAGTAGAGACCAACGCACAAATCACCGAATACCTGCACAAACAATCAAACAAACTTGCACCCAACACGATAAAGTGGTTGTGAATCCCTTCGCGGTTACTTGCAAAAGTGAGATCTGATAGAGATAGATAAACTATAAAGTAAATATTTTTGGTTTATAGATCGGAAAGTAAAATATTGCAAAATAGTAGATCATAAACTTATATAATGGGAAATAGACCCAGGGGCCATAGGTTTCACTAGAGGCTTACCTCAAGATAGCAAATAAGACGGTGGGTGAAAAAATTACGACCGAGCAATTGATAGAAATGCGCAAAGTTATGACGATATCTAAGGCAATGATCATGAATATAGACATCACGTGCGTGTCAAGTAGACCGAAACGATTCTGCATCTACTACTATTACTCCACACATCGACCGCTATCTAGCATGCATCTAGAGTATTAAGTTCATAAAGAATGGAGTAATGCATTAAGTACGATGACATGATGTAGAGGAATTAACTCAATCAATATGATGAAAACCCCATCTTTTTATCCTCGATGGCAACAATACAATATGTGCCTTGCTGCCCCTACTGTCACTAGGAAAGGACACTGCAACATTGAACCCAAAGATATGCACTTCTCCCATTGCAAGAAAAACCAATCTAGTTGGCCAAACCAAACCGATAGTTCGAAGAGAATAACAAAGATATCAAATCATGCATATAAGAATTCAGAGAAGATTCAAATAATATTTATAGATAAGCTGATCTAAATCAACAATTCATCGGACCTCGTCAAACACACCGCAAAAAAGTATTACATCGAATAGATCTCCAAGAACATCAAGGAGAACATGGTATTGAGAATAAAGAGAGAGAAGAAGCCATATAGCTACTAGCTATGGACCCGTAGGTTTGTGGTAAACTACTCACGCTTAATCAGAAGGGCAATAGAGTTGATGCAGAAGCCCTCCGTGATCGAATCCCCCTCCGACAGGACGCCGGAAAAGGCCCCTAGATGGGATCTCGCGGGTACAGAAGGTTGCGGTGGCGAAAACGTGTTTTCGTGGATGCTTCTATTGGTTTGGGGATATGTGGGAATATATAGGCGAAATAATTAGGTCAGGAGAGTCATGGGGGTGAGGGAGTCCTAGATAAGGGGGTATCCGGACAGCCGGACTATGTATTTTGGCCGGACTGATGGACTATGAAGATACAAGATAGAAGACTTCGTCCCGTGTCCAGATGGGACTCTCCTTGGCGTGGAAGGCAAGCTTGGCGATTTGGATGTAGATCTACTCCTCTGTAAAACGACTCTGTGTAACCCTAGCCCCCTCCGGTGTCTATATAAACCGGAGGGTTTAGTCCATAGGACTCATAATCATTATCATCAACAATCATACCATAGGCTAGCTTCTAGGGTTTAGCCTCTCTGATCTTGTGGTAGATCAACTCTTGTAATACTCATATCATCAAGATCAATCAAGCAAGAAGTAGGGTATTACCTCCATCGAGAGGGCCTGAACCTGGGTAAACATCGTGTCCCTAGTCTCCAGTTACCATTAGCCTTAGACGCACAGTTCGGAACCCCCTACCCGAGATTCGTCGGTTTTGACACCGACATTGGTGCTTTCATTGAGAGTTCTTCTGTGTCGTTGCTACAAGGCTAGATGGCTCCTCCATCCTTTAATCACACTGTCCTGGGTGAGACTTTTCTCCCCGGACAGATCTTCGTGTTCGGCGGCTTCGCACTGCGGTCCAACTCGCTTGGCCATCTGGAGCAGATCGATAGCTACGCCCCCATCCATTAGGTTAGGTTTGGAAATCCTAAACTACACCGCCGACATCCATGGAGACTTGATCTTCGACGGATTCGGGCCTATGTCAGGAGCGTCGAACAATCACGACGTGCACGACCTAGATCGGCAGTCGGATAGTATTCAGAACATCGCACCTGCTACCGCTCCGAACTTCACTCCAGAGCGGGTCGTGCCTTCCAAGGACGGGTGGATGGACCCCGCCCTAGAGGCCGCATACTCCTCGGCGTTGGAGCCGAACACAGACTCCTCTCCTAAAGGGATCTGTGTCCCCGGACCCCCGGACTCACCTCCGGCCGTGTGTTTCGAGCCGCGCGCGTCCGTGCCCATTGAATCTAACTAGGCTCCAGTCATGGAGTTCACTGCCGCAGATATCTTTCAGCACTCACCCTTCGGAGATGTTCTAGATTCTTTAAGGTCTCTCTCTCTGTCAGGAGACTCCTGGCCGAACTATGTCCAGCTCGAGTGGGAAGCTGGCAACGAAGAAATTCGTTTCCTACCCACCACCCACTTAGTAACCATGGTCGATGACTTGACCGACGTGCTTAACTTCGACTCCGAAGACATCGACGGTATAGACGATGATGCGGGGGCAGAACAGGAACCACCGCCCACAGGGCTTTGGACGGCCACCTCCTCATATGATATATACATGGTGGATACTCCCAAAGAAACCAATGGTGATGAGGCAACGAGAGAAAACCCCTCGGGGAAGAAAGGCAAACATGGGCGTCATCAGCGCCGCTCCAAGCCTCGCCACAACAATACCGGCACTGGAGAAGAAAAGCCAGATAGTGCCGAAGAGGAATATGATCCTGATCAACCCACCTTCAAGCAAGCTGAACAGGAACACGGGCTGGCTAGCCCAGACGAACAGGCGACGAACGGATACTTGGAGGACAATAACTATATGCCTCCCTCCGAAGACGAGGTGAGCCTCAATGACGACGAATTTGGCGTACCAAAGGATCCCATAGAGCAGGAGTGCTTCAAGCGCAGGCTTATAGCCACTGCAAGAAGCCTGAAGAAGAAGCACCAGCAACTCCAAGCTGACCAAGACCTGCTCGCAGACAGATGGACCGAAGTCCTGGCGGCCAAGGAATACGGACTCGAGCCCCCGAGCAGGGGATACCCAAAGCATAAACCGCTGGAAGAAGAAGCCGAAGAGCCTGAACTTCCAGCACAAGATGAGGCTGACCGGCCACCTCGTGGCTAGGATAAAACAGGCTATCAGGCCAGACACCAGCCCGCACCCCCATGCCGGTTTACCACGGCCAGGGGGAATACGCAGGACCTGCAAGACATGTTGGAAAACAACGCAAGACAACCAAGATCGATCTACGGATCATGGGGGCGCACCACAGCTCATGACACCGATCGTCATGCCGGATACAATACGGATAAATCTGGCCAGGCCGGACATTACCGACCAGACCCAATCCGAATATGCCGTGACATAGCCCGGCACAGAGGCGCCGCACACCCCCTCTGCTTCACTGATGAAGTAATGGAACATGAATTCCCAGAAGGGTTTAAACTCGTCAACATTGAGTCATACGATGGCACAACAGACCCCGCGGTGTGGACCGGAGATTTTGTTCTCCACATTCACAGGCCCGCGGTGATGACCTACATGCCATCAAGTATTTCCCACTAGAGCTTAAAGGGCCAGCTAGACACTGGCTGAATAGCCTGCTAGCAAACTCCATTGGCAGTTGGGAAAATCTTGAGGACGCATTCCTCGATAACTTCCAGGGCACCTATGTGCGACCACCAGATGCTGACAGCCCGGAGAGTCAGCCAGGAAATTCTGGACTCGGTTTCTCACCAAAAAGAACCAAATTGTCGACTATCCGGACACTGAGGCCCTGGCAGCCTTTAAGCATAATATCCGTGACGAGTGGCTTGCCCGACACCTCAGCCAAGAAAAGCCGAAGACCATGGCGGCCCTCACGACACTAATGACCCGCTTTTGCGCGGATGAGGACAGTTGGCTGGCTCATAGCAACACCGCTCCTGGAACCCTGGTACGTCAGATATCCGTGACAGTAACAGAAAGCCACGGCGCAACAGACACAAGCATCAAAATAATGGCGACAATTCGGAGGATACTGCAGTCAATGCTGGATTCAGCAAATCCAAATCCGATCAGCGGAAGAAGCTGTTCAAAAGAAACAATCCGGGATCGTCCAGTCTGGACCGCATACTCGACCGCTCGTGCCAGATTCATGGCACCCCCGATAAACCAGCCAATCACACTAACAGAGATTGTTGGGTGTTCAAATAGGCCGGCAAGATAAACGCCGAGAACAAGGACAAGGGGCTGCAAAGCGATGATGACGAGGAACCCCGGCGTCCGAACACTGGAGGGCAGAAGAAATCCCCCCCCCCCCCAGGTAAAAACGGTGAACATGATCTATGCCATTCACATCCCCAAACGGGAGCGAAAGCATGCACTCAGGGATGCAATGGAGCCTGTTGCCCCGAAATTCAACCCATGGTCATCCTGCCCGATCACCTTTGATCGTAGGGACCATCCCACCAGCATCTGCCATGGCGGCTCAGCCGCATTGGTCCTTGACCAAATCATCGATGGATTCCACCTCACGCGAGTCCTCATGGACGGCGGTAGTAGCCTGAACCTGCTTTATCAGGATACAGTGCACAAAATGGGCATCGATCCGTCACGGATCAAACCCACCAAAACCACCTTCAAAGGTGTAATTCTAGGGGTAGAGGCCCGATGCACGGGCTCAATAACACTAGAAGTGGTCTTCGGATCTCCAGATAACTTCCGAAGCGAGGAGTTAATCTTCGATATTGTCCCTTTCCATAGTGGCTATCACACACTAGTTGGACGAACCGCGTTCACTCGTTTCAATGCGGTACCGCACTATGCATACCTCGAGCTCAAGATGCCAGGACCTCGCGGGGTCATAACAGTTAATGGAAATACAGACTGCTCCCTCCGTACGGAAGAACATACTGCAGCCCTTGCGGCAAAAGTACAAAGCAGCCTCCTCCAACAAACAGCCAATCCGGCAACGACATCTCCGAACACCATCAAGCGAGTCCGGAGTACCCCGCAACAGGACAGTCAGGCACGCCAGGAACTCGATTAGCAATCCTCCCTCCACCCCAGCCCCATTCAAGCGGTGTTTGTACCATGCGTGCATAATTACGTGCTCAAAATACCATGGGCATAGGTGGAGGCGAGATGACAATGCGGCCGGAGTACGGTTCAGCCACCAGGAGGCCCGCATACCCTTTTTTTTTTCTTTTTTTTCCTTTTTCAGGACCCCACTTTCGGGAAGCCCCTTCAGAAGAGATCGGATAACCAGACTCATTATGGAGGGGGCACCAAGGAGGCAAGAGGCTTTTGCACACAAGGGAATACTCAGGTGGTCTTCTTCAATGATCGTTATACCTGTCCTTACATACCCACATGTAGCCTGCCCTTGGATAGGATATGTCAAATAGTCCTATTTTTTCTGCTTAATGCAATAATTGTACACCTACGTCTTGTCATATTGTCCAAATAAATTGGAAGTAGTATGTAGCATCAGCTTCCTATTACTATCCTCATATTTTCTGTTGAATCTTTATTCAATACTGCATCCGTACATTTTGGTACGGTCATTTTTTGCCAGGGGCTTCTTATCGAGCCCCATACTATGGCAAGAAAATTCCGAACACTTTCAACAGTGCGGCACGCCGAACTTATAGCATTATATGCATCAGCTCCGAATCATGTCTTGGGTCAATACTTGGGTTAGCCCGGCTCCCTTGTTTTGGTACCTTACGTTCCGTTATATCGGCTAAGGTAGTGCAGGGAGAACTACTGCGATTGTGTCCCGGTTCTTCCGGACGAGCACCTCAGTAGAGAAAGCCAAAAACTGGCCGCCATGATGCGGCGAGAGCTGGTCGCTGTTCGGGAGCTACCAAAATCCCTAAAGATTTTTTCTGCTTAAGGCGAGGAATCAGCTTCGTCCGATTTAGGCTGTATAGCGCTCCAGTTCGGCTTTCCGAATACCAGGGGCTTCGCCGAAATTTAAAATTGTAGACTTCTATGGTCAAGTGAGAGTAATAAAGCCGAATAGTCCGATTGCCTGGTTCGCTGCGCCAAACACCTCCTTAAAGGACCAAAACTTTGGATAAAGAGTGTTTGGGTTTCCACGAACACCCCAGTACTAGTTACAAGGGGGCGGAAGCCGACGTCTGGCCTAGTTTCGGATTTTGATAAACGATCGCAGAGAAGGTAATATTTTAAATCAAACAAAGTGTTGCATATCACAAATAAACCCGTTCTCATATTACACGAATGACATGAGTACATTCACTCAAAAATTATGTTCTTAGGACATTCATTCGCCACAAGACAAGTGCCTTTCATAACGCCATCATAACATTTCTCGGGGCAGCGATGCTCCTTGCCCTCCGAGGGTCCATCCTTCACGAGCTTCTCAGCGTCCAGCTTGTCCCAATGCACCTTCGCGCGGGCAAAGGCCCGTCGGGCACCCTCAATGCATGCAGACTGCTTGATAACTTCTAGTCGTGGACAGGCATGCACCATCCGCTTCAGCAGGCCAAAATAGCTGCCGGGCAGGGGCTCGCCAGGCCACATCCGGACTATGATGTCCCCCATGGCCTGTTCAGCCGCATTGTGGAGTTCGACCAGCTGCTTCAGTTGGTCACTCAGAGGCATCGGGTGTTCGGTCCCAGTATATTGGGACCATAACAGCTTCTCCGTAGAGCTCCCCTCTTCAGCGCGATAGAACTCCACAGCATCCGAAATGCTGCGTGGCAGATCTTCGAATGCCCCTGGAGAGCTCCAGATTCGTGTAAGTAAAAGAAATGACTCCTCCACATGCTTGCTTTGCATAAAGAAGGCCTTACCCTCCGCTATCTTCTTGGCCGCCTGGATTTCCTGGAGGGCCTTTTGCGCTTCGGCCTTGGTGTCGGCCGCACTCTGGAGGGCCTTTGCAAGCTCAGACGCTTGCGTCTTGTAGTCATGCTCCAGGGAGCCGAACTTCTGGCCGAGTTCCCGGAGCTCCTGCTGCACCTCTCCCACCCGAGCATATTGCTTCTCTTGCTCGGTGCGCTCAGTATCCACCTTGGCTTCGGCCGCGGACAGCGCTTCCTTCAGGGCCGCCACCTCGATCACGGTCCCTATCAAAAGCCATGATGCTTTTTCTTAGCATCACCAACTTTTTATCCTCTATACTACATATCGACGGGGTTTTTCTCACCTCTGTTCGCCTCGAGCTGCTTCTTCACGAGGCCAAGCTCTTCTTCGGCCTGCCCTAGTTCGCGCTTGGGTCCGGCAACCTCCGCCGTATGCGCAGCAGCGGTCAGCAGCAGTGCCTGTTTGATTCATACAGACAAATACTATTAGTTTCCTGTGGTTTTTTAATTGACCCTCTGTTTGGCTTTTCTTTCCGAACACCAACCAGAGTATTAGGGGCTACTACCTATCGGGTGATATTTCCTCACACTTTCTTTACCTCAAAGCTTGTTAGCAGGCTGGTGCAGGCTTCGGTCAATCCGCTCTTGGCGGACGGAACCTTCTTAATCACCGTACCCATAAGTGTATGGTGTTCATCCTCGATGGAAGTGCCTCAAAGCACTTCCAACAAATTATCTGATGCCTTCGGCTGGGTGGAGGTCATCAGCACGGCCGACTCACCCTCCTTCACGAGGGACTGCTTACCGGAATCTGGAACCTTTGTAGGCTCTGGTGCAGTAACCGGCCGAGAGCCAGACTTACTATGGCTCCCATCAGCATAATCCATGGGGTTCTCATCCCCCATGTGTCCGGCGCCTGAGATTCTGCCTTGGGGCATCTCCAGAACCGTCGCCCCCTGCTCGGGCATCCTCCGGGACAACACCTCGGTGTCATCCGCGGGTCGCGGAGAGGTCGCCCTCGGGAGCGAATTCATCTCCGACTCATTTAGAGACTCCTCCGAAGAGGACTCCAAGAGATCGGACCCAGCCGGACTGCATATACGTGTTCGGCGTCATTACAAACCATGAGGTCAAAAGTCATACAAAAAATATTATGGAATACAGATAGTTACGACCTCGCCCGGGGTTTGCCCTTGGGCAGCCACTCCTCGCCACTAAAGGCGGTGGTAGTGGATTGATCTGGAAGGGACGCCTTGCCCTTCTTCAGCATCCCGGCCTCCCCCGACGGGGCGGCCTTCCTTTTCTTCTCCTCCCTAGCGCGGGGAGGAGGCATTTCTTCATCTTCTCCCCCGTTCTCGGGGGGAGAATCTTCCTTGTCGTCTTCGGATGACGACTCCATCATGGCCCTGCGCCGGTGACCTTTTCTGGTCCCCGTGGCCACCTTCTTGGACCCTTCGGCCCCCTCAGGTGAGGCAGCCTTCTTCTTCTTCTTCTTCCTCTCCTCCCCTTCATGGGAGGAGTGCGCCTCATCCTCTTCTGGCGAGCCGTCGGGTGTGGCCTCGTGCCGAAGACCCCTTCGGGTCCCCATGGCCTTCTTTTCGGCCTTTTTCTCCGGCACCTTGTAAGGCGCCGGAACCAACATCTCCGCCAGGTGTGCGCTTACTGGGTCCTCAGGCAATGGAGCCGGACAGTCGATCCGCTCCGCCGTCTCCACCCACTCCTGTTCGGTCAGCAAGGTGACTTAAAAATCCTACCCCAAATGTGCTTGAAAGGAAACATCTTGTAATAACTAGAGGACTTACCTAACTAGAAAGGCGCATTGCACTGAGCTCCCGATCCTCGGAAAGGGGAGGAGGGACTTCGCCGGTCTTGAATAGAACCTTCCAGATTTCTTTGTGCGTTGTGCATCTGGTGTTCGGCCGGGTCGAACTCCCACATATCAAATGCCCATCTTTGACACGGGAGAATCCGGCGAATGAGCTTGACCTGGACCACATTGACAAGCTTGATTTCCTTGTCCCTCATACTTCTGAGGCGGGCCTCGAGTCCGGCCAGCTCTGTGGGTTCGCCCCAGGCTAGGCCCTTCTTCTCCCAAGAGGTGAGCCGCGTGGCGATTCCGGATCTGAATTTGGGGGCCGCCACCAAGTTGGCATCGCGCGGCTCAATGATGTAGAACCACCCTGATTGCCACCCCTTTATGGACTCCACGAAGGAGCCCTCGAGCCATATAACATTGGGCAGTTTGCCCACCATGGCACCTCCGCACTCCGCCTGTTGGCCGCTCACGATCTTCGGCTTCACGCAGAAGGTTTTCAGCCACAGGCCAAAGTGAGGCTTGATGCGGAGGAAGGCATCGCACATGACGGTGAACGCCGAGATGTTGAGGATGAAATTCGGGGCCAAATCGTGAAAATCTAGCCCGTAGTAGTACATGAGCCCGCGGACGAAAAGGCGGAGTGTAAACCCTAGTCCACGGACGAAATGAGGGAGAAATACCACTCTGTCCCCAGACTTTGGTGTAGGGGTGATCTGTCCCTCTGTTGGAAGCCTGTGCGTGATATTAGCGGCCATGTATCCAGCTTCCCGAAGCTTGGTAATGTTCTCCTCTGTAACAGAGGAGGCCATCCACTTGCCTCCCGCTTCGGACATGCTGCGGTGAGAACTTGGGCGCTGGAGCTCGAGGGTGTGAGAACGGATGAGCGAAGGAAGAAGAAGGCGTGGGTGAAAATGGGAGATTTCTGCCCCCTTATAAAGGCAATGTGAATGTACGCCTCCCCACTTGCCTCTCGAAATTTCTTATTTTTTCAGGCGCCTCGATTAATGGTGTTGGTTGGGTTACCCATACCCGCATTGATGGAGATCCCGTGATAAGGGGACACGATCTCTGCTTTGACAAGTCATGCCAAAGGAACCGCCTCGCGATGTGTGCAGAAGCATGTTGAAGAAAACGGTTTGAATAAAACCGGACCATGGCGTGGTGTCACCCTTCGAAGAATTGTCAGTAGATTGGATTCGTGGATTATTATTCTCTCTATGATGGTATATGGAATGTTATCTTGCAGAGCCGGACACAGTCCTTGTGTTCGGAATTTATCTTGGAGTATTCGGAGATGGAACCCGCCTCGCAATGCCGAAGACAATCTACGCGCCGGACTCATCGTCATTGAAGCCTGGTTCAGGGGCTACTGAGGGAGTCCTGGATAAGGGGGTATCCGGACAGCTGTACTATGTACTTTGGCCGGACTGATGGACTATGAAGATACAAGATAGAAGACTTCGTCCCGTGTCCAGATGGGACTCTCCTTGGCGTGGAAGGCAAGCTTGGCAATTCGGATGTAGATCTCCTCCTCTGTATACCTACTTTGTGTAACCCTATCCCCCTCCGGTGTCTATATAAACCAGAGGGTTTAGTCCGTAGGACTCATCATCATTATCATCAACAATCATACCATAGGCTAGCTTCTAGGGTTTAGCCTCTCTGATCTCATGGTAGATCAACTCTTGTAATACTCATATCATCAAGATCAATCAAGCAGGAAGTAGGGTATTACCTCCATCAAGAGGGCCTGAACCTGGGTAAACATCGTGTCCCCAGTCTCCTGTTACCATTAGCCTTAGATGCACAGTTTAGGACCCCCTACCCGAGATCTGCCGGTTTTGACACCGATAGGGGGGCCACAAGGGTGGGGGAGCGCCCTATCCCCTTGGCGCGCCCTCCATCATTGTGGCCGCCTCGTGACTCCTCCGACTTCATCTCCAAGTCTCCTGGTTGTCTTCTGATCCAAGAAAAATCATCGAGACGGTTTCATTCAGTTTGGACTCCGTTTGGTATTCCTTTTCTGCAAAACTCAAAAACAAGGAAAAAACTGGAACTAGCACTGGGCTCTAGGTTAATTGGTTAGTCCCAGAAATAATATAAAATAGCATATTAATGCATATAAAACATCCAAAATAGATAATATAATAGCATGGAACGATCAAAAATTATAGATATATTGGAGACATATCAAACATCCCCAAGCTTAATTCCTGCTCGTCCTCAAGTAGGTAAATGATAAAAACAGAATTTTTTATGTGGAATGCTACCTAACAAATTTATCCATGTAATTTTCTTTATTGTGGCATGAATGTTCAGATCCATAAGATTCAAAACCAAAGTTTAATATTGACATAAAAACAATAATACTTCAAGCATACTAACAAGGCAATTATCTCTTCTCAAAATAACATGGCCAAAGAAAGCTTATCCATACAAATCATATAGTCTGGCTATGCTCCATCTTCATCACACAAAATATTTAAATCATGCACAACCGCAATGACAAGCCAAGCAATTATTTCATACTTCTGATGTTCTCAAAGTTTTTCAACCTTCACGCAATACAGGAGCATGAGCCATGGACATAGCACTATAGGTGGAATGGAATATGGTGGTTGTGCAGAAGACAAAAAGAAAGAGATGGTCTCACATCAACTAGGCGTATCAACGGGCTATGGAGATGCCCATCAATAGATACCAATGTGAGTGAGTACGGATTGCCATGCAATGGGTGCATTAGAGTTATAAGTTTATGAAAGCTCAAAAAGAAAACTAAGTGGGTGTGCATCCAACTCGCTTGCTCAGAAGACCTAGGGAAATTTAAGGAAGCCCATCATTAGAATATACAAGCCAAGTTTTATAATGAAAAATTCCCACTAGCATATGAAAGTGATATCATAGGAGACTCTCTATCATGAAGATCATGGTGCTACTTTGAAGCACAAGTGTGGAAAAAGGATAGTAACATTGCCCCTTCTCCCCTTTTCTCCCTTTTTTAGTTTGGGCCTTTCTCATTTTTTGGCCTCTTTTATTTATTTATTTTTCGTCCGGAGTCTCACTCCGACTTATGGGGGATTCATAGTCTTCAACATCCTTTCCTCACATGGGACAATGCTCTAATAATGTAAATCATCACACTTTTATTTACTTAACTCAAGAATTACAACTTGATACTTAGAACAAAATATGACTCTATATGAATGCCTCTGGTGGTGTACCGGGATGTGTAACGAATCAAGAGTGACATGTATGAAAGAATTATGTGCTTTGCCACGAATACGATGTCAACTACATGATCATGCAAAGCAATATGACAATGATGAAGTGTGTCGTAATAAACGGAATGGTGGAAAGTTGCATGGCAATATATCTCGGAATGGCTATGGAAATGCCATAATAGGGAGGTACAGTGGCTGTTTTGAGGAAGGTATATGGTGGGTGTATGGTACCGGCGAAAGTTGCGCGGTACAAGAGAGGCTAGCAATGGTGGAAGGGTGAGAGTGCGTATAATCCATTGATTCAACATTAGTCATAAGGAACTCACATACTTATTGCAAAAATCTATTAGTTATTGAAATGAAGTACTACGTGCATGCTCCTAGGGGGATAATTGGTAGGAAAAGACCATCGCTCATCCCCAACCACCACTCATAAAGAACACAATCAAAAAATAAATCATGCTCCGACTTCATCACATAACGGTCCACCATACGTGCATGCTACGAAAATCACAAACTTTAACATAAGTATTTCTCAAATTCACAATTACTCACTATCATGACTCTAATATCACCATCTTCATATCTCAAAACAATCACAATGAATTTCTTATTATATCCTTCTTGGATGCCTATCATATTAGGACTAATTTTATAACCAAAGAAAATTACCATGCTATTTAAAGACTCAAAATAATATAAGTGAAGCATGAGAGTTCATCAACTTCTATAAAATAAAATCACCGCCGTGCTCTCAAAAGATATAAGTGAAGCACTAGAGCAAAATTGCCTAGCTCAAAAGGTATAAGTGAAGCACATAGAGTATTCTAATAAATCACGATTCATGCGTGTCCCTCTCAAAAGGTGTGTGCAGCAAGGATGATTGTGGAAAACTAAAAATCAAAGACTCAAATCATACAAGACTCTCCAAGCAAAACACATACCATGTGGTGAATAAAAATATATCCTCAAGTAAAGTTACCGATAGACAAAGACGAAAGAGGGGATGCCTTCCGGGGCATCCCCAAGCTTAGGCTCTTGGTTGTTCTTGAATATTACCTTGGGGTGCCTTGGGATCCCCAAGCTTAGGTTCTTGCCACTCCTTATCCCATAGTCCATCAAATCCTTACCCATAACTTGAAAACTTCACAACACAAAACTCAACAGAAAATCTCATAAGCTTCGTTAGTATAAGAAAATAAATCACCACTTTATGGTATTGTTGTGAACTCATTCTTTATTTGCATTGGTGTAATATCTACTGTATTCCAACTTTTCCATGGTTCATACCCCCCAATACTACCCATAGATTCATCAAAATAAGCAAGCAACACAAAGAAAGCAGAATCTATCAAAAACAGAACAGTCTGTAGCAATCAGGAAACTTCGAATACTTCTATAACTCCAAATATTATGAAACATTAGGACAACCTGGGAAATTTGTGTACCAATCTAGTGCAAAAAGAATCAGATCAAAAGCATGCTTCTGTGAATTATGAAAATTATTTTCCTGGGCGCAAAAGTTTCTGTTTCTCAGCAAGATCAAAACAACTATCACTGTAAGCCAGCCCAAAGGTCTTACTTGACACAAACACTAATTAAAGCACAAAACCACATATAACAGAGGCTAGATGAATTATTTATTCAAAAACAGCAAGGAAATATTGGGTTGTCTCCCAACAAGCGCTTTTCTTTAAAGCCTTTTAGCTAGGCATTGAGATTTCAATGATGCTCACATGAAGGACAAGAATTGAAGCACAAAAAGGGAATCATAAAACACATCACAAACACATCTACGTCTAGCATACTTCCTATGCATAGGCATTTTATAAGCAAACAAATTATCAAGGCAAGCAAAAACTATAATATGCATGGAAGAAAGATAAAACTTTGACAATCTAAGCATCAAGAGAGGTAATTTAGTAACATGAGGATTTCTACAACCATATTTTACTCTCTCATAATAATTGCATGTGGGATCATATTCAAATTTAACAATATAGCTATCACATAAATATTCTCTACATGATCCGCAAGCATAAAAGTTGACCTCTCCAACTTTTATCAAAAATTTCATAAGATTGAACATTCTCCAAATATGTGGGATCTAAAGTTGACACTCTTCCAAACCCACTTTAAATATTATTGCAAATATTATTATCAATCTCATATTCATCATTGGGCTTAAATAAATTTTCAAGATCATAAGAAGAATCACCCCAATGATGATCACTGCAACAAGTAGTAGACATAGCAAAACTAGCATCCCCAAGCATAGGGTTTTGCATAATATTAACACAATTGACATTAATAGAATTTGTAATAATATCATTGCAATCATGATTTTTATTCAAGAAGCTATCATGAATCTCTTCATAAATTTCTTCATCACAATTTTTAGATTCACGAATTTCAAGCAAAACTTCATAAAGATAATCTAGTGCACACAACTCACTAGCAATTGGTTAAACATAATTGGATCTCTTATAAAGATTGGCAAGTGGATGAGGATCCATACACTTTTAGCAAGCGAAGATGCAAGAAAAAAGAAGGCACATGGCAACACAAGCAAACAAAAAAGATGAATGGAAGAAGGGCGAAGAAAAAGGCAAATCTTTTCGAAAATCGTTTTAGAAGTGGGGGAGAGGAAAACGAGAGGCGAATGGCGAATAATGCAATGCAATATATGAGAGCTTATGATGGGTACTTGGTATGTCTTGACTTGGCGTAGATCTCCCCGGCAACACCGCCAGAAATTCTTCCTGCTACTTCTTGAGCTTGCATTGGTTTTTCTCTTGAAGATGGAAGGGTGATGCAGCAAAGTAGATGTAAGTATTTCCCTCTGTTTGATAACCAAGGTATAAATCCAGTAGGAGACAATGCATAAATCACTGAATACCTACACAATAAATCAAACAAACTTGCACCCAATGCAATAAAAGGGGTTGTCAACCCCTTCATAGTTACTTGCAAAAGTGAGATCTGATAGAGATAGATAATTGATAAAGTAAATATTTATGGTTTATAGATCAGAAAGTAAAAGATTGCAAAATATTAGATCAGAAACTTATATGATGGAAAATAGACCCAGGGGCCATAGGTTTCACTAGAGGCTTCTCTCAAGATAGCAAATAATATGGTGGGTGAACAAATTACTGTCGAGCAATTGATAGAAAAGTGCAAAGTTATGATGATATCTGAGGCAATGATCATGAATATATGCATCATGTCCGTGTCAAGTAGACCAAAAAGATTCTGCATCTACTACTATTACTCCACACATCAAACGCTATCCATCATATATCTAGAGTATTAAGTTCATAAAGAACGGAGTAACACATTAAGTAAGATGACATGATGTAGAGGAATTAACTCAAGCAATATGATGAAAACCCCATCTTTTTATCCTTGATGGCAACAATACAATACGTGCCTTGCTGCCCCAACTGTCACTGGGAAAGGACACCGCAAGATTGAACCCAAAGCTAAGAACTTCTCCCATTGCAAGAAAAACCAATCTAGTTGGCCAAACCAAACAGATAGTTCACTACTAGGAAAAGGGCTATAGATGAAATGGATACTAATGGCGCACCTGACATGTGGTGCGCCACTACTATATAGCAGTGGCGCACCATGCGCAGGTGCGCCATTAGTGTGGAAGACACTAATGGCGCACCGGGCACATGGTGCGCCACTAGTAACAATTTGTTTTCCAAACATACTAATGGTGCATCCTGGCAAAAGTGCGCCATTACTAGTGCTAACTAGTAATGGCGCACCAGCCACACAGTGCGCCACTACTGTTGTTTTTTTTTGCAAAACTACTAATGGCGCACCGTGGCATAGTGCGCCATTACTAGTTTAAACTAGTAATGGCGCACTATGCCACGGTGCGATGTTAGTATTTTTTTTTTGCAAAACTACTAATGGCGCACCACCAGCAGGTGCACCATTTGTAACCATTGTTACTAATGGCGCATTTTCAGGTGGTGCGCCATTAGTAACCTGGGACCAACAAGATATTTTGGACAGCCACACCTAACCACTCACTTTCCCCACTTCATTGTCTCCACCTCCTCCTCCAAGCTTGTCTCGGCTGCCTCCTCCTCCTCACCTCATTTGCACCATAGATTCATCCAAATTAAGTGGTTAAATTACCTTTTGTTGATAGGTAAGTAAGGGGGGAAGCTATCTTTATGTTGTTCTCCCTCCAACACCGTGCACATGCACTTTTTGTGGCCTAGCTAGATCTATGTATGTTTGTGGTGTTGCATATGTTTGTGGTGTTGCATATATGTTTGTGTTTGTAGGTACCGGTATTTGAAATGCGATAGTTGCCAATATTTTACCGGAATGTTGATTCATTTCCGTTTCGGCGAGAATTTTGGCACTATGCATTCTTTTTGGTCCTATTTTTAGGGAAAGTCATGCCAAATTTTTTCTTGGTTCTAAAATATTGTTTTGCTCTACCCTGCAGGCGACCATGGTCCAGACGATGAACGAAGGCATCGTGAATAGGTTTTTGAGCTCTGCGAAGGCCGAGATGCTTCAAAAGAATGAGATGGAGATAAGATGTCCGTGTCGAAGATGCAAGCTGAAGAGCCTTATTGCGGACCCGGATTCCAGGCAGGTGCGGGACCACCTGCTGTTGCGTGGTTTCAAGGATGGCTATCGGTGGCAAGGTGATGAAGATGACTATGAAGTCGTCCATGGGGGCCGGGCAAGAAATGAGGAAGGGCAGCAAGACAACCACCGCGGCTCGGGCAGGCAAGAAGACGAAGAATCTCCAGGACATGATCACGACAGTGATGCTGTACACAGTCATCATGTAGAAGATGCAGGACATGATGATGAGGAATATGCCGGAGCAGACGAAGGGCATGATCATGAAGATGAAGATGCCAGCCGAGCAGACGACGATGGACCATCGATGGGCTGGGTGCAGGACCCTCATATTCAAGAGCTGCTTCTCAAGCAGACGGATAACGCAAGAGCTGCCGCCCGAGAGAAAGCCAAGCTGGATCAACTGGAGATAGACGCGGTTACTCCATTGTATGAAGGATCCAGGCCCAAGGATACCTTCCTGAAAGTAACGCTCATGGCTCTGGAGATGAAGGTAAAACACAAAATGACCGACGCATGCTTCGACGAGAACATGACATTCTGGTGCGAACGTCTTCCCAAGGGGAACAAGTGCCCGACCAGTTTCGAGGAGGCGAAGAAAATCGTGTGTCCTCTGGATTTCCCGCATGTGAAATACCATGTGTGCATGAATAATTGCATCATTTATCGGGACGAGCATGTGGAGTCTACCATATGTCCGGTGTGCGGCGTCACTCGATACAAGAAGAGGAAGAAAGCTCCTCTAAAAGTTGTGTGGTACTTTCCGATCACTCCTCGTCTGCAGCGGTATTTCGCGGACCCTAAGGTAGCAAAGTTCCTGCGTTCGCACGCGGATAGGGAGGATAAGAAGCCAGAAGATGACGCAAATGATCCGGAGATAAATAAAAAAGACAAGATGCTGAGTCACCCTAGGGATGGGAGCCAGTGGCAAGCATTGAACTTTGAACACTCAGAATTTGGGTAGGATCCAAGGAATATCGTGCTGGGCGCGAGCACCTATGGAGTCAATCCGTTTGGCAGCCAGAGAAGCACACATAGCACCTGGCCTGTGTTTGTGTGGATGTACAACCTTCCCCCTGGTTGTGCATGAAGAGGAAGTACATTCACATGAGTATGCTAATTGAAGGGCCGAAACAACCAGGGAACAACATCAATCTGTATCTGGGGCTGCTGAAAGAGGAGCTAGACACTCTGTGGAAAATGCCAGCCAATACATGGGACGCCGCACAGAAAGAATATTTCCCTATGAGAGCCGCACTACTCACGATGGTGCACGACTATCTAGGTTACAGATATGTCGCGGGGCAGGTGGTCCACGGATTTTCTGGATGTGTTAGGTGCATGGATGACACAACATATCGCCATCTAGATAGAGATCCTGGGTCTTCGAAAACCGTGTTCATGGGACATCGAAGGTGGCTTCGCGACGATGACCCATGGACGAAATGCAAGGATCTGTTAAATGGTGAAACCGAACCCCGAAGACGCCCGCGTACGAGGTGCGGCGAGGAAATAGACGAGCTATTGAAAAATTGGAAAGATTGCCCACTATCGGGAAAGAAGCAATAGGAACCAGAGCCGGGAAAGAAGCGAAAGGCGCCAGAGCCGCTGCTGAAGGTATGGAAAATGAGGTCTGTTTTCTGGGACTTGCCGTACTAGAAGATCCACCGTGTGCCTCACAGCCTTGATGTCATGCATATCACGAAGAATGTGTGTGAGAGTCTTCTTGGTACCCTGCTGAACATGCCAGAGAAGACCAAAGATGGGCTGAAAGCAAGGGCAGACTTGAAATCAATGGGCATCAGGGAGGAGCTTCACGCTAATGATGATGATGATGAGGCGAACCAGGACATGGAAAGTCGTCGCGAAGGAAAAAAGGCCAAGAAGACCGGAAATGACTACCCTCCCGCATGCTTCACTCTAAGTCAGGAGGAGATCAATTAGTTTTTCACCTGCCTCATAGGAGTAAAACTTCCTTACTGTTACACGGGGAAGATAAGCAGATACCTAGACCCAGTGAAGCAGAAGTTCAGCGGGATGAAGTCTCACGACTCTCACGTGCTGATGACGCTGATACTTCCAGTTGCAATCCGTGGGATCATGGACGCGCACGTCCATGAAGCGCTATTTGGCCTATGCAACTTTTTCGACGTCATCTCTCAGAAGTCGGTTGGCATGAGGCAACTTAGAAGGCTACAGGAAGAGATCGTGGTGATACTATGCGAGCTTGAGATGTACTTCCCGCCCGCATTCTTCAACGTTATGGTGCATCTGCTGGTCCATATCGTGGAGGATATCATCCAACTCGGGCCGACGTTCCTGCACAGCATGATGTCGTTCGAAAGGATGAATGGTGTCATCAAAGGATATGTTTGCAACATGTCACGCCCAGAGGGAAGCATAGCCAGGGGCTTTCTGACCGAAGAGTGCATCTCCTACTGCACGAATTATCTAGGCATCGAGAACCCCGTTGGTCTGCCTGTCAACAGGCACCTCGGCAGGCTCGCTGGATGGGGTCACCATGAGGGTCGCCGCGAAATGCATGTCGACCATGGGGATTAACAAAGGAGCTTACCAAGGATCCGAAGACCAGGGCGCTTGAGCTTGTTCTGGTAAGGAATACACCCCCGCATAATTAGCTCCATATGGTTGCATTCTAATTAATCCCCATTATTTCTAAATGGTTCACCTTCCTTCCGCAGGACACTGAAAGTAGTAGCGCAGGGTCGTCTCAGAGCTCCCCTTTCGACACCCCTTTAAATAGGGTGTTGAACATAATGAAAAACAAGGATAAGCTTAGTAAGCCGTCGTCAGCTGGTCATGTGGCCGGCAAAGGCTTGTCCACAAAATGGTCATCATACTATACCGCTGGTGGGTGAAAGGAGAAAAAGACCAGCTCAGAAAGCCAGTCGCGTGAGGTTGAAGCACTCAAGGCACAAGTGGCGCGGATTCTGGAGATTATCCAAGAGCAAGTGCAATAACAATTGGGAATGACGCTCACCGCCATGGTGCCTACGTTCATTCACGGGCTGACGACATGGATTGCGGGCGGCCAAAAAGGGCCTCCCCCGGTTCCCAGCTTCACGGCCAGCAACTCGCACAACGCACAGGCGGAGCCATTGGTGTCTCAAGCGGCGCCATTGGAGTCTCTGGCGGAGGCGGTATTTGTGTCTCCGGTGCCGGCACGGGCATTGGAGCTTAACGCACCCGGGTGTACGCCGGCCGGCACCTTGCGAGCAAGCGGCCCCTCCGTCAGTTGCATGCCCGCCGTTGGCGGTGCCTCAACATTAGCCGAGCTCGACGGCATCACGGTAACTAAGCCTCTCGGCCGATGACTTCATCTCCTTGCCTTTGACTGGGCATCCCTGATGCCCTACATGTTTTCGCAGGGCGCCGCCGACGTTCCTTGCACTCTCCTGCACTTCGTGGGCGGCGAGTTGGTCGATGTCGCCAAGGGCAGAATCGTTCAACCGGGCAACCCCGTGTTCCATGGTAATCCGATGCCACCCACAGTGTATAGGGTTGAACTGGTTCGGGTGCTGCCAGGCTACGACGAGCTGTTACCTCCGATTCAACCCGCTGGGGCCAACAAAGAAGATGAGATGACCCTCAACGCCTGCGTAAAATGGCCCCTGCTTTGGCCGAAGAGCCAGATTCGTTTGGGGGCGGGGGACACCACCCCACAGATAAGACCGCCAGTCGTGCCGGCGCCAAGCCATGGCAAGAACGCCGCAACACTACCGGACATGCCGGACATCCCTATGGCACAGGATCCGGACATGCATATGCCACAGGATCCGGAGGACGACGATAACGACAATGGTACATTTACAAACGTCAATAAGTACTTTGCCGAACATGGGTACGGTGACGAGTTCTGTGGGCCTCCTTCTCAAGAACCCAACCAAGACGACTGCGATCTAGCTGGTACGGCGGAGAAATCCAATTGCAACAGGCGTCGTCTGGCGTTCAGTTCTCAGGAGAGGCCTCCAGTTCCCGCCTTCATCGAGCCTCAGATAGCTGAGGTGCGAAATATTATCAGCCCCAACACACTCAAGAAGGCGGTCTGTGAGCAGAACTCGGTCCCATTACAGCAGATCAAGAAGAAGGGACGGAAATGAAAGACTAACAAGGGTGCCGGTGTGAGCCAGCCGGCACCGAGTACGATCCGTGCTCAGGATGGGCCACCATCGGTGTCAAAACCGACGGATCTCGGGTAGGGGGTCCCAAGCAGTGCGTCTTAGGATCAATGGTAACAGGAGACAAGGGACACGATGTTTTTACCCAGGTTCGGGCCCTCTCGATGGAGGTAAAACCCTACTCCTGCTTGATTAATATTGATGATATGGGTAGTACAAGAGTTGATCTACCACGAGATCACAGAGGCTAAACCCTAGAAGCTAGCCTATGGTATGATTGTTGTTATATATGTCTATCGACTAGCCTGTCCCCGGTTTATATAATGCACCAGAGGCCTAGGATAACATGAGTCCTAGTCGAATACGCCGGTGGGGGAGGACTCCTTGTCTTGATCGCCAAGTCTTGCGGAATCTTCCTTGTATGCGGCAGCTATCCGGACTGGCCCATGAGTATACGGCCATGGGGGTCCTCGGCCCAATCTAACAGATCGGGAGATGACGTGGTGAGTACCCCCTAGTCCAGGACACCATCAGTAGCCCCCTGAACCGGTCGTCAAGTTAGGGACGCTCCTTGATTCTTCCGAACCGTTCTTCATCTTCAGTCGTCGATCTTGAAAACTGGTTCAACAAATCTTCTCATCTTCGATCTTGAGGATCGCCGAAATGCATTCGACGAGTTTACACGTCGGGTATCCGAGGAGCCCCTTTAAGTTTCCGGCCTTTATCAATGCCTTGTTATTTTTATGCCACACCTCGGGTTTGAAGTTGTTCCCGGGCGGCAGCGTCCTCTTGCATCCGAGCTCCAATGCCGGACTGCGTTCGAGGTATCTTTTGCAGCCGAGCACCAATGCCGGACTGCTTCCCATCTCTAACGCCGGACTATGTGTCCGAGCTCCAACGCCGGACTATGTATCCGAGCTCCAACGCCGGACTGTATCCGAGGTGTCGTAAATCACCTTGGTTCAAAGAAGTTTGAAGGAGTTTAGCCGAGCTTAACAACGGAAATGCCCTCTATGGAGCCAGCCACTAACGCCCGAGCTTTATGCCGGACTACTTCCGAGGTGGTGCACCACCGCGAATGTGGGCCGATTTTTGTCAATATTTTTTATTGGTGCAATTTATTCTCTGCCGAGATACATAGCCACCAGCCCTCAAGGTGGGTATCGGTCTAAAACCCGAGATGCACATGAAGGATGACATAAGACCGCTGATCCCTGTAGCTGCTTAGACTCAGGTTGATTTGCAAAATCGGTCTGAGGATCAAGTCCTAGCTCGGCAGAATACTTCGGGACACAAAAAGCGGCATGCTCAGTCCTCGAGACTCAGGTTGGGTGCAGCCGACCAACCTGAGGATCAAAATCTCCTCGGAAACTGTATTGCACTTAAAATTTTCTGCATAGAACATGCAATGCAGTAGCCCCTGAGACAATGGTCGGGTGGCAACACCAGATCAGGGGATCGATGTGCCCCTTTAATATTTGTAAATAATAAGCCCGAAGCCCAGTAGCCCCCGAGCCTTAATGTAGGCACGGGAGGCCGAATTAAGGATCGATATCCATAGTAAAATCACAAATTATGTGTAATGACTCTATGTATCCAAGTACTTTATGTCATTAATGCTCGGATCCGCATTGTACAAAACTTTGTTGACCGACCATCAGCTTCCACCTCCTCGGCCAATAGCCAAGGAGTGTTTGTCCTACTTTATAAAGCCTTTATGAGGGCAAAGATTTACAACAAACAAGGCAATCTGGCCATACGGTTTTATAAACAAAGGTACCTGGAGAGATATGTTATATTACTGTTTAACAGAAGAAATGTCTGCCAAAGAAAATAGTCCCGCTATCGGTTCCTTTCTTTGGCTTGTCATGCTAAGCATGATCATGAAACCTCAGCTCCAATGTAAGAGCAAAATATCGAGGATTTAGTTTAGGAGGCCAGTTAATAGCCCACGGTAGTGTTCGGCGACAGTCGAGGTCAAGCCGTAAACACTTCGGCCATTGTTATGAATGGCCCGTCGTTTAACACCGTCATCGGATTGCTGACCACTTTACGCTTATTGTGCTAGTCAGTTTTCGGCTTTCTCCACTGAGGTGCTTAACCATGTGAGCTGGAAGCACGATCGCAGTGGTTCTCCCTTTGCACACCTAGCCGAACAAAGGGGAACATAGGAGGCAAGCACAGGAGTCGGGCAACCCAACTATTGACCAAAGACACAATTCGAAACCGATGCATATATAGCAATATCCGAGAATGTTTTTGCCGAATCTCTAAAGGTGTCTGGAGTTGCACTGCGAGACTTGTGCTGAAAACACACAAATAGTTTAAAAGTGCCATAAGCTTGGAAAACCAAGAAAAACGTCAGTAAAAACTTGACGTCCGAACAAGATCAAGTGTTCGGTGCCAATCCGAAAATTGGCCTTAGCAAAAGAAGTGCTTCTGTCGTGCTTTAACATGATACATCTTATCTCAAGACTTCAAGCGGGTCAGCCTACGGCTTCAACCTCATATCCCGAGGGCGGAGTACTTCTCATTAGGCCAGTTTAGCAAACTAAACTCTAGCGGCTTTGAGATAGAAATTAGGGTCCCCGGCTAGTGAACACACGCTCGTGTCGAAAAAAGGAGTGATAGATAATAATAGTAATAATAAAACTTTGCAACGACTAAGAAGGAGAACACTTATCATGAAACGTCTCATATAAATTTAAGAGCCCCAAGTGACTTGGGTAAAAGGATGATGTCATGTACCGAAGTACTTATATCATATCTATGTTCAACCGAACTTTAAACGCGTCTTAACCGACCGTCGTCTTCTCCCTCTTCGGTCAAGGACAGAAAAGTGTTATGTACTCCATCTGTCGAGAATATCGACAGTGTTTCCAATAACCAGGCAATCAGGCCATAGGCTGTAACAGACAAAGCGCGCTCAGGGAACTTATGCTATATTACTGCGAAGTGTAAGAAGCATCTTCGAAGAAAATAGTACCCCCACCGATACCTTTCTTCGGTGCTCATTGTTATTATGAGACTTGAGCAATAGATTTTTTGTACTCATGAGTTCCGTTGTGTGCCGACCATCATTGAAAACTATAAGAGCGCTAGCTTTCGGCTTCACCCACTCTGAGGTCCGGCTCAGATGACCCGATCGTGACAATCGCAGAGGTGCTCCCTTTACTCCCTAGCCGAATAATCGGGAACGTAGGGCTAAGCACAGGAGCCAGGCAACCCAGCTTGCAAATCGCTTAAGTCAATATGGTGCATATTGTGGCGTAATACACGAACAAGGAACGAAGCCATACAAGTATAATCATATGCAAGAGGAAAAAGCTTCATGAAGGAAGCCCCCAAGTAAATGGGGTATTTGAATTTGCGCGTCACAAACAAAGTTTGGACAAGGAAATTTTTACAACCAACTTTTTTCCAAAAAATATAATGCTTGGTCGAGCCGAACACAAGTTGAAAACTTAAAACTTTGAGCATGAAGGCAACTTAGCTGGTTAATGTGTTCGATATTGATGACGCGGTCCGAGCTTGATACAGGACAAGGTTCCATCCCCCAAGCCGGTCCCGAGGTGGCAGAGCAAAGAGCTCGGCACTCCGAAGTGGTGACATAGCACGGTCAATGCATGACGGCAGGGTGATGCCGAAGTCCCCGGTATGGGGTAATGAAGTGTTGACGAAGCCCCCCGTTCGGCCGAAGTGACGCCAAAGGATATAGTCCGGCTGGATCATTTTCCTGTGCACAAAAAATAGTGCAAACCGGAGATAATAGTAATAATGATAATTAAAAAAAATTGTGTCATAATGAATAATTTATGCAAAGTGAGTAATAAAAGAAATATGGCCTGGCGCCGAGGCCAGTGTCGATGCAGGGCATTGGTGTGATGCGGTAAAGGCGTGGCAAAGCCTGAATTCACAGGTCGGGTCGAGCTCCGGATGCGGCGTTCGTCGGACTATGTACGGAAACTGACCGAACCACCATACGAATGTCGTTAATGCGGCCACCATTTGATAGACCTGTGTACATATGATGGACAAACCAGAGTAATAATTTCTTGGGAAAAATGAACCCAAACAAGCAAAAAATACTGGGATTAATAGCACCTGGTTTATTTGTTGTAGCAATCCGAAGGAAGGTGATTCCCAAAATTGGGACTCGATCCGCGCACCCATTACCTGATGGACGATAAAATGACGGCATGGCAATGCTGTCAAAGGTTGGCTCGCCGAGGCAAAGCCCTCGGTCCAGCTAACGTGACAGAGCTGGTCGGCTAGTGATGCCGAAGTGTCCGGAGTAGGTTGATGAAGAGATGGCGAAGCCCCTGGTCCAGCCGAGATGTCGAAGTAGGTCGGCTTGATGGACACCAGCTTGAAGAAGCAATAGTGCGGCCCTGCCGATGCAGGTCGTGACGTGGTCGATGCCGGCTTGATGAAGCGACCGTGCGGCGATGCCGGTAATGCCCCCTCCGCGTAATCCGTGGGACGGCGATGTTGGTGATGATTTATCCTTCGCGATGCCGGACTCTTGTTTGGCTTGCCGAGATGATGATCCGAAGAAGTTAAGCTCGGCTCAACAAAGTGACGACGTGTCTAGCGCAGGTCGGCAGCCGTGGAGCAATATTGCCGGACTGGTTTGACACCAGCATGATGTTGAAGATCATGTTCAAAAGATTTTAAAGTTAGTGGGATGTGTTCGGGAACAAAACACAATACCCCATACAAAACTTCCTTCAAAAAGGATGTCTGAAATCCCGTTCGTAAAAAGGACGAACTCGGGTCGGATTTGTTTTCGCGCAGAAAACAGATCCGAAAAGTGATGCATTAATCGGAAGGTTCCCGGAGTTCGTACGGTTGGATCGAGCTGAATGTTTGGCGGGTGGTAGATATGGGAATTCCGCAGCCGATCAATGGTTGGATCTTCCAAAGGACGTCCGAGCTAGATGCTGGACACCCCGCTCCAAACTCGTCCGGATTCTCATCCAGATTCAACACGGCTCTGGTATATCGGAGATTGCCGGAGATTCCTCAACCGGAACTCGACGAAATTTTCCAGGGTTGTTGTAGGTTCAATTCTGCACTATTGCACCGAAGCAATCGTCGGACCGACGCTCGAGGAGGCGGTGACGGCGGACACAAGTTCGCTGTCCAGAAAAACAACACGGTCGCCTGAGGGCAATGTTGACGTTGAGCCCCGGAGCTCCATGGATGACTCCTCCATGATCTTGATAGAGATCGGAGTTGGTGTTGACGAAGGCCCTCATACGAACATGATGATCGGAGGTTGGGCGCAGTCCTCGGTCAAGCCAAGGTGACCAGTCAAGCTGGTGACGAAGAAGCCGACGTCGCAGTTGACCTGCAGTCGAGTCATTGATCCTTTCACCGATCACACAGCGGAACTCTCAATGAAAGCACCAATGTCGGTGTCAAAACCGGCGGATCTCGGGTAGGGGGTCCCAAGCAGTGCGTCTTAGGATCAATGGTAACAGGAGACAAGGGACACGATGTTTTTACCCAGGTTCGGGCCCTCTCGATGGAGGTAAAACCCTACTCCTGCTTGATTAATATTGACGATATGGGTAGTACAAGAGTTGATCTACCACGAGATCAGAGAGGCTAAACCCTAGAAGCTAGCCTATGGTATGATTGTTGGTGTATATGTCTATCGACTAGCCTGGCCCCGGTTTATATAATGCACCAGAGGCTTAGGATAACATGAGTCCTAGCCGAATACACCGGTGGGGGAGGAGTCCTTGTCTTTATCTCCAAGTCTTGCGGAATCTTCCTTGTATGCGGCAGCTGTCTGGACTGGCCCATGAGTATACGGCCATGGGGGTCCTCAGCCCAATCTAACAGATCGGGAGATGACGTGGTGAGTACCCCTAGTCCAGGACACCGTCAGCCACCTTCACCTAAGGATATCTCGAGCAGGGTGCATGTGACGGGTAGGGCGATGCTACCGACAAATATGCTCAATGCTGCAACCGGTGTTATGCGGAGTCTGCATGACAGTGTTCTTTCTTTGGAGAAGCGGCGTCTCTCCTAGAGTGATGTGGCATACCCGGTTTTTGTGGCCAAGGTGCCAGAGGGCAAGGGCTTTGTGGATGGCGCCATCGGGGGTACGATCGTCCTGCGGTTTGATGACATCTTTACTATATTTAACCTTCATCCGCTGCACTACACCTTCGTTCGTCTATTTTCGCTGAGTATGGAGATGCGGATCATTCGAGACAAGACCCCGGACATCGTGATAGTTGACCCCTTCTACATGCGTGCCAAGATCTTGGGCAGCGCTGGGGACCAGCAAGTCGCGAGTTCACACCCCGAAGGCGTCATTCTAGCAAACCCAGATAAGGATAACTTCCTCGTGCCTTACTTTCCCGAGTAAGTCATCCCCTCACCACCCAGTATCATATGATTTCTTAGATTTCGATCGTTCGTTTTTTCTAACATTCCATGTTCTGTGCAGTGACACACATTGCACACTCATCCTCTTAAGCCCGAAATATTCCACGGCCACGTATTTCGACCCGGACCGTGACTCCAAGATAGACTACACAAATATCAAGAAAGTTCTTGATGATGCTCTCCCCGGCTACGCCACATCTGGAGGCACCTTTAAGAGGCCAGTTTGTATGTACGGCAGGCACGTGTTCACCCACAATACGATGTTCCCCTGCGTCAAGCACCCGCCTGGCGGTCAGAAGGATGCCTACTATGCCCTCCATCACATGAGGGCGATCGAATGGGACCATAATCACCTTCTGCTACCAAATAATGTCAAAGATTAGGCCGCAAGCTTGGCGGCAATCCAGGATGCGGACCTCCGACAAGAATTCTTTCGCATCCAGTTGGAGTTTGCAGAAATCATCCATCAAGATGTCCTTCGTACCTCGGGGCAGTTCTACCTCAGAGATCAACCGTCCAACAGTGAGATAGACACAATGCTACAAATGCAGGATGACAACGCCCGCAACTTCATGACCATCACGAAAGACGACGGCTTCATCCATGCTCCAGTCCCATGAGTCGAGTCGAAAGTAGTGATGCTATTTGTAGTTCTGAAACATCGATTAGCTCATGTTGTAATTAAACTTTAATGAACTTGTATGTCTCTTTGGTTTGGACAGTCATTCAACTTAGAACCAGTGGTGCGCCATTAGTATATAATACTAGTGGCGTGGTACTAGTGGCGCACCAGTAGTGCGCCATTAGTAGGCAAAACTGGTGCGCCACTAGTAGGCCTTTTCCTAGTAGTGGTTCGAAGAGAATTACAAAGATATCAAATCATGCATATAAGCATTCAGAGAAGATTCAAACAATATTCATAGATAAGCTGATCATAAATCCACAATTCATCGGATGTCGGCAAACACACCGCAAAAAAAGTATTACATTGAATAGATCTCCAAGAACATCGAGGAGAACATGATATTGAGAATCAAAGAGAGAGAAGAAGCCATCTAGCTACTAGTTATGGACCCGTAGGTCTGTGGTAAAATACTCACGATTCATTGGAAGGGCAATAAAGTTGATGTAGAAGCCCTCCGTGATCGAATCCCCCTCCGGCAGGACGCCGAAAAAGGCCCCTAGATAGGATCTCACGGGTACAGAAGGTTGCGGCGGCAGAAAAGTGTTTTCGTGGATGCTTCTATTGGTTTGGGATATATGGTAATATATATAGGCGAAATAATTAGGCCAGGGGGTCCCACAAGGGTGGGGGCACACCCTATGTGGGAGTCCTAGACTAGGGTGTCCTTGGGCGTCCGGTCTACTGGATGTGGGCCGGACTGATGGGCCATCGAGAAACAAGGCAGAAGATCACCTTTCGTGTCCGGTGGGAACTCCCGTATGCGTGGATGGTAAGTATAGGTGTCCGGGTATGTTATTCCTTTCTGTAAAACCGACTTTTGTACAACCCTAAGCCCCTCCTGTGTCTATATAAACTTGAGGGTAGATCGGAGGCAGGATCACAACATCCCTAGGCTAGCTAATCTAGGGTGGAGTGGAAAACCTAACCCTCTAAGAAAGTGGGGAAGGAAGACGACCCGTTTGCCGGGCTCCGGAGTGGGAATAACTTGACCTTCAGGGGGAAGCATGTGCTTGATATCGGCAGCGAGGTACCCCACACTCCGGAGATCTTTTATCTCCTTCGTCACGGAGGAGGCCTCCCACTTGCCTTTGGAGCCAGCTCCGGCCATGGTCGGAGGAGGTGGTGGTGGTGAGAAAGATGGAGACTTTGTGGGTGCAGAGAGCCTTGGAGATTGGAAGGCTGAGGAGATGTGAAGGCGTGGGGGGAGAAAGCAAAGATCCATTTCCCTCTTATAAGCACTAAAAATGCCAACCGCCCCCTGCTCGTGCCTTGAATCTCGCCTATTCCCAATGAGGGTGTGCGCCGCAAACGGTTGGATTACCCAAATATCATTGATGTGCAATCCCGTATTAAGTGGGCACGATCTCTATTTGATAGGATGTGCCAATGGGGCATGGCCTCGAAACACGAAATGCGGGATGGGAAAATGGTTCAAAGTGCTGAAGGGTCAAATCTGATGCTTCGCCAAAAAAGTTGTCAGTAAAAGACACTGTTCTTATTTTTTTATATATCCTGCCTTCACGACTAAGGGTTTTGTTCATTATGAAAAGCCGGATACAATTCTTTTACAGAGGAAAGTCGATGTGTATTCTTCAGGGAACCCGCCTTGAAATGCCGAAGACAATCTGAATGCCGAATATATCATCATTGAAGACTGGTTCAGGGGCTACTGTGGGAGTCCTGGACTATGGGGTCCTCGGGTGTCTGATCTATTGGATGTGGGCCGGACTGATGGGCCACGAGATACAAGGCTGAAGATCACCTTTTATGTCCGGTGGGGACTCCTGTATGCATGGATGGCAAATATAGGTGTCCAGATATGTTATTCCTTTCTGTAAAACCGACTTTTGTACCACCCTAAGCCCCTCTAGTGTCTATATAAACGGAGGGTAGATCGGAGGCAGGATCACAACATTGCTATGCTAGCTAATCTAGGGTTAGCCAACTCGATCTCATGGTAGATAACTCTTGTAACCCCTAATACCCTTCGAATATAATCAAGCAGGAGTAGGGTTTTGCCTCCATTAAGAGGGCCCGAACCTGGATAAACACCGTGTCATTTGTCCATAGTTACCATTGGTCCTCAGACATACAGCTTGGGCTCCCCTACCCGAGATCTGTCGGTTTTGACACCGACATTGGTGCTTTCATTGAGAGCTCCGCTGTATCGTCAACACAAGGATCGATGGCTCACCTCTTCATCAACAACGATGCTTCGTCCAGGGAAACCTTTCTCCCTGGACAGGTCTTTGTGTTTGGTGGCTTTGTGCTTTGTGCCAACTCGATTGGCTGCCTCGAGCAGATCGACAGTTATGCCCCCAGCCACCAAATTAGGTTTGGAAACCTAAACTATGTCGCTGACATCCGAGGAGACCTAGTCTTCAATGGGTCGCAGCCTCGCCTGCCACTCTGTGTCCCCGCCAAGGAGACTCTTCGGATCCCCTGTTAGATCCCGTCTAGGGGTCAACACCCATACTCGCCTCGGCCTTAGATCCGGGGCAGGTCTCATTGTGCAAAGACGGGAGCGTAAGCCCCGCTAGACTTCTCCCCCTTGTGGAAATCCCGACCGAAAACCCAGACGCAATTTTAGACTTGGATCTGGACAACCATTCCAAACTGCCGAGGTCTGCATTCAGTGGGTCCGACCAGGTGTCCCATGCCAAACTCAGCCCAGCAGATCCGCAGTTTCCGGTCCCAATTTCACTCCTAGACGAACCATTGGACTTAATGCAGCCTCTCGCCATCACGGAGGCGTTGCCTCCGAACTATACCTAGCTCGGGTTGGGGGCTGAGAGCGGGCAATTTTATGCCCCACCCACCAACCACTTAGTAGCCACTATCGAGGATCCAACCAACATGCTGGACTACACATCCGAAGACATCGACGGCATGGACAACGATGCCGATGCCGAACCAAGCCAAGTCCCACCCGTCACGGGGCGCTGGACGACTACCTCAACCTATGATGTGTACATGGTGGACACTCTGGATAAAAAGGACGACGAGGACAATCAGAATCCTAATGAAGATAAACCCGTCGATAAACCACCAAAGCGCTGACGTCAGCGGCGCCGCTCACGATCGCGCCGAGTGAAGGACAGTAATACCGGCGCCGGAGACAATGAGACTCCAAATGATGCCGAAGATCCCAAATACTCCGTCGAGCCCATGTCCGAGCAAGACGATAGGGAAGAGGGTGAATATAGTCCCGGACACGCCAATCACGCGGATTCGAAGGATACCAACTATATGCCAGAATCTGAAGAGGAGGCCAGCCTCGGTGATGAAGATTTTATCGTCCCAGAGGAACCCCTCGATCAAGAACGCTTGAAGAGACAACTTATTGCTACAGCCCAGAGCCTTAAAAAGAAGTAGCAGCACCTCAAAGCCAAACAAGACACGCTTAACGAAAGGTGGACAAAGGTCCTGGCCGCTGAGGAATACGGCCACGAGTGACTTGTTAAAAGTTACCCTAAGCACAAGTTGCTGCCACAGTTCAACGACGAAGCCCTTGAACCAATACAGTCGAAATACAATCAGTCAGACCAACCAGACCGACCACCACGTGGACGGGATAAAGCGGCATATCAAGCCAAACACCAACCCGCACCTCCTCGCTGAAGAGGCAGGGAAACATCAGCTACGGGATACACATATGACTTGCAACATGATCTAGCCAATAAACCTGATCAGACTAGATCAATCTACGGATCAAGGGGTTGTGCCCCGGTGCAAGACAATGGTTATGAAGCCCGGCGTGACAACCATTACTATAATCAGTATCAGAACCGAACTTAGATGTTAGCTGATCTTCGCCATGATATTGCACGATATAAAGGGGCCGCACACCCTTTATGCTTCACCGATGAGGTCATGGAACACTAATTTCCAGAAGGGTTTAAACCCGTAAACATTGAAAAGTACGATGGAATGACGGATCCGGCCGACTGGATTGAAGATTTTCTTCTCCACATCAACATGGCTCGAGGAGATGACCTTCACGCCATCAAATACCTTCCTTTAAAGCTGAAAGGACCAGCGCGGCACTGGCTAAACAGCCTCCCAGAAAACTCCATTGGGACCTGGGAAGACTTGGAAGACGCTTTTTGAGCCATCTTTCAAGGCACTTATGTCCGGCCACCGGATGCTGACGACTTGAGTCACATAATTCTGCAGCCAGGCAAATCAGCCCGCAAACTTTAGAATCGGTTCTTAACTAAAAAGAACCAAATCGTAGACTGTCCGAATGCCGAAGCCTTAGCAGCCTTCAAACACAGCGTCTATGACGAATGGCTCGCCCGACACCTTGGGCAGGAAAAGCCGAAGACAATGGCAGCCTTAACGGCACTCATGACCCACTTTTGTGCGAGCGAAGACAGCTAGTTGGTTCGTAGAAGCAACATCTCGGGTGACCCCGGCACCTCTGAGTTGTGGGACGGCAATGGTAAACTTCGCCACAATTAGAAAAAATGTTGGAACAACAACAAGGAAGACACAAACAATACGACAGTTAATGCCGGATTCAGCGGTCCCAAGTCCGGTCAGTGGAAGAAACCTTTCAAAGGCAACAAGGGCGGGCCCTCCAGCTTAGATAAAATCCTCGAGAGGCCATGTCAGATTCATGGCACACCCAATAAGCCTGCAAACCACACCAACAGGAATTGTTGGGTTTTCAAATGGGTCGGTAAGATAAATACTGAACACAAAGGAAAAGGGCCTCCAAGCGAAGACGATGACGAGCCCCGTCATCCGAACACCGGGGGTCAGAAGCAGTTTCCCCCCCAGGTGAAAATAATGATCATGATATATGTCACTCATATCCCCAAAAGGGAGCGCAAACGCGCACTACGGGGCATCTATGCTGTAGAGCCTGTCGCCCCAAGTTTAACCCATGGTCAGCCTGTCCGATCACATTTGATCATAGGGACCACCCAGCCAGTATCCTTCACGGGGGATCGGACGCCCTGGTTCTTGATCCAATTATTCACGGGTACCACCTCACTAGAGTACTTATGGATGGAGGAAGCAGTCTCAACTTGATTTATCAAGATACTATCCGTAAGATGGGCATTGACCCATCAAGAATCAAGCCTAGTAACATTACCATTAAAGGTGTGATACCGGGAGTGGAGGCCCGTTGTACGGGCTCACTGACACTGGAGGTAGTATTCGGCTCCCCAGACAACTTTTGTAGTGAGGAGTTTGACTTCGATATCGTACCTTTCCACAGTGGCTATCATGCACTGCTCGGACGAACTTCTTTCGCCCGCTTCAAAGCATTCCTGCACTATGCTTACTTGAAGCTCAAAATGCCCGGTCCTCATGGCGTTATTATAGTCAATGGTAATATGGAACGCTCACTCTATACTGAAGAGCACACAGTGGCCCTTGGAGCAGAAGTTTATGGCGGCCTCATCAAGCCGAACAGTTCACCGGCCAATAAAGCCAACGGCGTATCCAAACGAGTCCGGTCTACGCTTAACAGCGATAAAATAACATACCCAGACCTTGATTAGCAGTTCGGTCTCCGCCGATAGCCCTACCAAGTTGGGGCTTGTGTACCGCGCGTACATGATTACGCACTAAAAATACCTTGGGCGGCACCGGAGGCACACTGCAGAAGAGGTCCATTGTACGGCTGGACCCCATTTGGACCGCATATATCTTTTTTCTCTTACTATATGTTCATCAAGAACCCTACTTGCTAGATGGTTGTTGCAGGATACCCTCTTAAGGCTAGCATTTCCCAACCATCCAACACTCCTCTCAAAGGACTTATTACTAAGGGGAAATGGCGCAGACGTGCGACAGGGCATCGCTGGAGTTTTGTTTTTTCAAACTATGATCTTTACGCCCTGTGTTAGACTTTCCCTTATGTAAAACCTTTTCTTTTTCTTTGGGGCATGTAATGTGACCTTAATATTAAATGGAAATGTCTGTCGTCGACGTATCAATAAAGATATTAAGGAAACAGATGATTATCACCCTTTTGGTTGGTTTCTAGTATTGCCTTGTTATCTATGTTTCCCCCTTATGTTCGAATGACATACATGGTCCGACACAACCTTCATACCAGGGGCTGTATTCGGCCCCGTGATGTCTACTATGCAACCTTCTTCTTGTAGATGTTGTTGGGCCTCCAAGTGCAGAGGTTTGTAGGACAGTAGCAAATTTCCCTCAAGTGGATGACCTAAGGTTTATCAAGCCGTGGGAGGCGTAGGATGAAGATGGTCTCTCTCAAACAACCCAGCAACCAAATAATAAAGAGTCTCTTGTGTCCACAACACACCCAATACAATGGCAGATTGTATAGGTGCACTAGTTCAGCAAACAGATGGTGATACAAGTGCAATATGGATGGTAGATAATGGTTTTTATAATCTGAAAATATAAAAACAGCAAGGTAGCAAGTGGTAAAACTGAGAGGAAATGGTATTGCAATGCTAGGAAATAAGGCCTAGGGTTCATACTTTCACTACTTCAAGTTCTCTCAACAATGATAACATAATTAGATCATATAACAATAGCTCAACATGCAACAAAGAGTCACTCCAAAGTCACTAATAGCAGAGAACAAACGAAGAGATTATTGTAGGATATGAAACCACCTCAAAGTTATTCTTTCCGATCAATCCATTGGGCTATTCCTATAAGTGTCACAAAGATCCCTAGAGTTCGTAGTAAAATAACACCTTAAGACACAAATCAACCAAAACCCTAATGTCACCTAGATACTCCAATGTCACCACAAGTACCCACGGTTATGATTATACGATATGCATCACACAATCTCAGATTCATCTATTCAACCAACACAAAGAACTTCAAAGAGTGCCCAAAAGTTTCTACCGGAGAGTCAAGACGAAAACGTGTGCCAACCCCTATGCACAGATTCCCAAGGTCACAGAAACCGCAAGTTGATCACCAAAACATACATCAAGTAGATCACGTGAATATCCCATTGTCACCACGGGTATCCCACGCAAGACATACATCAAATGTTCTCAAATCCTTAAAGACTCAATCTGATAAGATAACTTCAAAGAGAAAACTCAATCCATTATAAGAGAGTAGAGGGGGAGAAACATCATAAGATCCAACTATAGTAGCAAAGCTCGCGGTACATCAGGGTCGTGCCAAATCAAGAACAAGAGAGAGAGAGAGAGAGAGAGAGAGAGAGAGAGAGAGATCAAACACATAGTTACTGGTACATAGCCTCAGCCCCAAGGGTGAACTACTCCCTCCTCGTCATGGAGAGCACCGGGATGATGAAAATGGCCACCGGTGATGGATCCCCCCTCTGGCAGGGTGCCGGAACAGGGTCCTGATTGGTTTTTTGTGGCTACAGAGGCTTGCAGTGGTGGAACTCCCAATCTAGGTTTTGTTCTGCAAGTTTGGGGATTTATAGAAGGGGTTGGCGTTGGTTTCACGTCAAGGGGCCCCACAGGAGTCCACGAGGCAGGGGAGCGCCCTAGGGGGCGCCCTACACCCTCGTGGTGCCCTCGGGACTCCCCTCTGGTAGCTTTTCGTTCCAGTATTTTTTATATTTTCCAAAAATATTCTCCGCTGATTTTCAACGCATTCCAAGAACTTCTATTTCATCACAAAAACAACACCATGGTAGTTCTGCTGAAAAGAGTGTCAGTCTGGGTTAGTTCTAACCAAATCATAGCAAAATCAGGTAAAAGTATTATAAACATGGCATGAATACATCACAATTTATAGATATGTTGGAGACGTATCAAGCATCCCCAAGCTTAATTCCTGCTCGTCCTCGAGTAGGTAAATGATAAAAACAGTATTTTTGATGTGGAATGCTACCTAAAATATTTATCAATGTAATCTTCTTTACTGTGGCAAGAATATTCAGATCCATAAGATTCAAAAAAATAGTTTAATATTGACATAAAAACGATAATACTTCAAGCATACGGACAAGGCAATTATGTCTTCTCAAAATAACATGGCCAAAGCAAGCTATCCCTACAAAATCATTTAGTCTGGCTATGCTCCATCTTCATCACAAAATATTCAAATCATTCACAACCCCGATAACAAGCCAAGCAATTGTTTCATGCTTTTGATGTTCTCAAACCTTTTCAACTTTCATGCAATACATGAGCGTGAGCCATGGACATAGCACTATTGGTGGAATAGAATATGGTGGTTGTGGAGAAGACAAAAAGAAGGAGATAGTCTCACATCAACTAGGCGTATCAATAGGCTATGGAGATGCCATCAATAGATATCAATGTGAGCGAGTAGGGATTGCCATGCAACGGATGCACTAGAGATATAAGTGTATGAAAGCTCAAAAAGAAACTAAGTGGGTGCGCATCCAACTTGCTTGCTCACAAAGACCTAGGGTAATTTGAGGAAGCCCATCATTGGAATATACAAGCCAAGTTCTATAATGAAAAATTCCCACTAGTATATGAAAGTGACAACATAGGAGACTCTCTATCATGAAGATCATGGTGCTACTTTGAAGCACAAGTGTGGTAAAAGGATAGTAGCATTGCCCCTTCTCTCTTTTTCTCTCATTTTTTTTGTTTTTTGGGCATTCTCTCTTTTTTTGGTGTCTTTTTTATTTTTTATTTCATCCGGAGTCTCATCCCGACTTGTGGGGGAATCATAGCATCCATCATCATTTCCTCACTGGGACAATGCTCTAATAATGAAGATCATCACACTTTTATTTACTTACAACTCAAGAATTACAAATCGATACTTAGAACAAAATATGACTCTATATGAATGCCTTCGGCGGTGTACGGGGATGTGCAATGAATCAAGAGTGACATTTATGAAAGAATTATGAAGGGTGGCTTTGCCACAAATGCGATGTCAACTACATGATGATGTGAAGCAATATGTCAATGATGAAGCGTGTCCTAATAAACGGAACGGTTAAAAGTTGCATGGAAATATATCTCGCAATGGCTATGGAAATGCCATAATAGGTAGGTATGGTGGCTATTTTGAAGAAGGTATATGGTGGTGTATGGTACCGGCGGAAGTTGCGCAGTACTAGATATGCTAGCAATGGTGGAAGGGTGAGAGTGCGTATAATTCTTGGACCCAACATTAGTCATAAAGAACTCACATACTTATTGCAAAAATCTATTAGTTATCGAAATGAAGAACTACGTGCCTGATCCTGGGGGGATAGATTGGTAGGAAAAGACCATCTCTCATCCCCGACCGCCACTCATAAGGAAGACAATCAATAAATAATCATGCTCCAACTTCATCGCATAATGGTTCACCATACGTGCATGCTACGGGAATCACAAACTTTAACACAAGTATCTCTCACATTCACAACAAATCTACTAGCATGACTCTAATATCACCATCTTCATATCTCAAAACAATCATAAAGAATCAAACTTCTCATAGTATTCAATGCACTTCATATGAAAGTTTTTATTGTATCGATCTTGGATGCCCATCACATTAGGACTAATTTATAACCAAAGCAAATTACAGTGCTGTCATAAAAGACTCTCAAAATAATATAAGTGAAGCATGAGAGTTCAACAATTTCTTCAAAATAAAACCACCGGCATGCTCTAAAAACATATAAGTGAAGCACTAGAGCAAATGACAAACTACCCCGAAAGATATTAGTGAAGATCAATGAGTAGTCGAATAATTGTGTAACTATGTGAAGACTCTATAACATTTAAGAATTTCAGATCTTGGGATATTATTCAAACAGCAAGCAAAACAAAATAAAATAAATTGACGCTCCAAGCAAAACACATATCATGTGGTGAATAAAAATATAGCTCCAAGTAAAGTTTCCGATGTACGAAGACGAAAGAGGGGATGCCTTCCGGGGCATTCCCAAGCTTAGGCTCTTGGTTGTCCTTGAACATTACCTTGGGGTACCTTGTGCATCCCCAAACTTAGGCTCTTGCCACTCCTTATTCCATAGTCCATCGAATCTTTAGCCAAAACTTGAAAACTTCACAACACAAAACTTAATAGAAACTCGTAAGCTCCGTTAGTATAAGAAAATAAAACCACCACTTAGGTACTGTTGTGAACTCATTCTAAATTAATATTGGTGTTGTATCTACTGTATTCCAACTTCTCCATGGTTCATACCCTCCGATACTACTCATATATTCATCAAAATAAGCAAACAACACACGAAAAACAGAATCAGTCAAAAACAGAACAATTTGTAGTAATATGTAACTCTCGAAAACTTATGTAACTCCAAATATCGAGACAAATTAGGAAAACCTGAGTAATTTGTGTGCCAATCCAGATAAAAAATAATCATATCAAAAGCACATTTCTATGAATTTTCAAAACTAATTTATTTGGGCACAAAAGTTTCTGATTTTCAGCAGGATCAACACAACTATCACCGTAAGCTATCCTAAAGGTCTTACTTGGCACTTTATTGAAACAAAAGCTATAAAACATGATTACTACAGTAGCTTAAACATGTGGATACACAAAAACAGTAGGGGTAAATATTGGGTTTTCTCCTAACAAGCGCTTTTCTTTAATGCCTTTTTAGCTAGGAATGATGATGACAATGATGCTCGCATGAAAGATAAGAATTGAAACATAATGGGAGCATCATGAAGAATATGCCTAGCACATTTAAGTCTAACCCACTTCCTATGCCTAGGTATTTTTTTATCAAACAACTTATGCGAACAAGAATCAACTAGCATAGGAAGGCAAAACAAGCATAACATCAAAACTTTCAACACATAGAGAGGAAACTTGATATTATTGTAATTCCTACAAGCATATATTCCTCCCTCATAGTAATTTTAAGTAGCATCATGAATGAATTCAACAATATAACTATCACATAAAGCACTCTATTCATGATCAAAAAGCATAGAAATTTTTCTACTCTCCACATAAGCAAAATTCTTCTCATGAATAGTAGTGGGAGCAAACTCAAAAAAATAACTATCATGTGAGGAATAATCCAATTGAAAACTAAAATCATGATGACAAGTTTCATGGTTATCATTATTCTTTATAGCATACATGTCATCACAATAATCATCATAGATAGCAACTTTGTTCTCATAATCAATTGGAACCTCTTCCGAAATAGTGGATTCATCACTAAATAAAGCCACGACCTCTCCAAATCCACTTCCATAATTATCACAATAAGGTTCAACACCCTCCAAAAAAGTGGGATCATTAGTTACTAAAGTTGACACTCTTCCAAACCACTTTCGTCAATATAATTATCATAGATAGGAGGCATGCTATCATCATAATAAATTTGCTCATCAAAACTTGGGGGACTAAAAATACCATCTTCATCAAACATAGCATCCCCAAGCTTGTGGCTTTGCATATCATTAGCATAATGGATATTCAAAGAATTCAGACTAACAACATTGCAATCATGCTCATCATTCAAATATTTAACGCCAAACATTTTATTGCATTCTTCTTCTAACACTTTGGCACAATTATCCGAATCCTTATTTTCACAAAAGACATTAAAAAGATGAAGCATATGAGGCACCCTCAATTCCATTTTTTGTAGTTTTTTTATAGACTAAACTAGTGATAAAACAAGAAACTAAAATATTCAATTGCAAGATCTAAAGATATACCTTCAAGCACTAACCTCCCCGGCAACGGTGCCAGAAAAGAGCTTGATGTCTACTACGCAACCTTCTTCTTGTAGACCTTGTTGGGCCTCCAAGTGTAGAGGTTTGTAGGACAGTAGCAAATTTCCCTCAAGTGGATGACCTAAGATTTATCAATCCGTGGGAGGCGTATGATGAAGATGGTCTCTCTCAAACAGCCCTGCAACCAAATAACAAAGAGTCTCTTGTGTCCCCAACACACCCAATACAATGGTAGATTGTATAGATGCACTAGTTCGGCGAAGAGATGGTGATACAAGTGCAATATCGATGGTAGATAAAGGTTTTTATAATCTGAAAATATAATAACAACAAGGTAGCAAGTGGTAAAAGTGAGCGGAAACGGATTTGCAATGCTAGGAAACAAGGCCTAGGGTTCATACTTTCACTACTGCAAGTTCTCTCAACAATGATAACATAATTAGATCATATAACAATCCCTCAACATGCAACAAAGAGTCACTCCAAAGTCACTAATAGTGGAGAACAAACGAATAGATTATTGTAGGGTACGAAACCACCTCAAATTTATTCTTTCCGATCAATCCATTGGGCTATTCCTATAAGTGTCACAAACAGCCCTAGAGTTCGTAGTAAAATAACACCTTAAGACACAAATCAACCAAAACCCTAATGTCACCTAGATACTCCAATGTCACCACAAGTATCCACGAAGATGATTATACGATATGCATCACACAATCTCCGATTCATCTATTCAACCAACAAAAAGAACTTCAAAGAGTGCCCCAAAGTTTCTACCGGAGAGTCAAGATGAAAACGTGTGCCAACCCCTATGCATAGATTCCCAAGGTCACAGAACCCGCAAGTTGATCACCAAAACATACATCAAGTAGATCACGTGAATATCCCATTATCACCATGGGTATCCCACGCAAGACATACATCAAGTCTTCTCAAATCCTTAAAGACTCAATCCGATAAGATAACTTCAAAGGAAAAACTCAATCCATTACAAGAGAGTAGAGGGGGAGAAACATCATAAGATCCAACTATAGTAGCAAAGCTCATGGTACATCAAGATCATGCCAAAAAAGAACACGAGAGAGAGAGAGAGAGAGAGGGAGAGAGATCAAACATATAGCTACGGGTACATACCCTCAGCCCCTAGGGTGAACTACTCCCTGCTCGTCATGGAGAGTGCCGGGATGATGAAGATGGCCACCGGTGATGGATCCCCCCTCCAGCAGGGTGAAGCACCCATCCCAAAGAACCAAGACGTTATGAACACTTGGCAATCACGTGCTGATGATTACTCCCTCGTTCAGTGCGGCATGCTTTACAGCTTAGAACCAGGGCTCCAAAAGCGTTTTAAGAAGCACGGAGCATATGAGATGTTCGAGGAGCTGAAAATGGTTTTCCAAGCTCATGCCCGGGTCGAGAGATATGAAGTCTCCGACAAGTTCTATAGTTGTAAGATGGAGGAAAACAGTTCTGTCAGTGAGCACATACTCAAAATGTCTGGGTTGCACAACCGCCTGTCCCAGTTGGAGATCAACCTCCCGGAAGAGGCGGTCATTGACAGAATCCTTCAGTCGCTCCCACCGAGCTACAAGAGCTTTGTGTTGAACTACAATATGCAGGGGATGGTGAAGACCATTCCTGAAGTATTCTCAATGCTGAAGTCAGCAGAGGTTGAAATCAAGAAAGAACATCAAGTGTTGATGGTCAATAAGACCACTAAGTTTATGAAGGGCAAGGGTAAGAAGAACTTCAAGAAGGACGGCAAAGATGTTTCCGCGCCCGGTAAGCCAGTTGCCGGGAAGAAGTCAAAGAATGGACCCAAGCCTGAGACTGAGTGCTCTTATTGCAAGGGGAAGGGTCACTGGAAGCGGAACTGCCCCAAATACTTAGCGGACAAGAAGGCCGACAACACTAAAGGTATATTTGATATACATGTAATTGATGTGTACCTTACCAGTACTCGTAGTAACTCCTGGGTATATGATACCGGTGTCGTTGCTCACATTTGTAACTCACAGCAGGAGCTGCGGAATAAGCGGAGACTGGCGAAGGACGAGGTGACGATGCGCGTCAGGAAAGGTTCCAAGGTCGATGTGATCGCTGTCGGCACACTACCTCTACATTTACCTACAGGATTAGTCTTAAACCTCAATAATTGTTATTTAGTGCCAAGTTTGAGCATGAACATTGTATCTGGATCTCGTTTGATACGAGTGGCTACTCATTTAAATCCGAGAATAATGGTTGTTCTATTTATATGAGAGATATGTTTTATGGTCATGCCCCGATGGTTAATGGTTTATTCTTAATGAATCTCGAACGTAATGTTACACATATTCATAGTGTGAATACCAAAAGTTGTAAAGTTGATAACGATAGTCCCACATACTTGTGGCACTGCCGCCTTGGTCACATTGGTGTCAAGCGCATGAAGAAGCTCCATGCTGATGGACTTCTAGAGTCTCTAGATTATGAATCACTCGACACATGCGAACCATGCCTCATGGGCAAAATGACCAAGACCCCGTTCTCCGGAGCAATGGAGCGAGCAACCAACTTATTGGAAATCATACATACTGATGTGTGTGGTCCAATGAGCGTTGAGGCTCGCGGAGGATATCGTTATGTTCTCACTCTCACAGATGACTTGAGTAGATATGGGTATGTCTACTTGATGAAACACAAGTCTGAGACCTTTGAAAAGTTCAAGGAATTTCAGAATGAAGTAGAGAATCAACGTGACCGAAAGATAAAGTTCTTACGATCGGATCGTGGAGGAGAATATTTAAGTCACGAATTTGGTACACACTTAAGAAAATGTGGAATCGTTTCACAACTCACGCCGCCTGGAACACCTCAGCGTAACGGTGTGTCCGAACGTCGTAATCACACTCTATTGGATATGGTGCGATCTATGATGTCTCTTACCGATTTACCGCTATCATTTTGGGGATACGCTCTAGAGACAGCTACATTCACTTTAAATAGGGCACCATCTAAATCCGTTGAGACAACACCATATGAATTATGGTTTGGGAAGAAATCTAAGCTGTCGTTTCTAAAAGTTTGGGGATGCGATGCTTATGTCAAGAAACTTCAACCTGAAAAGCTTGAACCCAAGTCAGAAAAATGCGTCTTCATAGGATACCCCAAGGAAACCATTGGGTATACCTTCTACTTAAGATCCAAGGGCAAGATCTTTGTTGCCAAGAATGGATCCTTTCTGGAAAAAGAGTTTCTCTCGAAAGGAGTAAGTGGGAGGAAAGTAGAACTCGATGAAGTACTACCTCTTGAACCGGAAAGTAGTGCAGCTCAGGAAAACGTTCCTGTGGTGCCTACACCGGCTGGAGAGGAAATTAATGATGATGATCAAGGTACTTCTGATCAAGTTGCTATAGAACTTCGTAGGTCCACAAGGACACATTCCACACCAGAGTGGTATGGCAACCCTGTCCTGGAAATCATGTTGTTAGACAACGGTGAACCTTCGAACTATGAAGAAGCGATGGCGGGCCCAGATTCCAACAAATGGCTAGAAGCCATGAAATCTTAGATAGAATCCATGTATGAAAACAAAGTATGGACTTTGACTGACTTGCCCGATGATCGGCGAGCGATAGAAAACAAATGGATCTTTAAGAAGAAGACGGACGCGGATGGTAATGGCACCGTCTATAAAGCTCGACTTGTCGCTAAGGGTTATCGGCAAGTTCAAGGGATTGACTATGATGAGACTTTCTCTCCCGTAGCGAAGCTTAAGTCCGTCTGAATCATGTTAGCAATTGCCGCATACTATGATTATGAGATATGGCAGATGGACGGCAAAATGGCATTCCTTAACGGGCATCTTAAGGAAGAACTGTATATGATGCAGCCGGAGGGTTTTGTCGATCCTAAGAATGCTAACAAAGTATGCAAGCTCCAGCGAACCATTTATGGGCTGGTGCAAGCATCTCGGAGTTGGAACATTCACTTTGGTGAGATGATCAAAGCGTTTGGGTTTATGCAGACTTATGGAGAAGCCTGCGTTTACAAGAAAGTGAGTGGGAGCTCTGTAGCATTTCTCATATTATATGTAGATGACATACTTTTGATGGGAAATGATATAGAATTCCTGGACAGCATTAAGGCCTACTTGAATAAGTGTTTTTCAATGAAGGACCTTGGAGAAGCTGCTTACATAATAGGCATCAAGATCTATAGGGATAGATCGAGACGCCTCATAGGTCTTTCACAAAGCACATACCTTGATAAGATTTTGAAGAAGTTCAAAATGGATCAGTCCAAGAACGGGTTCTTGCCTGTACTGCAAGGTGTGAGATTGAGCTCGGCTCAATGCCCGACCACAGCAAAAGATAAAGAAGAGATGAGCATCATCCCCTATGCCTCAGCCATAGGATCTATTATGTATGCCATGCTGTGTACCAGACCTAATGTAAACCTTGCCGTAAGTTTGGTAGGAAGGTACCAAAGTAATCCCGGCAAGGAACACTGGACAGCGGTCAAGAATATCCTGAAGTACCTGAAAAGGACAAAGGACATGTTTCTCGTTTATGAAGGTGACGAAGAGCTCGTCGTAAAGGGTTACATTGACGCTAGCTTCGACACAGATCTGGATGACTCTAAGTCACAAACCGGATATGTGTATATGTTGAATGGTGGAGCAGTAAGCTGGTGCAGCTGCAAGCAGAGCGTCGTGGCGGGATCTACATGTGAAGCAGAATACATGGCAGCCTCGGAGGCAGCGCATGAAGCAATTTGGGTGAAGGAGTTCATCACCGACCTAGGAGTCATATCCAATGCGTCGGGGCCAATCAAACTCTTCTGTGACAACACTGGAGCTATTGCCCTTGCCAAGGAGCCCAGGTTTCACAAGAAGACCAGGCACATCAAGCGTCGCTTCAACTCCATCCGTGAAAATGTTCAAGATGGAGACATAGATATTTGCAAAGTACATACGGATCTGAATGTCGCAGATCCGTTGACTAAACCTCTCTCGCGAGCAAAACATGATCAACTCCAGAACTCTATGGGTGTTTGATTCATCACAATGTAACTAGATTATTGACTCTAGTGCAAGTGGGAGACTGTTGGAAATATGCCCTAGAGGCAATAATAAAAGTATTATTATTATATTTCCTTGTTCATGATAATTGTCTTTTATTCATGCTATAATTGTATTATCCGGAAATCGTAATACACGTGTGAATACATGGACCACAATACGTCCCTAGTAAGCCTCTAGTTGACTAGCTCGTTGGTAAACAGATAGTCATGGTTTCCTGACTATGGACATTGGATGTCGTTGACAACGGGATCACATCATTAGGAGAATGATGTGATGGACAAGACCCAATCCCAAGCATAGCACAGGATCGTGTAGTTCGTTTTGCTAGAGCTTTTCCAATGTCAAGTATCTCTTCCTTAGACCATGAGATCGTGTAACTCCCAGATACCATAGGAGTGCTTTGGGTGTACCAAACGTCACAACGTAACTGGCTGACTATAAAGGTGCACTAAAGGTATCTCCGAAAGTGTCTGTTGGGTTGAAACGGATCGAGACTGGGATTTGTCACTCTGGATAACGGAGAGGTATCACTGGACCCACTCGGTAGTGCATCATCATAATGAGCTCAAAGTGACCAAGTGTCTGGTCACGGTATCATGCATTACGGTACGATTAAAGTGACTTGCCGGTAACGAGACTGAACGAGGTATTGGGATACCGACGATCGAGTCTCGGGCAAGTAACATACCGTCTGACAAAGGGAATAGTATACGGGGTTGCTTGAACCCTCGACATCGTGGTTCATCCGATGAGATCATCGAGGAGTATGTGGGAGCCAACATGGGTATCCAGATCCCGCTGTTGGTTATTGACCGGAGAGCCGTCTCGGTCATGTCTACATGTCTCCCGAACCCGTAGGGTCTACACACTTAAGGTTCGGTGACGCTAGGGTTGTATGAATATGAGTATGCAGCAAACTCAATGTTGTTCGGAGTCCCGGATGAGATCCCGGACGTCACGAGGAGTTCCGGAATGGTCCGGAGGTAAAGAAAACTATATAGGAAGTGCTGTTTCGGCCATCGGGAAAGTTTCGGGGTCACCCGGTAGTGTACCGGGACCACCGGAAGGGTCCCGCGGGTCCACCGGGTGGGGCCACCTATCCCGGAGGGCCCCGTGGGCTGAAGTGGGAGGGAAACCAGCCCCTAGTGGGCTGGTGCGCCCCCCCTTGGCCCCCCCCTGCGCCTAGGGTTGGAAACCCTAGGTGGGGGGGCGCACCACTTGCCTTGGGGGGGCACTCCACCCCCCTTGGCCGCCGCCCCCTTGGGAGATTGCATCTCCCAGGGCCGCCCCCCCTGGGGGCCTATATAAAGGAGGGCAGGGGGAGGGCAGCCGCACCCTTGTGTCTTGGCGCCTCCCCCCCTTGCTACACCTCGTCCTTCTCCCGCAGCAGCTTGGCGAAGCCCTGCCGGAGTTCTGCTGCATCCACCACCATGCCGTCGTGCTGCTGGATCGTCATCAACCTCTCCTTCCCCCTTGCTGGATCAAGATGGAGGAGACGTCATGCTGACCTACGTGTGTTGAACGCGGAGGTGCCGTCCGTTCGGTGCTAGGATCTCCGGTGATAGGATCACGACGAGAACGACTACCTCAACCCCGTTCTTTTGAACGCTTCCGCTCGCGATCTACAAAGTGGTATGTAGATGCATCTCCCCTTTCACTCGTTGCTTAGATGAACTCATAGATGGATCTTGGTGAAACCGTAGGAAATTTTTTATTTTCTGCAACGTTCCCCAACAAAAATCATAAGCAAGCTTACGGGACGAAACTCCGCCGCCACGAGGCGGAACCTTGGCGGAACCAATCTAGGGCTCTGGTGGAGCTGTTCTGCCAGGGAAACCTCCCCCGGGGAGGGGGAAATCATCACCATCGTCATCACCAACAATCCTCTCATCGGGAGGGGGTCAATCTCCATCAACATCTTCACCAGCACCATCTCCTCTCAAAACCCTAGTTCATCTCTTGTATCCAATCTTCTATCAAAACCACAAATTGGTACCTGTGGGTTGCTAGTAGTGTTGATTACTCCTTGTAGTTGATGCTAATTGGTTTACTTGGTGGAAGATCATATGTTCAGATCCTTAATGCATATTAATACTCCTATGATTATGAACATGAATATGCTTTGCGAGTAGTTACTTTTGTTCCTGAGGACATGGGTGAAGTCTTGCTATTAGTAGTCATGTGAATTTGGTATTCGTTCGATATTTTGATGAGATGTATGTTGTCTCTCCTCTAGTGGTGTTATGTGAACGTGGAATACATGACACTTCACCATTATTTGGGCCTAGAGGAAGTCATTGGGAAGTAACAAGTAGATGATGCGTTGCTAGAGTGATAGAAGCTTAAACCCTAGTTTATGCGTTGCTTCGTAAGGGGCTGATTTGGATCCATATGTCTATTGTTGTGGTTAGGTTTACCTTAATACTTCTTTTGTAGTTGCGGATGCGTGCAATAGGGGTTAATCATAAGTGGGATGCTTGTCCAAGTAAGGGCAATACCCAAGCACTGGTCCACCCACACATATCAAATTGTCAAAGTACCGAACGCGAATCATATGAGCGCGATGAAAACTAGCTTGACGATAATTCCCATGTGTCCTCGGGAGCGCTTTTCTCATTATAAGAAATTGTCCAGACTTGTCCTTTATTACAAAAAGGATTGGGACAACTTGCTGCACTTTATTTACTTTCATTGCTTGTTACCCATTACAAATTATCTTATCACAAAACTATCTGTTACCTACAATTTCAGTGCTTGCAGAGAATACCTTACTGAAAACCGCTTGTCATTTCCTTGTGCTCCTCGTTGGGTTCGACAGTCTTACTTATCGAAAGGACTACGATAGATCCCCTATACTTGTGGGTCATCAAGACTCTTTTCTGGTGCCATTGTCGGGGAGTGAAGCGCCTTTGGTGAGTGGAACTTGGTAAGGAAACATTTATATAGTGTGCTGAAATTTTCTGTCACTTGTTACTATGGAAACTAATCCTTTGAGGGGCTTGTTCGGGGTATCTTCACCCCAACTAGTGGATCAAAGAGTTTCTCCTCAACCTACTGAACCTATTGAAAATGTTTACTTTGACATTCCTTCGGGTATGATAGAGAAACTGCTAGCTAATCCCTTTGCAGGAGATGGAACATTGCATCCCGATTTACACCTTATCTTTGTGGATGAAGTTTGTGGATTATTTAAGCTTGCAGGTATCCCTGATGATGTTGTCAAAAGGAAGGTCTTCCCTTTATATTTGATGGGAGATTCATTGACATGGTATAGGCTATGTGATGATACGGGATCTCGGAATTATAAACGATTAAAATTGGAATTTCACCAGAAGTTCTATCCTATGCATCTTGTTCATCGTGATCGTAATTACATATGTAATTTCTGGCCCCGTGAAGGAGAAAGCATCGCTCAAGCTTGGGGGAGGCTTAAGTCAATGTTATATTCATGCCCCAATCATGAGCTCTCAAGAGAAATGATTATTAAAAAATTTGATGCTCGGCTTTCTCCCAATGATCGCACCATGCTTGATACTTCCCGTGCTGGTTCTTATATGCTGAAGACTACTGAATTCAAGTGGGACTTTTTGGAAAGAATTGAATGCAACTCTAAAGATTGGGGTTCCGACGATGGTAAGGAGTCAGGTATAACACCTACGTTTGATTGTGTTAAATCTTTTATGGATACCGATGCTTTTCGTGGATTTAGCGCTAAGTATGGACTTGACTCTGAGATAGTACCTGCTTTTTGTGAATCTTTTGCTACTCACATTGATCTCCCTAAGGAGAAGTGGTTTAAATATAATGCTCCCATTGAAGTAAAAGTAGTTGCACCTATTACAGTTGAAGAAAAGACTGTCACTTATAATGATCCTATTGTCCCTACTAGTTATGTTGAGAAACCACCTTTTCCTGTTAGGATGAAGGATCATGCTAAAACTTCAACTGTTGTTCGTAAGATTAATACTAGAACTTATACACCTGAGCAAATCAGAGTTGAACCTAGTATTTCTATGGTTAAAGATCTCTTAGATGATAATTTAGATGGGCATGTTATTTATTTCTGTGGTGAAACTGCTAATATTGCTAGACCCGATGCTAAGATACATAGACCTGTTGTAGGCATGCCTGTTATTTCCGTTAAAATAGGAGATCATTGTTATCATGGCTTATGTGATATGGGTGCTAGTGCTAGTGCAATACTCTATGACTTATATAAATAAATTATGCATGATATTGCACCCGCTGAAATAGAAGGTATTGATGTTACTATTAAGCTTGCCAAGAGGGATACCATTAAGCTAGTTGGGATTGTTAGAGATGTTGAAGTCTTGTGTGGGAAAGCTAAATATCCTGCTGATTTTCTTGTTCTTGGTTCCCCACAAGATGACTTTTGTCCCATTATATTTGGTAGACCCTTCTTGAATAATGTTAATGCTAGCATTGATTGTGGAAAGGATATTGTTACAATTGGCTTAGGGGACATGTCTCATGAGTTCAATTTTGCTAAGTTTCATAGACAACCCCGTGATAAAGAATCACCTAGTAAGAATGAGATTATTGGTCTTGCTTCTATTGCCGTGCCTCCTACTGATCCGTTAGAACAATATTTGCTACACCATGAAAATGATATGTTTATGAATGAAAGAAGGGAAATAGATGAAGTATTCCATCAACAGGGTCCTATTCTGAAACACAACTTACCTGTTGAAATCCTAGGGGATCCCCCTCCACCCAAGGGTGATCTCGTGTTTGAGCTTAAACCATTACCTGATAATCTTAAGTATGCTTATCTTGATGAAAAGAAAATATATCATGTTATTACTAGTGCTAACCTTTCAGAGCAAGAAGAAGAAAGATTATTGAAAACTCTAAAGAAGCACCGTGCTTCTATTGGATATACTCTGGATGATCTTAAGGGCATTAGTCCCACTCTATGTCAACACAAAATTAAAGTGGAGAAAGATGCCAAACCAGTTAGAGATCCTCAACGACGATTGAATCCTAAGATGAAAGAAGTGGTAAGAAAGGAGATACTAAAGCTCCTTGAGGCAGGTATAATTTATCCCGTTGCTGATAGCGATTGGGTATGTCCTGTCCATTGTGTACCTAAGAAGGGAGGTATTACTGTTGTTCCTAATGATAAAGATGAATTGACCCCGCAAAGAATTATTACAGGTTATATGATGGTAATTGATTTCCGTTAATTAAATAAAGCTACTAAGAAAGATCATTACCCTTTACCTTTTATTGATCAAATGCTAGAAAGACTGTCCAAACATACACATTTCTTCTTTCTAGATGGTTATTCTGGTTTCTCTCAAATCCCTGTGTTAGTGGAGGATCAATCAAAAACTACTTTTACTTGCCCTTTCGGTACTTCTGCTTATAGACGTATGCCTTTTGGTTTATGTAATGCACCTGCTACCTTTCAAAGATGCATGATGGCAATATTCTCTGACTTTTGTGAAAAGATTTGTGAGGTATTCATGGATGATTTTTCTGTTTATGGATCCTCTTTTGATGATTGCTTGAGCAACCTTGATCGAGTTTTTCAATGATGTGAAGACACTAGTCTCGTCTTGAATTGGGAAAAGTGCCACTTTATGGTTAATGAAGGCATTGTCTTGGGGCATAAGATTTCTGAGAGAGGTATTGAAGTTGATAAAGCTAAAGTTGATGCTATTGAAAAGATGCCATGTCCCAAGGACATAAAAGGTATAAGAAGTTTTCTTGGTCATGCCGGTTTTTATAGGAGGTTCATTAAGGAGTTTTCTGAAAATCTCTAGGCCTCTGACTAACTTATTGCAAAAAGATATTCCTTTTGTCTTTGATGATGATTGTGTAGAAGCATTTGAAATACTTAAGAAAGCTTTAATCACTTCACCTATTGTTCAACCACCTGATTGGAATTTACCTTTTGAAATTATGTGTGATGCTAGTGATTATGCTGTAGGTGATATTCTAGGGAAAAGAGTTGATAAGAAATTGAATGTTATCCAGTATGCTAGTAAAACTCTTGATACTGCCCAAAGAAATTATGCTACTACTGAAAAAGAATTCTTAGCAGTTGTTTTTGCATGTGATAAGTTCAGACCTTATATTGTTGATTCTAAAGTTACTATTCACACTGGTCATGCTTCTATTAAATATCTTATGGAAAAGAAAGATGCTAAGCCTAGACTTATTAGGTGGGTTCTCTTGCTCCAAGATTTTGATTTGCATATTATTGATAGAAAGGGAGCTAAGAACCCTGTTGCAGACAACTTGTCTAGGCTAGAGAATGTTCTTGATGACCCACTACCTATTGATGATAGCTTTCCTGATGAACAATTAGCGGCCATTAATGCTTCTCATACTGCTCCTTGGTATGCTGATTATGCTAATTACATTGTTGCTAAATTTATACCACCTAGTTTCACATACCAACAAAAGAAAAGGTTTTTTATGATTTAATACATTACTTCTGGGATGACCCACACCTCTAAAAAGAAGGAGTAGATGGTGTTATTAGACGTTGTGTACCTGAGCATGAACATGAACAGATCCTACGCAAGTGTCACTCCGAATCATATGGAGGACACCACGCTGGAGATAGAACTGCACATAAGGTATTCCAATCCGGTTTTTATTGGCCTACTCTCTTCAAAGATGCTCGTAAGTTTGTCTTGTCTTGCGATGAATGTCAAAGAATAGGTAATATTAGTAGACGTCAAGAAATGCCTATGAACTATTCTCTTATTATTGAACCATTTGATGTTTGCGGATTTGATTATATGGGACCTTTTCCTGCCTCTAATGGTTACACACATATTTTAGTTGATGTTGATTACGTTACTAAGTGGGTAGAAGCTATTCCAACTAGTAGTGCTGATCATAACACCTCTATTAAGATGCTTAAAGAAGTTATTTTTTCGAGGTTTGATATCTAGATATCTTATGACTGATGGTGGTTCACATTTTATTCATGGTGCTTTCCATAAGATGCTTGATAAGTATGATGTTAATCATAGAATCGCATCTCTTTATCACCCGCAGTCTAGTGGTCAAGTAGAGTTGAGCAATAGAGAGCTCAAATTAATTTTGCAAAAGACTGTGAATAGATCTAGAAAGAATTGGTCCAAGAAACTTGATGATGCATTATGGGCCTATAGAACTGCATATAAAAATCATATGGGTATGTCTTCGTATAAGATGGTTTATGGAAAAGCATGTCACTTACCTCTTGAACTTGAACATAAAGCATATTGGGCTATTAAAGAGCTCAACTATGACTTCAAACTTGCCGGTGAGAAGAGGTTGTTTGACATTAGCTCACTTGATGAATGGAGAACTCAGGCCTATGAGAATGCCAAGTTGTTCAAAGAAAAAGTCAAACGCTGGCATGACAAAAGGATACAAAAGCATGAGTTTAACGTAGGTGATTATGTGTTACTATCAACTCTCATTTAAGATTTTTTGCAGGAAAACTTCTCTCTAAATGGGAAGGTGCTTACGTTATCGAGGTCTATCATTCCGGTGCCATAAAAATCAACAACTTAGAAGGCACAAGTCCGAGGGTGGTGAACAGTCAAAGAATCAAACATTATATCTCAGGTAATCCTATCAATGTTGAAACTAATATTATTGAGACTGTAACCCCGGAGGAATACATAAGGGACACTTTACAGAATGTTTCAGACTCAGAAAAGGAATAGGTATGTGGTATGGTAAGTAAACCGACTCCAAAACACTATAGGAAATAGGTAATTTGCCGTGTGTGGATCACACACGGCAAAGACCTAAATCCATATGGCAAAGACTTTGCCGTCAGGAAGCAGACGACAAACTCAGATGGCAAAGATAAGTCAGCAAAGAATGCTTTGTCGTCTTCTTTTTATCATACATACGGCAAAGTCTTTGCCGTCAGCTGAAGTCATGTTTTGCCGTCAGCCTATTAGCCACAGACGGCAAAATCCAAGATCTTTGCAGTAAGCAATGCTTCTTCTTTGCCATCTGCCCTCAAACCCATAGAGGGCAAACAATTATTTTTATATAAAAAAACAATGGCGGGTAGTTCATGTTCCTTTTTTATTTTACTTTCAGGTTTTTGAACGGGAGATGCTCGTGAAGGACCCAGAAGCTGCTTCATTGATAATTATTATTTGAAAGAGTGTACAATTGCCACGAGGACCCCCAAAGAAAGTGAAATTACAACAGAGTATGGGAACTTTATAGGAAAGACCTGAAATACAAGCTGGAAAACGCGATATGGTCCATCTTCTTCCTTGCTTCGACATCGGACAAAGAACTCTAATATCAGGGTTGGACCACCGCGGCTGTCGCCCAGGCGGCGGCCTCCTCTGCTCAAGGCTGGAAGAAAGCGGCGGCAAGGAGGCTAGAACAGGACCAACTAGTGCAGACTGTAGAGGCCCATCGAGCAACAAGGAAAGGCGAGGCCGGTGGTCTTGGGTGGTGTTGCAGACAAACTGGCAGTATGTTAGCGACCCAGACACGCAGGACCCACTGGGCAGCCACTCCAGTGACACCAAGGCTGCCCAGCGCCCCAGCAGGCTCAAGCGGCCCAACACGCGAGTCCACGGGCCAGAGTGGGCTCATTGAAGCCCAGGCGACGACTACTAAAGGCGAGACTCGAGGCGACCACAATCATCCAGAGCATCAAGGACGAACCGGCGGCCACCACTTTTCCCCTTTCCGAACTCTAGCCACTCTGTTCTTCCATTCGAGAGCTATGCTCCTATAATCAAATTGTATCTACTACTACTTCAGAGAGCTATATAGATCGATCTACTACTTGCTCCTATCATCTGGTATCAGAAGCAAGCCACCACTCCTTCCGCTTCGATCTGGCGCACCTCATCGAGACGAGGGGTCTGCGGCAAGCTCGAGAAGCCATGGATCCAAGCGTTTCGGCCTTCCTAGGTCGTTTGGAGACCAAGATCGAAGCCGCCATCGATGGCCTCACCAAGGCGCAGCAGAACATAGCGACGAAGATCGATGATCTCCTCTCCTGGCAGCCCGATCTCGAGTGCCGCGTGGCGGATCTGAGCGACGCCATCATGACTCTGCAGCAAGCACAAGCAACTCCTCAGGGCCGATCTGAAGAGGATCAGGCGCGCCGGTGCGAAGATCAAGCCCCAAGGTGCCGGTGCGGAGATCAAATCCCAAGGGCCCGATGGCCGCGGCAATTTTCACATCCACCGGTGGCACCCGGCGGCGTCCCTCATGACGCCGCCGCTGCTCCCGGCTAATGGTACAAGCACCGATCCTGTTACCCCACACTTGCTATCTCCGTTTTCCCACGCCAACCACATGCTCTCTGGTCTTGGCCAAGCACACCCATCCATTTCCTTTCCACAGCTTTCCGGCGAAAATCCAAACATGTGTAAGACTCTTTGTGAGCAATACTTCGCCATGTTTGGGATTACGCCTTCCTTTTGGGTTCCTATGGCGGCAGTAAATTTCTCTGGACCAGCAGCGCTCTGGTTGCAATCCATCCAGCGTCGTTTGGGCGAGTTCGATTGGAACTCGTTCATAGTGTTACTCTGTATGCGGTTCAGCCGTGATAGGCACCAAACTCTGATACGCCAATTCTATTCCATTCGCCAAACCACCACATTAGCGGATTATATTGAGAGATTCGAAGCAATTATTAACCATTTGAATTCATACTCTGAAACCATACATCCTTACTATTTCCTTACCCGTTTTGTCGAGGGATTGAGGCACGACATCAGGGCGGTCGTCATGGTGCAGCGGCCGCCTGACTTGGACACGGCGTGTGCGCTCGCACAGCTGCAAGAGGAAGTGGCGGAAGGGGCTCGTGTGCATACACCCAAGGCGCCGGAACCAGGACTGCACCCAGCAGTGCCTCTACTGCTGCCCCCGCCTCCAGCGCGCCACACACAGCCTCTGATTGCCACCGATCGGCACGGAATAGACGAAGCGCGCGCCGACTCGTCCAAGCTCAAGGTGCTGCGGTATTATCGCCGAGCACGGGGCCTTTGTTTCAAGTGCGGCGAGCGATGGGGGCACGACCACGTGTGCCCCACTTCGGTCCAACTACACGTCGTCGAGGAGTTGCTCGATATGATCGGCCTCGACAACGTCATCGACTCCCAAGTTCAGCAAGGCGATGGCCCAAACGACGTAGTCATGGCGATCTCCCTGTCTGCTGTCACCGGAGGGGTCTCCACCAAAGCTTTTCAGCTGCGCACGTGGATTCAAGGGCTCGAGATGCTCCTCCTGGTCGACTTCGGCAGCTCCAACTCCTTCATCGACGGACACCTCGCATCATCCCTTACCGGAGTGCAGCCCCTCCCTAAGCCAGGGCGAGTCAGAGTTGCCGACGAAAGCGAGATGCTCTGCTCTGGTTTCATTCCCCACCGCGGGTGGTATTCGCAAGCGCACCAATTCTTTACTGATCTCAAGGTGTTTCCGTTGGGTACTTACGATGCAATACTGGGCATGGACTGGCTCGAGGAGCATAGTCCAATGATCATCGACTGGCACGCGCGTTTCTTGGAAATTCCATTGCCGGCAGGCCCTCTCCGTTTGGTCGGGGTGATGTTGTGTTTGTTTCATGCGAGTCCATCAACAACATCCAACTGCAAGGACTCTGCAGCAAAGGGGCGATCTCGCACATTATCCACCTGTGCATTGTTGCGCCAGAGCCCAGTAACCCTTCTCCAACTCCAGAATGCATACAGGCAATTGTGGATGAATTTTTGGATGTCTTCGAGGAACCAACTGGCCTTCCTCCGCACAGGTCTTGCGACCACAAGATTCCTTTAGTTCCAGGGGCACAACCCGTGAATATCAGGCCATACCGTCACAAACCGGAACATAAGACAGAGGTAGAAGCTCAGGTGGAAGAATTACTCAGATCAGGTGTCATTCAGAGAAGCACCAGCCCTTTTGCATCACCAGTGATTTTGGTCAAGAAAAAGGATGGGACATGGCGTCTCTGCATTGACTACCAGCACCTCAACGCTCTCACAGTAGTTGCCAAGTTTCCAGTCCCAGTCATTGAAGAGCTATTGGATGAACTCCACGGTGCGGCTTGGTTCTCCAAGCTCGATCTTCGGGCAGGTTATCATCCGATTCATTTGGCTCCAGGGGAAGAATACAAGATAGTGTTCCAAACACATCAAGGCCATTTTGAATTCAAGGTGGTCTCATTCGGTCTCGTGGGTGCACCAGCAACTTCCATTGGGGCAGTCACCACAACTCTCAAACCAGCCAACCGTGTCTGCGTCATGTCATTCTTCGATGACATCCTTGTTTTTAGTGTGTCTCTGGAAGCACATGTGATCCACTTATGCCAAGTTTTGGGGCTCCTGCGCAAGGACTGTTGGAAGGCTAAAATGAGCAAATGTGTTTTCGGGCAGCAGCAAATTTCGTACCTCGGCCACGTCATCAGCTCACAGGGGGTTTCGACAGATCCAACCAAGATCACAGCAGTGGCCAACTGGACAGCACCTACCTGCACCAAAGAGGTCCTTAGCTTCCTGGGGCTTGCTGGCTATTATCGGCTGTTTGTGAGAAATTTTGGAATCATCGCAAGACCTCTGTTCAACCTTCTCAAGAAGGGGAATCCTTTCATATGGACAGCCACAACCGAGATAGCCTTTCAAGTTCTCAAGCAGCAGTTGATCTCAGCACCTGTTTTGGCTTTGCCAGACTTCCAACAGTGTTTCACCATTGAAACGGATGCTACTGATCGTGGAATAGGGGCCATTCTACAGCAACAAGGGCACCCGATAGCTTTCATGAGCAAGGCGCTCAGCCCTTGTTATCAAGGGTTGTCCACGTATGAGAAGGAATATTTGGCGATCGTTGTGGCAGTGGACCAGTGGCGCCCCTATCTGCAACACGTAGAATTTGACATCCTCACCGATCAGAAAAGCTTAATTCATCTGGAAGAACAACATCTGACCACTCCTTGGCAGCAAAAAGCATTCACCAAGCTCTTGGGGATGAGGTATCACATTCGTTACAAGAAGGGAACTGAAAACACGGGCACAGATGCACTGTCCAGATCCAACACACAAGATATTGTCTTTGCAGTATCCTCTTGCCACCCAGCTTTGCTCAAGGATGTGGTAAATAGTTATAACAGCAACAACCATGCTTCGCGACTGCTGGAACAGTTGTCATTGCGCGACGATCCCAAGTGGTGTTTCGCCCTTCAGCAAGGAGTGATCAGATTCCAAGGAAGAATCTGGCTGGGAGGGAGCACGCAAATTCAACAGAAGATTATTTCCACTTTCCATGACAGTCCTCTGGGCGGACACTCAGGGTTTCCAGTAACCTACCATCGCATCAGACTCCTATTCGCGTGGCCCAAGATGAAAGCGCAAGTGCTTCAGTATGTTCGTTGCTGTCAGGTATGTCAACAGGCTAAGCCGGATCGTGCGGCATCTCCAGGATTGCTGCTCCCTCTACCTATTCCAGCACAACCATGGGACTTCATTTCCATGGATTTTGTGGATGGGTTACCACAGTCCAGCCGGTTCATTTGTTTGTTGGTGATCGTCGACAAGCGCATGAAAATTTGCCTATTTTCTGCCCTTTGCTCACTCGTACACAGTAGCATCAGTGGCCAAGCTTTACATGAGCCAGATTTACAAGATCCATGGACTGCCAGGAGCGATCGTCTTTGACAGGGACCCGGTTTTCACAAGTCAGTTTTGGCAGGAGTTGTTTCGTGCAGCGGGCACACAACTACGGCTCAGCACACCCAACCATCCGCAGACAGATGGACAAACCGAGCGCGTCAATCAGTGTGTCGAGACATGTCTACGATGTTTCACTCAAGCTTGTCCCAGGCGGTGGAGCTTTTGGATACCGCTGGCCCAGTTTTGGTATAACAATGCTCACCACTCAGCCATTGGCATGACTCCTTTCAGAGCCATGTTCGGGTATGAACCGCGACATTGGGGAATTTCGGCCAACAACACTTGTTCAGTTCCAGCACTCCAATCGTGGCGGGATGAGAAGGAGACTGTACAAGCGCTGCTGCAGCAACATCTGAATAGAGCACAACAGATCATGAAGCAATAGGCTGACAAAAAGCGATCTTTTCGAACCTTCATAGTGGGCGAGCGCATTTTCCTTAGGCTGCAACCATACATACAAACCTCTGTTGCCCCGAGAGCAAACCACAAGCTGAGCTACAAATACTACGGGCCCTTCGTCATTATCGGATTACGGGTTCCGGCAGACCCTTAAGGTTCGAACTCTGGGTGCGCACGGAGATCTCTCCTCTACCAACTCACATCTCGTCACCTCGCAAAGGATCTAGGCTACACGATGAAGAACACAAGGGACACAAGGTTTATATTGGTTCATGCCACCATTGTGGTGTAATACCCTACTCCAGTGTGTGGTGTGGTGGATTGCCTGGGGCTGATGAAGAACAGTACAAGGGAAGAACAGCCTTGCGAGGGATGTTCTTGTGGTGGATCGGATCCTCTTGGGAAGGATTAGATCCGGATCAGATGCCTCTCGATGAGATGCCGCCTCTACTGCGGTGGCTAGCCCTATTTATAGAGCGAGGCCCTGGTCCTCTTCCCAAATATTGAGCGGGAAGGGCGCCAACAATTGGCCATTTTGAAGGGGTGAAAGTGCTAGTTATCAACTAGAGGGGGGTGAATAGGCGATTTTTATGAAAGTCTTCAAAACATGGAAGTTTCGAAGACAAACAATAGAAACAACCTAGTTGATATGCAGCGGAAGATAAACTACAACAAGCAAGCCATAATCAAGTATGCAATAGCATTAACGTACGAAGACTAATAGCAGCTAGGTAGTAGGATCAGGATGGAAGATAGTATGAAGCCAATCAACAATAGTTGTCAAGCAATGAAGTCAATCAGATAAGACAGATAAGCAACGACTTCACGAAGACAAACTCAAAGTAAAAGAGGGAAGAGATAGAACCAGTCACTTGTTGAAGACACGGGATTTGTTGGACCAGTTCCAGTTGCAGTGAAAACTGTACGTCTGGTTGGGGAGGCTAAGATTCAACTCAGAAGACCGTGTCTTCACCTTATTCCCCTTGAGCTAAGGACACCCAGTCCTTGCCCAATCAGTCTGGTAAGTCTTCAAGGTAGACTTCCAAACCTTCACAGACTCCGTTCACCCGGCAATCCACAATGACTCTTGGATGCTCAGAACGAGACGCCTAACCGGCTGGAGGATGCACAGTCCTCAAGTGTAATAAGTCTTCAGGTCACACAGACAGAAAGACTTCAGTGATGCTGTCACGCCCAATATGTGACCCTATCCAAAAGGAGCTCGAAGGTCCCACCAAGGATAGACCTGCATATTGAAACACTTTTGCAAGGTGGATATCATTACATCAACATTACATAATAGATGGGGATACATACATAAGGCATACAATGCCACTCGAATACAACATCACAATACATCAGAGCTTCATCCGACTACGGATGAAACACAAACAGAAACTCAAACGACATCCACCCTTCTAGCCCAGGCTGCCGACCTGGAACCTATCCCCTGATCGAAGAAGCAGAAGAACAACTCAACGCAAGCAAGCATCGCTCTCGCATCAGGATCATCGCATAACTTGTACCTGCAACTGTTGTTGTAGTAATCTGTGAGCCACGAGGACTCAGCAATCCCATTACCATGGGTATCAAGATTAGCAAAGCTTAAAGGGAAGGAAGGGGTAAAGTGGTGAGGCAGCAGCAGCGACTAAGCAAGTATGGTGGCTAACATACGCAAATAAGAGCGAGAAGAGAGCAAGCGGAATGGTCGTCAACTAGCAATGATCAAGAAGTGATCCTGAACTCCTACTTACGTCAAACATAACCCAGAAACCGTGTTCACTTTCCGGACTCCGCCGAAAAGAGACCATCACGGCTACACACACGGTTGATGCGTTTTAAATTCGGATCAGGTGTCAAGTTGTCTACAACCGGACATTAACAAATTCCCATCTGCCTATAACCGCAGGCACGGCTTTCAAAAGATTATACCCTACAGGGGTGTCCCAACTTAGCCCATGACAAGCTCTCGCGATCAACAAAGGAATAGACCTTCTCCCAAGAAGACCCGATCAGACACGGAATCCCGGTTTACAAGACATTTCGACAATGGTAAAACAAGACCAGCAAAGCCGCCCGATGCACCGACAATCCTGATAGGAGCTGCACATATCTCGTTCTCAGGGCAACACCGGATGAGCAATCCGTACAACTAAAACGAGACCTCAAGTTTCCCTGAGGGGGCGCTGCAAAGGGCTCTAGTTCGGACCAACACTTAGACAAGCACTGGCCCGGGGGGGCAATAATAAAGATGACCCTCGAGAGAGCGACTCCCAAGGGAGAAGTAGGTGGTGGTGAGGCAAATGGTAAAACCAATGTTGGGCCTTGCTGGAGGAGTTTTATTCAAAGCGAACTGTCAAGGGGGTCCCATTAATCACCCGACCGCGTAAGGAACGCAAAATCCGGGAACATAACACCGGTATGATGGAAACTAGGGCGGCAAGAGTGGAACAAAACACTAGGCAAAAGGCCGAGTCTTCCACCCTTTACCAAGTATATAGATGCATTAATAATATAAGAGATATTGTGATATCCCAACCAAAATCCTGTCCACCATGGAGAAATCTTCAACTTCACCTGCAACTAGCAACGCTATAAGAGGCGCTGAGCAAAAGCGGTAACATAGCCAAACAACAATTTGCATAGGAAAGGTGGCAAAGGTTAGAGGTTCATGGCAATTTGGGATGGCTTGATAAACAGGTAATAGGTAGCACAGCAAAGCGATAGAACGAAGTAACTAGCATAGCAATGATAGTAGTGAGATCCAGGGTAGCGGTCATCTTGCCTGAAATCCCGCAAGGAAGAAGAACGAGTCCATGAAGAAGACGAATGGATGAAGCCGAACCAAGCGTAGACGAACGAATCCTCACGATCGCAACGAAACGGGAACTATCGAGAAGAAGCACACAACATAGTAAACACACCACACGTGAACAAGGCATGATGCTCAACCAAGCATGATAGATGACAAAGCTACATGAAGCTACTCATGGCAAGAGATGATACAAACAAGAACAACACATCAAGGCGAGTTTAAATGAGGCCAAGAACAACATATAACAATTCCGGTAAGTCCTCATATGCATATTTCGAAATTGGTCCAGATCTGAATAAACCTTATTTTCAAGTTGTTAAACAGCAAGTTAAGATGCACAAAGATGATCTACACAAAATTCTAGTCAAGTTACATATAAAGTTCATTTAGTTCGGAGCTACGGCCTAGAAGATATGAGCAACACAAGTTAAACATGGCATTGATGCAAAATGCACCCAAACATCAAGCAAACACCTCAAAACAAGGATGCAACATGATACTATGAAACTACATGCAATTCTAAACAAGTTTCATATAGAGCACACTCAAAACGGAGCAACGGTTCAACACACACACATGAAACAAGTTTAAAGGACAAGCTGTCCAAAACAGCAACTAGTCATATTGCAAGCATCAAAACAACTTGCTACGGCACCCCAACATGAAAACAAAAGACATGGGCATGATGTACACGTAAAGCATTACAAAACATGAACACTGAGCTATCTCCAGAGATCACTAGAACATGCTCAAACACACATGGTAAGATTGCAAGTTATAACAATTCCAGACTTTGCAGAAAATAACATCACGATGCAATGTTTAGAGCTATTGAACAACATGTTACAGGAACTTATAATGGCAAAAAAAGGCATGGCATGAATCTACTAATAACATAGATCAAAAGTCCTTTACTGACCATGAGCCAAAAAGTATCAGAAAATATGATGGCACCCACGTAAACATAGCAAGTTATAATACAGATTCATACATGGCAGAAACATAATTATGAGGGCATGTAGATGAGCTTGTGCAACTCACTACAGAGCAATACATGGCATGGCAAGGCAACCAACAGTAAGAAGGCATATTTGTGAAGTTAAGCATGGCAAGAGCAAGGTCATAGGATGCATGGAACACTAGCAACAATCATGGAAACAACTGAACTTAATGTTAACAGGCTGACAGCAATATTATCAAGCAACTTTGGAGCAAGATATGAACAAGCTACAGCAAGCTATAAATTCAACCAGGGGCATGTATGGATAGAGCATGACATGTAGATCAAAATATATTTAGTGGACATCTCCAGATTATGCATAGAATGATTAGTAGCAACATGTTTATATAGCATCACGAAATAACAAATTCAGCCTAGCAGAACAGCAACATCAAGTACACTACTTAACAAGCTCGATTCACTCACCACAAGTCATTGCATGACAAGATAAGCATAGCATCATCAAGAACACATGTTTGTGAAACAAACCAAGGCAAGAACAAGTTCATAGCATGCAAGGATTAACTATAGCAACCTTGGCAAAATTGAATAACATGTAAACAATCTGCCAGGAAACATTTTGAAGCAAAACTAGAGCACGAAAATGACATGCTAGACTACTCCATAATTGCAAACAAGGGCATGAATGGATATACAATAACCATATGTTCAAAACATCCTTACTGAAGTATCTCAAAATATGCATGGATCTCTCTGTAGCATCAAGTTTACATGGCATCGAAATAATAGCAGAACAGGGACTAAAATCAGCAACATCACGATGCCTAGTTTGCATGCTTGTGCTAGTCACCACATTGATCACAAAAATACATGGCATACACTCCTGTAAAGATGGCATGGCATAGTTCAAAACACATGAAGACATCAACCTCATCGGATGCACACATCAAACATGGCAAAAATGACAAAAGAGCTCGTTCTGTTAACAGACAGCAGAAAACATCATGAAGCACTCTTACAATGATGATTCGCGCATCAAGATGATCTCAAATTAATATGATGCAATGGAATGAAATGATGTACTCGTTGAGACGAACAATTTGACATATTACACGCACGAAATGGAGCTACGGATGTAGACATACATTGCGATGAACATGGCATGAAAATGACAATAATTTTAGGACTTAGTGGAATTTCAGAGGGGGGAAGTCAACCTGAGGCAGCACGAATTCCGAGGCAGGGCGGATCTGGCCGGAGCTTCGCTGGAGGATGACCGGAGATGGTGAAACGGGACGGGGATGGGGCGGATCCAGGCGCTCCTGCCCGGATCTGACCGGGGCATCACCGGAGACGGCCGGTGAGGAGGGAGAGGCGCGGCCGAGGCGGGGCACTGCGGGCGCGGGGCGGCGCGCTCCGGCGAGCCCGAGGCTGGGGCCGGAGGCGAGATGGCGCGGGCTTGAGGAGAAGGCCGCGGGGCGGCACGCTCCTGCGATGAGCGGGCGGCGGCGGAGGACACGGCGAGG
>NC_041383.1:207275401-207282541 GCF_002162155.2 Triticum dicoccoides
GACAGGTGGCGCGATGCCACTGGCCCGAAGCGGCGGCGGGGTGACGTGGCAGTCTGTGGTTGGCTGGAGCGACGTGGCGGCGGGCGGTGGACATGTCCGGCACGACGCGGACATGTCCGGCGGCTGAGAGGGAGAGGGCTAGGGTTTCGTCCGCGAATTTGGACGGGGAGGGCATATATATAGTTTCTGGGAGCTAGGAGAGTCCAAATGAGGAGCGGTTTTCGGCCACGCGATCGTGATCGAACGTCCGAGAGCATGGAGGGGAGTTAGATGGGTTTTGGGCCACTTTGGACGGGTGTTGGGCTGCAAAGATAAGGAGGCTTTTACGGTTACCCGGTTAACCGCTGGAGTACCAAACGACCACCAAATGGCACGAAACTTGACAGGCGGTCTACCGGTGGTATACCAAGGCCACTTGACAAACCTCGGGCCATTCCAAGAACGTTTAACACCCGCACACAACGAGAGACAAAAGGGGAACACCGGAGGACATAGGAGCGCCGGATTGCAAAACGGACAACGGGGAAAAGGCTTGGATGCATGAGACGAATACGTATGCAATGCAATGCACATGATGACATGACAATATGCAACACGCAAGCAACTGACATGGCAACAATGGCGAATAACTGGCAGACACATGGCGCATCAAATCCGGGGCGTTACAGATGCCTATCACTCTTTGGCTCTAGGTGTTTGGGCTTTGTCCTCGCAAGGATTTCTCTCTCTCAAATGCTTCGAGGTGGGTTGCTCTCAAACGACAAAAGCCGTATCTTAACTTTGAGCAGCCACCAATTTATGGTGTAGGGGGTGGGCTATTTATAGCCACTAGGCAACCCGACCTGATTTGTCCGTAATGACCCTGGGTCACTAAGGAACTGACACGTGTTCCAACGGTCAGATTTCAAACACACACGGCAACTTTACTTGGGCTACAAGCAAAGCTGACTCATCCAACTCTGGATAAGATTTGCTCTCATTGTCTTCGCTCGAAGACATAGGATTTGGGTTGAGCATCACTTCAGTCACTCTAACTTAGTTCACTTGGACCCCACTTAACAGTATGGTGGTTCCTATGACTCAACAAATAAGAAAAGGAAACAACGAAACCACACAGTCTTCGTGCTCCATAGTCTTCACACAATGTCTTCTCATGTCATAGTCTTCAATACGAATATCTTCTCATACCACCATTGTCTTCAATGTCTTCATACATTTTTAGGGGTCATCTCCGGTAGATAAACCGAATCAATGAGGGACACTACCTGCATTATCCTGCAATTCTCACAAACGCATTAGTCCCTCAACCAACTTTGTCTTCAATACTCCAAAACCAACTAGGGGTGGCACTAGATGCACTTACAATCTCCCCCTTTTTGGTGATTGATGACAAACTGGTTGAAGTTTTCAACGGGGGTAAAGTATGTGAAATTGTAAAGGATAGGAATTTGTCTTCATAAGTAGCAAGGGCTCCCCCTGAAGATTTGCATATAAATAATTTTGCTTTTGGAATGCAAATGCACATGGCAGGTTGTACTTGTGGAGATCCACTTCAAATTATGAAGATAATTCATCATGCATGAAATGATATAGCATATAGGATGACATGCATAAATGGACGTCTGCAGGATGATCTAAGTGCGGAAGTTATCATCGCACATGGAAATGCAAATAAGTAGCAGACGACCATCAAGTTTAAGTGTTACAACTCAGAGAACCAAATGTTTCAAAACGCAAGAGTTGTATGAACGAGGCAAAATATAACTCAACCGCCTATATGAACCCGCTTGAAGACTATCAACTCATACGCGTCTCCCCTTTTTGTCAATAATGACCAAAAAGGCTTGAAGACATAGAGCATCTACTCGTCTTCTTGATGAGTAGGTGAAGCAGCAGGGTTGTTGTCGTTGGGTGGCGGTGCAGATGAACTCGGTGCAGTGTCGATGCGCGCAGTAGTAGTAGGAGGTGGTGAAGTAGCATCATCTTCATCATTGATCACTCTGGCATTTACCGTTGCCGCGGAGGAGGAATATTCAGAGTCTTCAAGAGATGGAGTTCTTCATAAGACAACACTCCATGGAGGAGTGGAGTAAAACTGAAATCTTTCATTGAACCCATCGTCTTGAAGATCTGCTTCAGCACTAAGCAGGGTCAAACTCTTCCATGATCGCTGGCAAGTTTCGTGAGCAACAAAGGCATTCTTGGTGGCAAGGTTGCAAATGCGATTGACATCCACCAAGAGGCTTTGCATCTATCTCTTGAGCCAGAAATGATGCTTTTCCTGTTTCTGATGAAGGGCCACAAGAAGTTCTCGGTCATTGAGAACGCGAGAACGCTTCCGAGGCCTTTGGGCAATGGTGCTTTCAGTGGCTTCAGTAGGTGCTCGATGAGGCAGACGAGTATTTCCAGCCAATGGATAGATTCGTGTAGCTGCTTGAACACCTTCAATGGGTTGAGTGAAGCTTTGGTACTCGGCATTCTGAAGGCAAAGAGGCTTCTTGGCAGGGTCAGGATATATAGCTTCAACTGACATATCAACCTTAGGTAGAAAAATCACATGATTGCGAGCAGAAGGTTGATAGTTGACAGTAGAGTGTCGCTTTATGAGGCGCATGACCCATGGAGCATAAAACTTCAGACCAAAGAGATCAGAGCCAGAGGCAGAAAGTTGTCTGATGAAGAAATCTTGTGCATTGAAGCTGATGCCATTGAAAATGTAGAAGACCAAAGTCTTTGTAGCTCCTTCAAGCTTTGCCGCTCATGAATGTCCTTTGATAGGCCATAGAGTCTGCCTGATGATGTGATATATGGTGCGTGGCAGATACTCAAGGTCTTCAACAAAGAACTCAGTTGGATATTCAGCGTCACAGGGCAAAGGCTTCATCATGCTCAGCATCTGACTCATATTGGGTTTAGGCCTATGAAAGATGCTTTCCAGGGCATTGCGATGATGTTTACAGCCAGGTTCATAGAGTTCTCCGGGAGTGGACAGGCTTGTAAGTTCGATGATATCCATAGCTTTGGCTTCATGATGAATGTTTCCGGTCATCCACTCGAGAACCCAAGTCTTCGTATCTCTGTTGTAGCCGCGAATGTGCAGTGTGGCATAGAATTGAAGCAATAGTTCTTCATTCCAGTGTTCTTTATCTGTGACAAAACTGAGCAGCCCTGCATCACGAAAGCAGTCAAGTGCTTCTTCTAAGCAGGGGAGTCCAGTAATGGCTTCAGTGTCGAGGCGCATATGAGGGAAGATGCGCCCTTGATCATACAGAACACAGGAGTAATAGCTTCGCTGCTGATGACTCCAAAAACGATCTGATGCAATTCTTGGCTTTGTGTAGGGGTTCTTCGAGCTATCAAAGAATGTGTTTTGGCTCCTGAAGCCATTTGCATTGAAGGACCCTGCTGAGTTTGCAGTACCTGGAAACCTTGGCAGTCTTGGCTTGGGCTTCTGGACTTGAGGCCTATGCTCAACGTGATAGTCAAATTGAGGAACAGAGACATTTGGCGGAGGGACCAGAACTGGCCATCTGACTATTGTTAGCTCTCCGTGGTTATATGCCTGCTCAATTGTATAGGGCCTTGGGGCTGGAACAGGAGCAGTGGCAGCAGCAGAGGCTTCAGGTTGCACAACAGGTGCTTCAGAGGTAGTAGCCTCACTAGCTTCAGGTGCAGTGGCCGCATTAGCTTCAGGCACACTGGTTGTGGCAAGCTCCACATTAGCTTCAGCCATGACAATGTCATCGGCTTCATTGTCGTTGGTGGTGGCAGCTTCCACATTTTCAACCTCCACTTGAGGAGCTGGAGGGTCAGGCATTGACACGTTCACATCATGAACTATTTCTTCAGGAATGGGGGGAGTAGAGACACGTTCTTCTTGACGTTCTTCATCGGCTGATGCAGCCGGATTGTCTTCAGCTGCAGGTGCTTCAAACGCAGAGACATTCACAGCAGGAGTGGCTTCAGAGAACACTTGATGTGCAACAGGTTGATGATGCACTTCCCCTTCTGGAACGCTTGGAAGAGGAGCTTGAGGCCTTTGTCCTTTGTGAAGCCTTTGGAGTACAGGCGACACTTTTGGAGATGGAGTGGGCAGGCCCTCATCCTCTTCCGCTTGTACGGATGTTGTGACTTGTTGTTGTTGGGGAGTGTTGGGGGAGTCTTGTTCTTGCGGGCGATCAGCCCATGAATCATCATGTGCAATTGGCATCAGAGGACGACCAATGCTGATGAGTTCGCTGTTCGTACGAACAGGCGATGATACCACATTGTATTCGAGCTGAGGAAGAACTTCATCATCTTCAACATTGTCATGATGACCAATGTCTTCAGCAGCGGTGGGTTCAGCTGCTGGTATATCTTCTGCTTCAGGAGTCTCTGTGGAAGCAGGCTCGTGAACAATCATGTAAAGTTCTTGGGATGCAGATGCAGGATGAATCACTAAGATGGGTTCAACAAAGAGGGGCTCTGTGGGAGCAGCCCGATTCGTCTTGGTCTTGCGCTTCTTCTTGGAGGGAGCGGCATCAGAGGCTTCGGTATTCTTCCTCTTTCTGGCTTCTGCCTCTGCAGCCCTCATCTTCTTCTGTTCTGAAGCGGTTGTGGTGACCTTTGGCTTCAAGCCAGTCATGCTACTTGGGAAGATAATACGTGGAGCTTCTTGGCTTGAAGGTGCAGGCTGATCAGCAGGAAGCTTCTTCTTTTTCTTTGCTGCTATCCTGGGGTCAATGCCAGAACGGCCAAGTGACTTGCGCTTCTCAGCCTCATTGTAGGAAAGCACACACTTATCAGCCAAACTCTTCATGCGCTCACGAGAGCCTTGAGCTTCTTGGCGCTTCTTCAGAAAAGCTTCTTTAAGCTCATGCAGCATGACCTTAAAGTTTCGGACGTCTTGAACACTTAGCTTGGCCATATGCTTCTTGAATTGAGCCTTTTCATAATCAATCTTGTGCTTGAGCTCAACGATTCGCTGAGCGAGAGCCAGCTCAGAAGCAATGGCGCCATTGAAAGAGACGCTGAGGCCAATTGGAAGCTGTAAATCTTCAAAGCTGACATTTGGGGTGTCGAACCACTCATCAATGAAATTGTGGATGATGGCCACATCAAAGAGAGGCAAATTGCTGAAGATTTCTGCTTCTTCCTTGCTCTTTATCAGCTGCTCAAGAGCATCATACGCAAGATCTTCATCACTTGATAGATCAATGGGTTCTTCACGCAGAATAGCAGCAGGAGTCAGAGCTTGATCAGTACGCCTGACAAGTTGCCTTTTCTTCTCCGTCTTCTTGGAGATACGAGATTGATCTTCAAACTGCACACTGGCTTCAGGAGGTGCAGTCGCCAATGGCTTCACACAAGAAGCTTTTGGAGGTGCGGCTGATGATGAAACCTTAACCTTCCTTGGCTTCTTCGGCCTTGGAGTAGGAGCGGGGGCTTCATCCAAATCAGCATCATTGTTGGGATGATTCACTTTGGCACCATGAACCAAGACGTAGGAGATGAGACCATCAAGGTTTGCAAAGGGGCCAATTCTATTCTCTTCAGCTTCACGTGTCCCATCCTCACGGGGAGCAGAGGGACCAGGATTGAAGTCCAACCCCCATGACTTCTTGTTTTCCTTTGCTGAAGACATAGTAAACTGGAAGTTGCGCTTGAAGATATTGTCGTCGCGACACCAGAGCAATGATGATGGGTCGGCTTCTTCAGGCTGTGGTCCACGGACCATGCACGGATAGAATTTTTGCTCAATGGCTTCAGCTCTGTTCTTGGGGGGAAGGCCTCGATAGAGAATATCGCCCCAAGGACTCTTGATAGCATACTTCTCTGCGTACTCCTGGGTGACAAACTTGTACTTGTACCACTGTTCAGCCCAATAGCGACGAATCCATTGGATTCGAGTCTTGCGTTGATTGTAATCTTCTTTAGGATCTGTTTTGTATATATCTGCAAGATCATCCGACAGATCCCTAGAAGTTCCCCCACGACGCTGTCTGCCACCCTTCCTGACTGATTTCTCTGCAGCCATGAACTTCAAACTGAATGGTTTCAATATGCTCAAAGGCTTCAGAGATTTATGCTTGCTGGTCAAACAGGAACTGGCTTCAGGAGAATTGATATGATGCTGTAAGTATTCTACAAACGAATGCAGACTATGAGAACCTAGGGATTCTCCCACGGACATGTACCTGTGACAACATTAGAGATGCGAGGGAAGGGGACGAGGTCATATGCATTCTCAGAAGATTTTGAAGATAAATCAGTTTGAAGACATTGACCTCATGATGCGAAGACATTCACTTATATAGGTGAGTTGGTTCCAGATTTGTACCAATTCGTGAATAAGTACAAGTGAGGAATCAAACCAGATAGGAAATCTAAGTGAATATGCTAGGCATTAAGAGATGCAGACAGAATCGATTCAACATTGGATAGGTAGAAACTACTTTCGGTAAACAGGATGAATCTTGAAGATAAAAAAGGTGGTAAAAATAGAGTTATAATTACTGCATGAAGAACTGCTAGATGGGAAGAATAGGAGACCGAGCAGTTAAGTCCACCGTGCCCTAACTTGGCGACGGAGGACACCTACGGCGACGGCGGAGAGGACGATGTCCGTGGCCGGCGTGAGGACGGCGTCGGAGAAGTTGTGGCAGCTAAGCGCTTCGTCGCCAGCATCATCGAGAGCTAGCGGAGGCGCTAGGGTTTTGACGGAGGTCGAGAGATGAAAGAAGGATTTCTTTACCGCAGGGGACACATATTTATAAGTAGGTGTGCAGCACAGCGCAATTACGCAGGTGTCCCTGTTTGTTCACATCCGTGGGGTACGTGGCAAGCATGCAACACATTTAGAATTGTCCCATGTTCCCACGCCCGCCAAGTATGTCCGATGTTCGTTCCGGCTTCTCCGGATATCGACAATTAAGATGATTCATTTAAATAGGACTTGATGTTTTGTCTCTGTGTCTTCTGCTGACAAGGATGCAGAGAAGACATTTGACAGTTTCAATAGAATGCATATGATTTGGACAGATAGAGTTTGAGATAGTAAGCATAGAGAGATTAGGGTCCGATCACATTCACTTAGTTCAAAGGATTCAACAGTGAGGACATAGCTATAAGTGAATGTTGTAGAGGACAGAACACTAG
>NC_041383.1:207282727-207302948 GCF_002162155.2 Triticum dicoccoides
AAAAATCACGAAGATAAATTGAAACTGAAGACAAACCAAATGCAAAATCTTTGCAAAATAACGCAATGAGTGAAACACTTCAAAATGAGAAATTTGGTGGTGGCGTTTCCCACCGTATAGGAAGTATTAGACCCAGACACGGCGCACAATTATCGTGGCGCTCCGAAGTCAAATTCCATGTTAATATATTCACACTCAGAGTGTAAGTCTTCATTGATTGAAGATATACATTACTTTGTGTGTTGCGCATCCAAGTCATCTACATGCATAAGTGTTAGGAGGTGTGCTTGATCACAGGACATTCGAGGATTCCAAGATATTTAGCTCACACCGTAACTTGCAAAACCTTTTCTCATCCAAGGGCTTTGTGAAGATATCTGCCAGTTGCTCTTCAGTGTTGACGTGAATTATGTCAATATCTTTCTTCATGACATGATCTCTGAGAAAATGATGACGAATTTCAATGTGCTTTGTCTTTGAGTGCTGGACTGGATTGTTGGCAATTTTGATGGCACTTTCGTTGTCGCGGAAGAGAGGGACTTGCTTCAGATCGATGCCATAGTCCTTGAGAGTTTGCTTCATCCACAGAAGCTCAGCACAACAAGATCCAGCAGCAATGTATTCAGATTCAGCAGTTGAGAGTGACACACAGTTTTTCTTCTTTGAAGACCAACAGACAAGTGATCGACCAAGAAAATGACATGTGCCTGATGTAGACTTGTGATCCACTTTGTCACCAGCATAATCAGCATCCGAGAATCCAACCAGATCAAACCTTGAGCCCTTTGGATACCATAATCCGAGTGTTGGGGTGTAAGCCAAATACCTAAGAATTCGCTTCACTGCTAAGTGATGGGATTCCTTTGGTGCCGCTTGGAATCGAGCACACATGCAAACACTAAGCATAATATCTGGCCTAGATGCACATAGGTAAAGTAAAGAACCAATCATGGAGTGGTATACCTTTTGATCGAACTCTTTACCATTGTCTTCGGGACCAAGATGATGTTTGGCTGGCATTGGCGTCGTGTAACCTTTGCAATCTTGCATGCCGAACTTCTTCAGGCAATCTTTGAGATATTTTTCTTGTGATATGAAGATGCCATTTCTTTGTTGACGGATTTGAAGACCAAGGAAGAACTTCAGCTCACCCATCATGGACATCTGATATTGCTCTTGCATCATAAATCCAAACTCATCACTATACTTCTGGTTGGTGCAGCCGAAGATTATGTCATCGACATATATTTGGCACACAAACAGTTCACCATCATATGTCTTCGTGAAGAGTGTGGGATCGAGAGATCCTGGTTTGAAGCCTTTGCTCTTCAGGAAGTCTTTGATTGTATCATACCAAGCGCGAGGAGCTTGTTTGAGGCCATACAGTGCTTTGTTGAGTTTGTACACCATATCAGGATGTTTTGGATCTTCAAAGCCAGGTGGTTGTGCAACATACACTTCTTCTTCAATCTTGCCATTGAGAAATGCACTCTTTACATCCATTTGATATAGCAAGATGTTGTGGTGATTTGCATAGGCTAGCAGTATGCGAATGGCTTCAAGCCTAGCAACAGGAGCAAATGTTTCATCGAAATCAATTCCTTCAACTTGAGTGTATCCTTGTGCCACTAGACGTGCTTTGTTTCTGATGACTTGACCATGCTCATCTTGCTTGTTTCGATATATCCACTTTGTTCCAATAATGTTGTGCTTGCGAGGGTCAGGACGCTTGACCAGTTTCCAAACATTATTCAGCTTGAACTATTGAAGTTCTTCTTGCATGGCTTGAATCCATTCAGGTTCCATAAAAGCTTCAGCAACTTTCTTGGGTTTAGATATTGATACAAATGAAAAATGCCCACAGAAATTTGCTAGCTGTGTTGCTCTTGATCGAGTAAGCGGACCAGGCGCATTGATGCTATCAATTATCTTCTCGATTTGTACTTCATTTGCAACACGAGGATGAACTGGACGAAGTCCTTGCTCATGTTGATCATTGTCATCATTGGGAGGATTATCCTCGGACTGAGCATTGTCTTCAGGTTGGTTTGGTGCAGAGATGATAAGTTCCTCTTCAGGCTGTGCTTCAGAGGGCATGATTTCACCAGTTCCCATTAGCTTGATAGATTCACAGGAAGGAGCATCATCAAGTGTGCTTGGCAGGAGCTCTCGTTGTGAACCATTGGTTTCATCAAATCGCACATCCACTGTTTCAACGATTTTGTAGTGCAAGAGGTTGAAGACTCTCTAAGAGTGTGAATCCTTTCCATAGCCAAGCATGAAGCCTTCGTGAGCTTTGGGTTCAAATTTTGACTTGTGATGGGGATCCTTGATCCAGCACCTAGCACCAAACACTCTGAAGTAGCTGACATTTCGCTTCTTGCCAGTGAGGAGCTCATAGGATGTTTTGCCCAGAAGCTTATGGATGTAGACACGGTTGATGATGTGACAAGCTGTATCAATGGCTTCAGGCCAGAACTTTCTTGGTGTCTTGCACTCATCGAGCATTGTGCGAGCCATCTCAATAAGGGTTCTGTTTTTGCGCTCAACAATGCCATTTTGTTGTGGTGTGTATGGAGCAGAAAATTGATGAGTGATTCCCATTGTATCCAGATAAAGATCAAGGCCGGTGTTCTTGAATTCAGTGCCGTTATCACTTCTGATATGCTTGATCTTGACGCCATAGTTGTTCAATGCTCAATTGGCGAATCGTCTGAAGACATCTTGTACTTCAGTCTTGTAGAGAATTATATGCACCCATGTGTATCTTGAGTAGTCATCAACAATGACGAAGCCATAGAGACACGCCGTTGTTGTGAGGGTGGAGTAGTGAGTAGGGCCAAATAAGTCCATGTGCAAAAACTCAAAGGGTTGAGATGTCGTCATGAATGTCTTCGAAGGATGCTTGGCCCTTGTCATCTTTCCACCTTCGCAGGCACCACACAGATGATCTTTCTTGAACTTGACACCTTCGATGCCTATGACATGCTTCTTCTTGACAAGAGTGTGAAAGTTCCTCATGCCTGCATGCCCCAGCCTTTGATGCCGGAGCCAGCATTCTGAAGCTTTTGCAAGAAGACATACGGCAAGTTTTGGACCTGCTGAGAAATCTACCATGTATAGATCACCTTTCTTATACCCTTCAAGGACTAGCGATTTGTCAGATTCCATTAGTACAAGGCAACGTTATTTTCCAAATATCACAATCATATTTAAGTCACAAAGCATTGAGACATACATTAAGTTGAATCCAAGGGACTCAACAAGCATCACTTTATCCATGTGTTGATCCTTTGAGATTGCAACTCTACCTAGACCCAATACTTTGCCTTTACCAGTGTCAGCAAATGTGATTTGACTCTTGTCGGATGGACGTAAGGTTGAGTCCATGAGAAGACTTTGATCGCCAGTCATATGATTGGTTCATCCGCTGTCAATAATCCATTCTAAAGCTTTTGGTGTACCCTACAGTGCAGTTAGAGGGATAGGCTTCACAATGTATGTTGTGAAGCATAAGCATTTGATACACACTTGGATTATCACAGCATAGATGAAAGTTACCACACAGTATGACAGGTAAGCAATTCATATGTGGAATTCATATTAAGTTATTTTATCATGCGTCCCTTTGTGTTTTAGGTCCCCAGCAATAATATCTGACGCCATTGATTGCTGGCTGGAGACCATTTTCTGCAAAAGAGAGTTAGTTCTTCTTCACCACCCACATCTTCAGGGGTGGCTTAGAAGCAATGAGTCTAAGTGCAGCATCTAAGAATTTCGGCTTTGAAGCCCTAGCAAATAGCCTTGCAGGAGATGAATGATACTCATATGAATAAGCAGAAAAGTTCTTAGTATTATGAACATAGTGGTTTGAAGACACACGCTCATATTCATAAGTTTGAGTATGATTTCCCTGCAAAACATTGGCGTTAGGGTGACTCGGGTGAGTCTTGTTTCCGTATGAAGCCGTTGGACCATGTGACGCCTTTGGTCCGGGATTTGTCTTCTTCACAGGTGGTGTCATGACAACATTCACCGAAAGATTTTCAAGACAGCTTTTGGGAACCCAGATCTTCTTCATTGGCGGTCCATTCCTGCAGTTAGTACCAATAAACCTGGCAAACACCTCACCATTCTGATTTTTGAACAGTTTATAGTTTGCATCAAAGGATTCATCAATGATAATAGGATTGGCACAGGTAAAGCCAGATAAAGTAGATGGATCCACTGAAGGTTCCTTTGCAGCAACCCATGTGGTTTTGGGATACTGCTCAGGCTTCCAGTAGGAGCCATCCGCATTCATTTTCCTCTCAAACCCAACACCCTCTTTCCTAGGGTTTCGGTTCAGAATCTGCTTTTTGAGAACATCACAGAGTGTCTGATGTCCCTTCAAACTTTTGTACATCCCTGTTTCAAGCAATGTCTTCAACCTAGCATTTTCATCAGCAATAGCAGTGGTATCCTCCGTAGAGGGGTTAGTTACCACATCAGTAGTTGAAGACAAAGCAACAGTAGCAGCAGTGGAAGATTCAGCAACAGAGGAAGCGTTATCACGCTCAATGCATTTCAAGCAAGGTGGTTCAAATCCTTCCTGAGCGGAACTGATCTGTTGAGCGCGAAGTGACACATTTTCCTTTTGAAGATCTTCATGAGCCGCTTTCAATTTCTCAAGATCTTGCTTCCTTTGAAGATAATCATAGGAGAGCTTTTCATTAGAGGTTGAGAGCGTCTCATGAAGATTTTCAAGTTCTTGATACTTAGCATGAAGATTTTTTATGTCTTCAACTAAGGACTGTGTACGTGTCATTTCCGCGTCCAACAGGTCATCGCTTTTGTCTAACAGTTTTTGAGTATATTCCATAGCCTTTTGTTGTTCAGTAGCAACTTTAGCAAGTGTTTTGTAGCTGGGTTTGGATTCATAATCAGAGTCATCTTCACTTGATGTTTGAAAGTAAGCATCGCGTGATTTTACCTTGGCACCGTGTGCCATGAAGCAAAAGGTGGGAGCTGAATTGTCTTTGTCATCATCAGCATTGGTGTGGGAGTCTATGTCTTCAGTGTTGAAGATAGACTTGGCAACATAGGCAGTGGCTAGAGCCAGACTACCAATGCCGGAGTCGGATTCAGCTTTAGATTCCACCTCTGCCTCCTCAGAAGCAGACTCCTCCTCTGAATCCATTTCCTTGCCAACAAAAGCACGAGCCTTGCCAGATGAGCTCTTCTTGTGAGATGAAGACCTTGATGATGACTTGGAAGAGGACTTCGAAGATTTCCTCTTCTTCTTATCATCGGAGTCATAATCCTTGCTCTTCTTCTTCTTCTTCTCGTTTTCCCACTGAGGACATTCAGAGATGTAGTGCCCAGGCTTCTTACACTTGTGACAGGTTCTTTTCTTGTTGTCTTGAGTGGAAGCTTCATCATTTCTTGAAATGGATCGTGAAGACTTTCCGAAGCCCTTCTTCTTGGTGAATTTCTGGAACTTCTTCACAAGCATAGCAAGTTCCCTTCCAATATCTTCAGGATCATCTGAACCGTAGTCAGATTCTTCTTCTTCAGATGAGGAAATGACTTTTGCCTTCAAGGCACGAGTACGGCCATAGTTGGGGCCATAGATATCTCTTTTCTCAGAAAGCTGGAACTCATGTGTGTTGAGCCTTTCAAGTATATCAGACGGGTCGAGAGACTTGAAGTCAGGACGTTCTTGTATCATGAGGGCAAGGGTGTCAAAGGAGCTGTAAAGGGATCTCAGCAGCGTCTTGACAATTTCATGCTTGGTGATCTCAGTGGCGCCGAGAGCCTGAAGCTCATTTGTGAAGTCGGTGAGGCGATCAAAAGTGAGTTGGACATTTTCATTGTCGTTTCTCTTGAAGCAGTTGAAGAGATTGCGAAGAACACTGATTCTCTGGTCTCTCTGAGTAGATATGCCTTCATTGACCTTGGATAGCCAGTCCCAGACTAACTTTGACGTTTCCAGAGCACTCACACGGCCATACTGTCCTTTGGTCAGATGACCACAGATGATGTTCTTTGCAGTCGAGTCCAGTTGAATGAACTTCTTGACATCAGCAGGGGTGACACCTTCACCAGTCTTTGGAACACCGTTCTTGACGACATACCAGAGGTTGACATCAATGGCTTCAAGATGCATGCGCATCTTATTCTTCTAGTAGGGATATTCTGTTCCATCGAACATGGGGCAAGCAGCGGAGACTTTGATTATCCCTGCAGTCGACATAGCTAAACTCCAGGTGGTTAAACCGAATCACAAAGAACAAGGGAGTACCTTGCTCTGATACCAATTGAAAGTGCTAGTTATCGACTAGAGGGGGGTGAATAGGCGATTTTTATGAAATTCTTCAAAACATGGAAGTTTCGAAGACAGACAATAGAAACAACCTAGTTGATATGCAGCGGAAGATAAACTACAACAAGCAAGCCATAATCAAGTATGCAATAGCATTAACGTATGAAGACTAATAGCAGCTGGGTAGTAGGATCAGGATGGAAGATAGTATGAAGCCAATCAACAATAGTTGTCAAGCAATGAGGTCAATCAGATAAGACAGATAAGCAATGACTTCACGAAGACAAACTCATAGTAAAAGAGGGAAGAGATAGAACCAGTCACTTGTTGAAGACACAGGATTTGTTGGACCAGTTCCAGTTGCTGTGACAACTGTACGTCTGGTTGGGGAGGCTGAGATTCAACTCAGAAGACCGTGTCTTCACCTTATTCCCCTTGAGCTAAGGACACCCAGTCCTCGCCCAATCACTCTAGTAAGTCTTCAAGGTAGACTTCCAAACCTTCACAGACTCCGTTCACCCGGCAATCCACAATGACTCTTGGATGCTCCGAACGAGAAGCCTAACCGGCTGGAGGATGCACAGTCCTCAAGTGTAATAAGTCTTTAGGTCACACAGACAAAAAGACTTCAGTGATGCCTAACACTCTTTGGCTCTGGGTGTTTGGGCTTTGTCCTCGCAAGGATTTCTCTCTCTCAAATGCTTCGAGGTGGGTTGCTCTCAAACGACAAAAGCCGTATCTTAACTCTGAGCAGCCACCAATTCATGGTGTAGGGGTGGGCTATTTATAGCCACTAGGCAACCCGACCTGATTTGTCCGAAATGACCCTGGGTCACTAAGGAACTGACACATGTTCCAATGGTCAGATTTCAAACACACACGGCAACTTTACTTGGGCTACAAGCAAAGCTGACTCATCCAACTCTGGATAAGATTTGCTCTCATTGTCTTCGCTTGAAGACATAGGATTTGGGTTGAGCATCACTTCAGTCACTCTGACTTAGTTCACTTGGACCCCACTTAACAGTACGGTGGTTCCTATGACTCAACAAAGAAGAAAAGGAAACAACGAAACCACATAGTCTTCGTGCTCCATAGTCTTCATGCAATGTCTTCTCATGTCATAGTCTTCAATACGAATATCTTCTCATACCACCATTGTCTTCAATGTCTTCATACATTTTTAGGGGTCATCTCCGGTAGATAAACCGAATCAATGAGGGACACTACCTGCGTTATCCTGCAATTCTCACAAACGCATTAGTCCCTCAACCAACTTTGTCGTCAATACTCCAAAACCAACTAGGGGTGGCACTAGATGCACTTACAAGGGGAACATCTAGTACACTTATCCTGACTAAAGTTGGTCCTCGCCTGCCAAAGACTCTGACGATGACGCCGTCTTGGGCTCCACGGTGACCCCCATCCTGCCGTTCTACTGGCCTTGGTCTTGTTGCACCGAAATGGTAGCCTTTGCTTGATACCTTGGCCTGCGCTTGCCCCCTTTGCACCAAAGAGGAAAGAAGGACACTGCGCAGGCCAGCGCCCGCCTGGCGCCCGCTTGGCTTCGGTCGTCATGGCTTGCGACACGGGTACCTCGTGAGGTACCCTGCCTTGATCTCTCTGCCTCCTCGCGAGCCTTCCTGACGAGGTTGCACCTGAGGAAGCTGCTTGTCGTCCGCCCCGCGAGGCTTGGCCGCTCGCGAGGGTCTTAAGCTTGAGTTGATGAAGATGGGCCATACTGGGCCATTCCTTGAGCCACGCTGCAGGCCGCAGGCAGGCAAGTCTGGGTACCCTCGTTCCCAGAACGCCAACAGTAGCACCCGGGCCCAAGGCGCGCCTAGACTTGGCTTAGTAGAGAAGCGAAGGGGCAAGTGCGAAGCGCCGCGGGCCCAACAGCCTGCGGCCTTGGGCGCCGCATGGCGGTTGATGGGACGTGGGTGCCTCCATTTCCCCATGCCCCTCATTACGCGCCCAGCTAGGCGGACCCGTGGTTGCACACAGTCTTCCCCTTTTTGCCGTTTGCGCGTCCCCTGTCCTTCCTTCTTCCTTGAGCTCCAACCTCCGCCTCCAATCCAACTCGAACTTCCCCCTTCCCATTGTCATGGCGCCAACGAAGAAGGAAAGGGGGAAGAAGCCCTGGACAAGGTTGACTTTGCTCTCACCATCATCTTCAATGAATGCGGGAGGACGATGGTCTGGCCTGCATCTCATTCATCCTTCGACAGGGTCGTTACGGAGGTTCGATTCTTCGCTGATGCCCTGTGGGCGGGCCTGGTTCCCCCCTTTTCTGCCTTCTTCAATGCGGTGCTCTCCCATTATCAGATCCACATGATGCACCTGGGTCCCGAATCCATTACTCTCCTCTCTGTTTTCGCCTTTGTTTGCGAGGCCATGGTGGGCATTCCTCCTTCCCTTGCTCTCCTGCACCATTTCTTCTCTTTGCGCCTGAGCGACCCCACTCAATGCTCGGGGTGCATGAGCTTCCTCGCCGAGCCGGAGACAACTGCCTCGGTGATCGATTTTAGCCTTCCTCCTCCGACTGCTGGGTTCCGAGAGCGGTGGCTGTATGTGGATGTCGGAGTGCCCAGCCCCCTGCTCTCGCACCCAACCTTGCCCGATGTTCCCAACTCAGGCTGGGGTCATGAGGCGCTTACGAGCCCCCGGCTCGCCTTCGTTTGGCATCCGCTTCCGGAGTTTGAGGGCGCTGGATGTGACGGTGCCCAAGGTGGTGAAGGAGTTCCTTCAACGCTGCATTGCTCCGCTCCAGCGCCATTCCCATCGGATGTGGGCCTTTGCGGGGCATGAAGACCGCATGAGGCTCCAGGAGGAAGATCTGGCGCCCGAAGTGCTGAGGAAGGTGCTTGTGGTCCTGACTGGCGATCCTTCCCTAGGCAGCCTTCGGCACGGGGCTGTCCTCTTGTATCTTTGCTCGGGCAGGGCCGATTTTGTGAAGCAGATGCCCAGCTTCGATGAATGGGGGCTGCACCCAGCCGGCCTCACGGGGCCCCGCGAGAACCCAGTTGCTGTGGTTGCCCTTCCGGTTGCCCACGGTGGTCCTGCCTCGGCTGGTGGAGCTGGGAGGCGAGGACCACTGGGAGCTGAGGGGGCTACTGTCGATATGTTGACACCGTGCAGGGACCTAGAGGTGGCATCTCCTAAAGCCTGCCCTGGAGCAGCGGCAGGCATGGAGTTGCGGCCTGCGGCTCCTGAGGTCGAGGCTCCCGAGGCCCCGGCCGTCCTTCATGAGGCGGTGCCTGGTGGTGTGTCCCAGGCCGATCCCCTTGGCGCCGATCACCTCGACACTTCCTCCATGATGCAGACCAACCCCTGCGCCGAGCGCTTGGGCCGGTTCCGCATAGACTTCGAGGCCCTCCGCAAGAGAAAGGAAGCCTTGGGATGCGATGATCGCCCCTGCCTCCTATTGAAGCGCAGGAAGTACTTCGCCATCGATGAGTAAGTCCTCTTGTTTCTTGGTTCCTTACTTTCCCATTGCTTCAGCTGACTATAGCCTTTCAGGGCCCTTCCTGCCGAGTTCATGGAGACGGCTGGGGAGCCGTCCCCTCTAGCTTCTCCTTCACCGCTGATTTTGAGCACCCCGAGCTCGAGCACCGCTCTTGCCGTGGGGCTGGTCAGAGAAGTGGGTCGTCCCGCAGAGCATCTTGTTTCTACGCGCCTCATGCCCTTCCTTCCTGAGCTCTCTTGGGGCACAGCCAGCCTGCCCCGAGCCCCTCCCTTAGCCGTGGACGGCAACTGGCTGAGGTCGATCTTGAGTTCCTCCTTGGGGGACGAACCAGCGCCAGGCTGGGTCCCTAGCGGGGCACGCCCGGCTAACACGAGGGCGCCAGCCCCCAGCCCCCTACCTAGAGGGGGCGTGCCACCTCATGACCCTCTGCATGCGCCAGGGGCGGAGGACGACGCCGAAGACATGCTTAGGCGCGCTTGGGAGCGCAGCGCCCTTCGCCGAGAGTTCCTTCAGAAGGCAGCAGACACGGTGGATCAGCTTGGGGTAGAGCTTGCTGGCGAGGATGCACGCCTCGAGGCAGAGGGCCTGCGCCTCGCTGACAAGAGGCGCAAGCTGAATGTGGCCGTCTGCCTTGCGCGCCACCAGTGTGATCTTGAAAACGCGAAGGCTGAGGCATCGCTGGTAGCCTCGCGGGAGGCCTCCTCCCAAGCCGTCGAGGAGGCCCTGGAAGCAGACCGACGGCGGGAGGCTGTGGAGGAGCGCGCGTGAGAGCTCCAGGCCTAGAGCAACTCTCTGGAGCGGCAAGTGGAACTGTGCCAGGTGGCCCTCGTGTCGCTGAAGGGGTCACCTGATGACAAGGCGGAGCTCCGGAGGCGCGAGGAGGCGCTGACGTTGGAGGCCGCCGAGCGCAACCTCGACCTCGAGAGGTTGGAGACGAGGGAGCGCCTGGTGGCCCAGGCGGAGGATGAAGTTGGCACGAGGGAGGCCCATGTCCAAGAAGAGGTCGACCGCCGCGTGGCGGAAGCTCGCTTGAGTCTTGAGCGCGAGTATGAAAGGAGGTTGGGGTTGATCAGGGCCGAAGCTGAGGGCAGGACCGCTGCCCTCAGGACCAAGCTGGCTGAAGTGACGCGGCGTGCGGACGCCTCCGCAGCCGCCCTAGACGCAGTTGCAGGCGGGGCTGGCTTCCTCCCGCGCCGAGCTGCTTCTTCTCCAACAGAAGGTTGTTGGCGCCGAGGCCGTTGCATGGCAGAATGAGGACGAGATCCGCAAGTGGCAGAGTTTGGAGCATGAGAATGGCCCCATGCTCTGAAGGCTCAGGGAAAGGGCCAACGCTGCCCTTGGCAACATCTGCGAGGCGGCCATCATGGAGCCTCGCGTGATCAACTATGCTGGCAATCTCTGGTTCTTCATAGACGTGGTGACGCAGCTGGAGACCCGCTCTGACAAGGCCAACGGTCTTGTTGAGGAGAGGAGCCGAGCCCTGCTTGGGCGTGCTTTTTCCCGTGTCTTCAGTTATCTTCAGGACCGGGACCCCCACTTCGACTTTGACGCAGCCATCGCGCCGGTGCCCATAGCCATTCGGGGCGATCTGGTGCAATGGGTGGAGGACAATGTGGATGCCCTCGTCAGGGCCTTTGCCACTGATGACGACGATGTGGTCGTGGCCGCCGATGAAGGCGGCGTTTTGAATGAGCATGATGTTGATGATGGCGATGACGTGGGTGATGGTGAGGCCAGTGACGCCAGTGATGCTTCTGGGGGCGCTCCTGAAGATGCATTGGGAGATTTGTCTGATTGATCGCATGTCATCTCTGCTGTTTACCCTGCGCGGAAAGAGTTCGGGCTCGGCCCTGAAGGTTGTAAGAGCATTTTGGGAGGGGGAGCCCCTCGTGTAAAAATTTGCAGTTAGTGTACTTGTAGACATAATGCCGCATGCATGCTTATGCTGAGCGATTGGCCTCATGATGAGTCAGTTGACTTGGTTACCTTCGACCCGGATGGGTCCTGAGTGAGCCTGCGGGGGCCGCAGTGCCCTGAGTGTCTCCTGAGTGGACCCACTGATCCTATGATGAGAACTCCCTATGAGGGCGCGGTGACAGCGGTCCGGACGATGGACGTGCCTGGCCTGGCCCGACTCACGAGGGGCTCGCAAGGGGAGGCAGCTGACACTGACTTTGGACCCAAAGCTGCAACCAGAACGCGAGAGATTGCTCGAACGAGACTAAACACCCCTTCCCCGAACACACGCAAGTCTCAAGCTCAAATCCAACTTAAATTCAAATCGAAGAAACTCGACAACCAAGAGAAAGGCAAAAAAGCAAAAAAGCCGCGTCCGGCACCTAGTCTAGTCTTCGACGTCTTCTCACCAGCGCGTAGCTAAGTGCTGCCACTGGGCGTGGGCGGGAGCCCCCGAGGCCCGAGGGCGGCTCTCTGGAGACTCCGGGGCGTGTACATCCCCAACTCATTATTACGTGAGAGTGTCACGGGCGGTGAGCTTCACAGGCACTGGGCCTTCTTCACATGTACCGGCCTTGCTTCATATCGCCAGACGAGGGCCCCGCCTTGTGCCACACTCTATTGCCACTGACGATGACCGGAGACCAAGGACGCCGCCGATGGGATAGAGTGGTCGCCAGCGGTTCCCCTGACGACCACGGGTCCTCTGCCGGGGGCAGGCCCTGGAGCACCTCCCTGGCAGAGGGCCTACCTACTGAGGACGCCTTGCTCCGAGCGCCGCAGGGGTGACGCCGGATCTCGGCCCCTCTCCGGCAGCCCCCGGTGCCCTCCTCCTGAGGGGTAGGAAGCTGCAGGATTGGGGCAGCCATCTGCTGCAGCGACCTGTACCTCCTGTGACCCATGGTTAGCATAAGCTTGCTCCTGAGGAATTAGCGGTACCAGATAGTCGCTGCCACCAGCGCGATCGTCGAGGCTCTCCTGGGGTTCCAGAAAGAGCTCAGCTTCTGGCGTCTCTTCCCCCCAGCCTGGCCCAAGGAACGAGCCATGGTCTTCTTCCAGTCCGCGCCCTTGATCCACCATGTGGGGCACATAAGCTTCTCGGGCCACCGTCCCGAATGCCTTGTTTTAGTGCCCCACGAGCCACACAGTCCTACTTGAAGTGCTGTCTTGGGGGTGGTAGCGCGGCGGCCCGCTGAGGCCGTGGGCTGCAGCAAATGTTCCCTCGCCGGCCGGAGGTGGAGCCGGTACTGCTGGTCGCCCGGCACTGACGGCCAAGTTAGCATTAGGGAGGCCTTGGAATCCACTCAGAGTTGCGCGGGCGCGTATGGGGCCTCCATACGGCCTGCCCTGGACCTGGGGTGGCAGCTGAACGCAGAAGGGATGAGCCCCCAAGGCGGCGGAGCCCAGGAGCTCTGCCACCCGCTCCAGCAGCACGTCGTGGCTGCCCTCCAGCAGCCTGCATCGTAGTAGTTCTCGGGCCAGCGTGAGCGCGGCCCTTGAGTTCGCCTGCGCCCGTCGGGTGTACGGCGCTGTGGCAGCGGTGTGGCTTGAGGCTCTTGCTGCTGACTGCACCTGCCGCGGCGTGAGGGCAGGCGGTGCCTGTCCACATCGCCCGTGGCCCGCAGCACCCTGCGGAGCGCGGGCTGCCTAGGGCACAAGGTTGAGGTCGCCTTGGGCTGGCGGCTCAGCGCGGGCGGGCCAGGCCGCCCAGGGGTCGGGGTTGCCCGTCGGGTCGCCGGACATGAGGATGACGACGTGATGGAACGCGAGGCGGCGGAAGAGCGATTCCGGCGCACCCCTACCTGGCGCGCCAAATGTCGGATTACGGGTTCTGGCAGACCCTTAAGGTTTGAACTCTGGGGTGCTCGCGGAGATCTCTCCTCTACCAACTCACGTCTCGTCGCCTAGCAAAGGATCTAGGCTACACGATGAACAACACAAGGGACGCAAGGTTTATACTGGTTCAGGCCACCATTGTGGTGTAATACCCTAATCCAGTGTGTGGTGTGGTGGATTGCCTTTGGGGCTGATGAAGAACAGTACAAGGGAAGAACAGCCTCGCGAGGGATGTTCTTGTGGTGGATCGGATCCTCTTGGGAAGGATTAGATTCGGATCAGATGCCTCTCGATGAGATGCTGCCTCTACTGTGGTGGCTAGCCCTATTTATAGAGCGAGGCCCTGGTCCTCTTCCCAAATATTGAGCGGGAAGGGCGCCAACAATTGGCTATTTTCAAGGGGAACATCTAGTACACTTATCCTGACTAAAGTTGGTCCTCGCCTGCCAAAGACTCTGATGATGATGCCGTCTTGGGCTCCGCGATGACCTCCATCCTGCCATTCTACTGGTCTTGGTCTTCTTGCACCGAAATGGTAGCCTTTGCTTGATACCTTGGCTTGCGCTTGCCCCCTTTGCACCAAATAGGAAACAAGGACAATGCGCAGGCCGGCGCCCGCCTGGCTCCCGCCTGGCTTCGGTCGTCATGGCTTGCGTGACGGGTACCTCGCGAGGTACCCTGCCTTGATCTCTCCGCCTCCTCGTGAGCCATCCTGACGAGGCTGCGCCTGAGGAAGCTGCTTGTCGTCTGCCCCACGAGGCTTGGCCCCTCGCGAGGGTCTTGAGCTTGAGTTGATGAAGATGGGCCATAGTGGGCCATTCCTTGAGCCACGCTGCAGGCCGCAGGCAGACAAGTCTGGGTACCCCCGTTCCCAGAATGCCGACAGTCATCATCGACAAGATCAACGATGTGGCGTATAAACTGGATCTGCCACCTCAAGCCACCGTCCACCCGGTGTTTCACGTGTCGCTCCTACACCGTGCACTTCTTCCAGGTATGGTTTTCGAAATACAGCTACCACATTGTGATAACGATCTTGCTGTGCCAGCTGAAGTCCTGCAAACTCGCTGGCACCGAAAGAACAACTCCATGCGCGAACAAGTGAAGGTCCGGTGGTCCAATTCTGCATCCCTGGGCACCACCTGGGAGGACAAAGACAGCATTCAGGTGAGGTTCCCACATTCTGAGGCTTGGGGGCAAGCCTCGTCTCAAGGAGAGGGGGATGTTAGCGACCCCGACACGCATGACCCACTGGGCAGCCACTCCAACGACACCAAGGCTGCCCAGCACCCCAGCAGGCTCAAGCGGCCCAACACACGAGTCCACGAGCCAGAGTGGGCTCATTGAAGGCGAGACTCGAGGCGACCACAATCATCCAGAGGATCAAGGACGAACCGGCGGCCACCACTTTTCGCCTTTCTGAACCCTAGCCACTCTGTTCTTCCATTCGAGAGCAACGCTCCTGTAATCGAATTGTATCTGCTACTACTTCAGAGAGCTATATAGATCAATCTACTACTTGCTCCTATCATAGTACACGATGAGGTGGGCCATCTCGGTGTAGTAGACGGTGAGGCACACCGTGATGTACACGTTCCGGTCGACGTGGTTGGGGTAGGAGGCGGGCACCCGCTGTGGAGAGCATAGGCCTCGGGCGAGGCTGAGGAGAGCAGCGGGTGGCCCGTCGCGCCCCACGTCACCCGCCGTCGCCAGCGCCAGCCGTTGCCCGCCCTCGCACACGCCGTCCGCTGCCCGCGACGCCGGCCATGCCGCCCGGCCTCACACACGCCGGCCAGACGCCCCCCTCGCACGCGCCGGCCACCAACCGCGTCGGCCGCCCGTGGCTTCCTCCCTGCTCACCATCCGCGTCGTCACACGCCCTGGCCGTCCTGCCCGCGGCTGCATCCCGGCTCACCATCCCCATCGCGGGCAGTGGTGGGGTGTGTGTGTGCGTCGTGGGCAGGTGGAGGTGGGCTAGGGGTTATTTTTTTAATCAAGTGGTGGAGTGGGTCACATGGGAGGTGTGAAAAGAGAGATGGGGAAGGCAGGATCGAGCATCACGCTATTGTGGATGGTTGCCACGTCATTGATCCGCAAGGGGGATCCGTGTGCTATGCTTTCTCAGTTTGCCGTCTGCATGACAAAATACAGATGACAAAGAGCTTACTTTGCCGTCTGCGAACAAAAACACAGACGGCAAAGATTCTTTGTCGTCTGCCAAAACAAAAACAGACGGCAAAGAATCTTTGCCGTCTGTGTTTTCTTTGGCAGATGACAAAGTTAGCTCTTTGCCATCTGTGTTTTTATTTGCAGACGGCAAAGTATATTTTGCCGTCAGTTTTTCTTTGCCGTGTGTTGATGGCAGCAAACCCTTTCTTTGCCATCTACCCGACGAAAAGCTGACTGCAAAGATGCTCCCTGACGGCAGATTAGCCGTTTCCCGTAGTGAAACAGTTCTAATGGAAATTTTTCTCCATTTTGGAATATTTAAGAATTTTAGAAAGCAAGAAGTAATCCGGGAAGGACATGAGGCCTCCATGAGGGTGGAAGGCGCGCCCACCCTTACTGGGCGCGCCCCCTGTCTCATGGGCACCTCGTGTGCCTCCCGGACTCTGTTTTCTTGCATGTTACATATTTTGGTCGGTAAAGATTCATTATATAATCCCCCAAAGGTTTTGACCACCGTATCACGCAAATATCTTCTGTTTTCATTTCGAGCTGTTTTTCTGACAGATCTAGTGCACCATGACGCCGCCCTCCTTCAACAATGAAGACAAGGATGCTTGGCTATTGAAGATAAAGCTGAAAAGAGAAGAACCGGAGGAGATCAACAAGGATGAAGGGATCAAGAAGGTCATGGAGGATCAAGCTCCGGCGATGGAAGAAGAAGACATCCCTCAACCTCTACCTAACCTCTTTACCCCAACTGAGATTGAAGCTTTCAAGATGATTGAGTTAGCTCACATACAAAACAAGTATCTCACGCAGGAAAATATTTTGTTGAAGGATCATATTGTCGGACTCAAGGGCATCATCCGCAAGTTGGAGGAGCTTTTACGCTCGATGTGCGACTATCCACCATCATCATCACCACCTCCATCACCTCCGAGGACATAATCACATGGGTATGGGCACTCCCCTTGGCAACTGCCAAGCTTGGGGGAGGTGCCCCGGTATCGTATCACCATCACACTCTTATCTTTACCGTTTTATTTAGTTCGATCCTTTTAGTAATATCTTGATCTAGTAGATTGAAGTTTTGGTATGAATTAGTTTTGAGTTTTGCTTTGTGATCTCTTTTTGTAATCGAGTCTGTGAGCCATCTATAATAAAGATTAGTGTTGAGTCAAGGGCTTTGCTATCTTGCTATGATCTTGAGGAAGTAGACAGAATAAAAAGAATAAAGAGTTCATATTGATCTTGTGGATAGTAATGACTTCACACATAAAAAGTATGAGGCATAAAAGTTGTTGAGAGTTGACAAACATAGTTTTGGTCATCGTTGCAATTAATAGGAAGTAATAAAGAAAGAGAGGTTTTCACATATGAATATACTATCTTGGACATCTTTTATGATTGTGAGCACTCATTAAGTATGACATGCTAAAAGAGTTGATGTTGGACAAGAAAGACAATGTAATGGTTTATGTTTTCTGACATCTCAGTTAAAGTATATTGTCATTGATCTTCCCAACATGTTGAGCTTGCCTTCCCCCCTCATGCTAGCCAAAATTCCTTGCACCAAGTAGATATACTACTTGTGCTTCCAAATATCCTTAAACCCAGTTTTGCCATGAGAGTCCACCATACCTACCTATGGATTCAGTAAGATCCCTCAAGTAAGTTGTCATGTTGCAAGCAATAAAAATTGCTCTCTAAATATGTATGACTTATTAGTGTGGATAAAATAAGCTTTATACGATCGTGTGATATGGAAGTAATAAAAGCGACAGACTACATAATAAAGGTTCATATCACAAGTGGCAATATAAAGTGACGTTCTTTTGCATTAAGATTTTGTGCATCCAACCCTAAAAGCATATGACAACCTATGCTTCCCTCTGCGAAGGGCCTATCTTTTACTTTATGTTTTTACTTTATGCTTGAGTCAAGGTGATCTTCACCTTTCCCTTTTTCATTTTATCCTTTGGCAAGCTCCTCGTGTTTGAAAGATCCTGATATATATATATATATATCCAATTGGATGTAAGTTAGCATGAATTATTATTGTTGACATCACCCAAAGGTGAATACATTGGGAGGCAACACAATAAGCCCCTATCTTTCTTAGTGTCCGGTTGAAACTCCATAACCACAAGTATTGCGTGAGTGTTAGCAATTGTAGAAGACTATATGATAGTTGAGTATGTGGACTTGCTGAAAAGCTCTATTCTTGACTCTTTCTGATGTTATGATAAATTGCAATTGCTTCAATGACTGAGATTTTAGTTTGTTAATTCCCAATGAAGTTTCTGAACCATACTTGACATTGTGAATTGATTGTTACTTGAGCATAAGAAACCATGTGACAAAAATCTATATATATTGTTGTTATAAGAATGATCATGATGCCCTCATGTCCGTATTTTGTTTTTATCAACACCTCTATCTCTAAACATGTGGACATATTTTTCGATTTCAGCTTCCGCTTGAGGACAAGCAAGGTCTAAGCTTGGGGGAGTTGATACATCCATTTTGCATCGTGCTTTTAAATCAATATTTATTGCATTATGGGCTGTTATTACATGTTATGTCACAATACTTATGGCTATTCTCTCTTATTTTACAAGGTTTACCATGAAGAGGGGGAATGCCGGCAGCTGGAATTCTAGCTGGAAAAGGAGCAAATATTGGAAACCTATTCAGCATAGCTCCAAAAATCCTGAAACTCCACGGAAGTCATTTTTGGAATTAATAAGAATTATTGAGCAAAGAAAACACCAGAGGGGGCCCACACCCTGGCCAGAAGGGTGGGGGGCGCGCCCACCCCTACTGGGCGCACCCCCTGTCTCCTGGGCCCCCTGGTGGCCCTCCGGTGCCCATCTTCTGCTATATGAAAGCTTTTACCCTGGAAAAAATCATAAGCAAGCTTACGGGATGAAACTTCACCGCCACAAGGCGGAACCTTGGCGGAACCAATCTAGGGCTCCGGTGGAGCTATTCTGCCGAGGAAACTTCCCTCCGGAGGGGGAAATCATCACCATCGTCATCACCAACGATCCTCTCATCGGGAGGGGGTCAATCTCCATCAACATCTTCACCAGCACCATCTCCTCTCAAAACCCTAGTTCATCTCTTGTATCCAATGTTCTATCAAAACCACAAATTGGTACCTGTGGGTTGCTAGTAGTGTTGATTACTCCTTGTAGTTGATGCTAATTGGTTTACTTGGTGGAAGATCATATGTTCAGATCCTTAATGCATATTAATACTCCTCTAATTGTGAACATGAATAAGCTTTGCGAGTAGTTACGTTTGTTCCTGAGGACATGGGTGAAGTCTTGCTATTAGTAGTCATGTGAATTTGGTACTCGTTTGATATTTTGATGAGATGTATGTTGTCTCTCCTCTAGTGGTGTTATGTGAACGTCGACTACATGACACTTCACCATTATTTGGGCCTAGAGGAAGGCATTGGGAAGTAATAAGTAGATGATGGGTTGCTAGAATGATAGAAGCTTAAACCCTAGTTTATGCGTTGCTTCGTAAGGGGTTGATTCAAATCCATATGTCTAATGTTGTGGTTAGGTTTACCTTAATACTTCTTTTGTAGTTGCGGAGGCTTGCAATAGGGGTTAATCATAAGTGGGATGCTTGTCCAAGTAAGGGTTGTACCCAAGCACCGTTCCACCCACACATATCAAATTATCAAAGTACCGAACGCGAATAATATGAGCGTGATGAAAACTAGCTTGACGATAATTCCCATGTGTCCTCAGGAGCGCTTTTGTCACATCCCCAGTTCAGGCCTTGCTTGTTTTTGCTTTAGCATCCATGCATCATGTTTAAATTTTACGAAACTTGAAATGGGGGCTGATAAACCCTAGAACCAAATGAATTCAAATAGGCTCAAATAAAATCACTTCCAATAAACCCAAAGTGACTTTAGGAAAAGTCCATCATTTTTGAAACTGGTGAAAACCTCTGACAAAAATTGGTGCATATTTTCCCTAGGTCATTTCAGGTTTTGGATTAAATCATAAGTATTTGAATTGGAGCATTTAATGGCTATAAATATTTTAAGTGCTTCAATAATTCTGAAAACATTTGAGGGCTGTTAGTAAACTTTTTAAAAGTGCCCACAAATTTTCTCAGGAGTTTTAAAAAATGGTTTAGTATTATTACTAAATCAAAAACAAAATAACAAAATAGAAAGCAGAAATAAAAGAGAGAGAGAGAAACTTACCTGGCACTTACCTAGCAAAGCCTACCTGGCCTGGCACTGTAGCAGCCCAGCCGGGCAAAACCAGCCCAGCCCACCAGGGGCTCCTCCCTGTCGTCTTCCACCTCCTGCCAGTGGACAGGAGGGCGTGTGGCCGCCTTGCGCGCACACGCGCCCCGGCCACCTCCTGCTTGCCGCTCCCCCTCGACGCCCTGGCTTTCTCTGGTGGTTCCACGCACCTCCCTGCCTCTCTCCCTCAGTCTTCTTCGCTCATTCC
>NC_041383.1:207303182-207381100 GCF_002162155.2 Triticum dicoccoides
GCCCGAGCGCAGCCGACGCCGCCGACGAGCACCACCACGGCCGCAGCCACCCCCTCGCTCCCTCTCTGCATCCCTGAGCTCCGCCCCGACCATGTGGAGCTACACACCCGACGCACGCGACCAGAGGAGGCCCCAGTCGACCGGAGCATCGTCGTCTTCATCTCCAGTGCCGGAGATCATCGCCGTCGATTCTCTGTCGCAGAAGCTTCCCCGAGCCCGCCGAGCTTCTCTTCCGACCCCCAGTGAGCTCCTCCGTCTTCCCCCTCACTCCCCGTGCTCTAATATGTGCGCTAGCCACCGCCCCGCGAGTCCCGAGCGCCGCCGTCCGCCATGGCTGATGAGGTCCTCGCTCCTGAGCACCTCCGCTCGGTCCAGTGGCACCAGTGTGCTCCTAGAGCTCCCAGGAATCCGCCTCGCCGCTTAGCTCGCTCGTCAGCCAAGCGTAGCGCCTCACCCGTGCTAAGCCGAACTCCGGCGGCCGCAACCGAGCTCACCGTCGTCGACTCCAGCCACCCCAGGCCCGGAGACCACCACCATTCGACGCGCCATCGCGCCAGCTCTCTGCAGGGCCAAAGGGCGCACCGAATGGTGCACCGTAGGCGAAACCCGAGCCCCTCCAGTGTGCCTCCGCCGCGTTTTGGTCGCCGCCGGCAGAACTCCGGTGACGCTGATGTGGCAGTCTCATTAGCCGCTAATGACCACTCTAAACACCCCCTTGAGCCACTGTCATGTGGGCCCTCGAGCCTAATTAGGTTAGTTTAGTTTTTCTGTTAGATTAGTGCTAATGCCGTGGACCCCATGTGTCAGCTCTGACCTTGGCCTAGTCAGTGTTGACCGGGCCCACTTGCCATCCACCCAAACCAGCCCTGAGACACTAACGTGTGGGTCCCAGCCATCAGGTTTGACCTGGAGGCACCCAGTTGACCTGCTGACATCAGGGTGATGTCATGCTGACGCAATATGTATTTTCTGGATTTATTTTATTTCAGGAAATTCCAGAAAATGCCCTAAACTTCTAAAAATCATATAAATTCAACCGTAACTCCAAATTAAATAATTTATATATGAAAAATGATCAGAAAAATCCAATCTATCCATATGTACCATTTTCATGCATGTTAGAACAACTTATGACTACTGTTTAGGACAATTCAATTAAATGGCATATGAATATCCACATACGGAGTTTGAATTTGAACTTAGGGTTCAAACCAACTCCATTTAACTTGCTGCTAGTTGCATTAGTTCAAACCACATCATATTGCCATGTCATGATCATGCATCATATTGTGCATTGCATTGATTGTGTTCTTCCTTGTTTGTCGATGTTGTCCCCTCTCGATAGATGTGACTCCGATGATGAGATCGTTGACACTGATGAAGACTCAATGCTATCTTCAGAAGTGCCAGGCAAGCGAAACCCCCTTGTTCATTCCGATACAATCCCACTCTCTCGCTCCTGCTCTCTTTTACTGCATTAGGACAACAACGATTCATCTGTTACTTGCTGCGGTAGCTGAACCCCTTTATCCTCTGCATGACCTGTCATTGCCATAGTAAATAGATGAAACCCACTAGCATGAGTAGGAGTTGTTTGAGCCCTGTTGTGCCTACTCATTCATGCTTGTTGTCATGCCTGCTACTGCTTAGAGTTGAGTCAGGTCTGATTCATCGGGGATGAATCAGAGGTGTGTGAACATGTCCTACTGTTGAGAGCTAAGGGTGTGAACACGATTTGGTAAAGGTAGCGGTGAGAGGCCATGTAGGAGTACATGGTGGGTTGTCTCATTGCAGCCGTCCTCAAGAACTGAGTTCTGTGTTTGTGATCCATGACCAGTTACTACCACGCATTGGAATGCTTAAGTGACCCTCTCGACTTATTAATCAACTCGATCTCTGTCCAGGAGTTGCAACTAGTTTCTGGTGTTTGTAGGTAGTGTTAGTAGTCTACCAAGTGGCACCCGGTACAGGTGGGCTTGGGACAGACTAGGCACAATGGCACGGTGTACCAAGTGGCACCCGGATGGTGGGCTTGGGAACCCTGCTCACATTGTTTGGGGCCGTGAGCGACACCCCGGCCGGATCTCCTTGCGGATGGAACCCGAATAGGCCATAAACCTGGACGAGAGACTTGTGTGGTTAATCAGGTCGTGGCCGACACCCTCGCTGGGCTTCCGCTTGAAGGTTGCCGAGTACATGTCGTGTAAACGGCGGTAAGTGGTGAGAGCGTGTGTGAAGAAGTACACCCCTGCAGGGTTAACATTATCTATTCGAATAGCCGTGTCCGCGGTAAAGGACTTCTGGGTTGCTTGTACAGTTCATAGACAAGTGAAGTGGATACTCTAAAATACGCAAGATAAGCGTGAGTGCTATGGATGGCGTTCTCGTAGGGAGACGAGAGCGGATCCATAGTGGTGTATTGATATGGTGAATATGTGGACTCGTGTGCGCCACCTCAAAAGAGTTACTTGCAGTCGTAGTTTAGGATAGCCACTGAGTCAAAGCTGGCTTGCTGCAGTTAAACCCCACCATCCCTTTGTTGATATTGATGCATATGTAGTTAGTTCTGATGTAAGTCTTGCTGGGTACATTTGTACTCACGTTGCTTAATTTATGTTTTTGCAGAGAGACTTCAGTCTCGCTAGTAGTACCGCGTGGACTTCGACGTTTAGCTTGTTACCTCAGCTACGATCTTGTGCCCTCGGCAGGATCTGGTAGATAGTCAGGCTTCTCAGCCTTTTCCATTTGTAGATGTCTGTACTGAGATATGTTAAGCTTCCGCTTGTGCTTTGACATGTATGCTCTGAGTGTTGGGTCATGAGACCCATGTTTGTAATATCTCGCTCCTCGGAGCCTATAGAATAAATACTTGAGTTGTAGAGTCATCTTGTGATGCCATGTTGTATTTGCACATATTGAGCATATTGTGTGTATGTTATTGAAATGCTTGGTATGTGTGGGATCTGACTATCTAGTTGTTTATCCTTAGTAGCCTCTCTTACCGGGAAATGTCTCCTTGTGTTTCCACTGAGCCATGGTAGCTTGCTACTGCTCCGGAACACTTAGGCTGGCCGGCATGTGTCCTTCTTCGTTCCCGTATCTGTCCCTTCGGGGAAATGTCACACAATGAATACCGGAGTCCTGTTAGCCCGCTACAGCCCGGTTCACCGGAGTCCTGCTAGCCCAATGCTACAGCCTTGATTCACTCGCTGATGACCGACACGTTCGATGCTGGGTCATGGATGCATGTCCCTGTAAGTTTGTGCCACTTTGGGTTTACGACTAGCCATGTCAGCCCGGGCTCCTTATCATATGGATGCTAGCGACACTATCATATACGTGTGCCAAAAGGCGCAAACGGTCCCGGGCAAAGGTAAGGCGACACCCGTGGGAATACCGTGCGTGAGGCCGCAAAGTGATATGAGGTGTTACATGCTAGATCGATGTGGCATTGAGTCGGGGTCCTGACAGCTTTTCTCATTATAAGAAATTGTCCAGGCTTGTCCTTTGATACAAAAAGGATTGGGCCACCTTGCTGCACTTTATTTACATTCATTGCTTGTTACCCGTTACAAATTATCTTATCACAAAACTATATGTTACCTACAATTTCAGTGCTTGCAGAGAATACCTTACTGAAAACCGCTTGTCATTTCCTTCTGCTCCTCGTTGGGTTCGACACTCTTACTTATCGAAAGGACTATGATAGATCCCCTATACTTGTGGGTCATCAGACGCCGACTGGTGGCGCCCGTGGTAGAAGAGGCAATGAGCCGGCTGCCAGCAGCAGTCGGACTCACCTCTCAATCGAGCGTGACGCAGACGGCCGCCCCTGAGTTGTGGAGCGTCAAGGCGACCCGCCTCCTCCTCGGCCTCATGGAGAAAGGCATCCTACTTAGTCGCCTGTCACGCACCTGACACTCGGCGACCGGCTTGGCCGCCGAGTAGGAGTCGGAGAGAATGACGCCCGCCATCGGATCGTCCGCCTCAACTGATCCCTGGCACTCGAAGAAGAAGACACGCTGGGCCCCCCTGTTTCGGCCCGCGAATCCGAGATGATCCTTTCCCTCGAGGGTTCACGCTCCCAAGAGATACTCCCAAGTATACCGGCTCCGTAAAGCCAGAGGACTGGCTAGTCGACTACTCCACGGCCGTCAGCATAGCGAACGGCAACAAGCGCGTTGCCGTGAAGTACATCCCGCTCATGCTCCAGGGCACAACCTGGACGTGGCTTAACGGCCTGAAGCCCCGCAGCATCAATAGCTGTGTCGATTTCACCGAAGCCTTCGTTCGCAACTTCACCAGCACGTACAAGCGGTCTCCCAAGCCCCGTCAGTTCTCCTTGTGTGTCCAAGGGCCCAGCGAATCGACTCGTGACTATCTCACGCGCTGGGCCGAGCTGCGCAACTCCTGCGAAGGCGTGCACGAGGTGCAAGCCATCGAGTACTTCACCGCCAGGTGCCGAAAAGGCACCCTCCTCAAGCATCGACTTCTCAGTGATGAGCCAGCGACTCTCGACGAACTGCTGATGATCGCCGACAAATACGCTACGACCGACTCCTCCATGAAGGCGAAGATCCAAGTCGACGCAACCGGCAAGGTAGCTCCTCAGGCTCCTCGGACTCCGACTGGTGACGCTAGTCAGCGACAGCAACCAGGCAACAACAAGCGTAAGGCCACACAGCCGGCTTCCAGCAGCCGGCAGGTAGCGACAGTTGAGGACCAACAGTCAGAAGGGCAGCCTCCGCCCAAGCGTCAGAAGGGCGGCAAGCCCAATTGGTTGCCCGCCTTCTCGTACGAGCAGACTCTTGATGCACCCTGCAAGTTCCATAGTGGTGTGAATCCGTCCAACCACACCACTCGAAAGTGCCATTAGCTCACCAGAATTGCCAAGGGAGATGGACTCCTGCCTCCTCCACCTGCCGGCCTGCCGCCTCCTCCGCCCCAGCAGCCGGCGGTTTGGCCAGTCGGTGCCATACAAGATGAGTATCCAGAAGAGCACGGAGCCTACATTGTGTTCACAAGTGTGGCTGACGACAGACGTAGCAGACAGTTGCAACAGCAAGAAGTACATGCAGTGGCATCAGATACCCCAGATTTCATGCATTGGTCTAAGAAGCCCATCAGTTGGAGCAGGACTGACCACCCGGTGGTGGTGCCCTCCCCTAGTTCTTATGCCCTAGTCTTAGATGCTACCTTCGCAACAGAGAGGCGGGCATCTCGTTTCTCCCAAGTCCTGATAGATGGCGGCAGCAGCATCAATATCCTGTACCGTGACACAATGGAGAAATTGGGAATCAAGCAGAAGCAACTTCAACCCAGTCGGACTGTATGCCATGGCATAGTTCCTTGCCTTTCCTGCTCACCAATCGGCAAGACCCAAGTTGACGTTCTCTTCGGAAACAAAGATCGTTTCCACCGGGAGCCAATCTGGTTTGAGGTGGTGGACCTTGAGAGCCCCTACCATGCACTACTTGTCCGGCCTGCTCTGGCCAAGTTCATGGCGGTCCCCAACTATGCTTACCTCAAGATGAAGATGCCGACTACCAAGGGAATCCTGACCATAGTCGGAAACTACAAGAAGTCATCCGCCTGCATTGTAGACAGCAGCCGGCTGGCCGAGTCCCTTGTGATCGCAGCTGAAAAGCGGGCTCCTTGAACGGGTTGTGGTGATGGCAGGCAAGAAGTCGAAAATGTCACCCACCCCCAAGGAGTCGGAAGTTGAGGGCTCGTTCAAGCCGGAGAAGGAAACAAAGGAGATACCCTTGGATCCGGAGCACCCGGAGAGGCAAGCTGTCATAGGTGCAAACCTTGACAGCAAATAGGAAAGCAAGCTCGTCGATTTCCTCCGTGATAACAGCATGGTCTCCCAAATACATGCCGGGTGTTCCAACGGATTTCGCTGAGCACATGTTACATGTTCGACCTGACGCCAAGCCGGTCAGGCAGCCCTTGCGCCGCCTGTCAGAAGAAAAGAGAAGAGTTGTTGGCGAAGAAATAGCCCGGCTTCTAGCAGCCGGCTTTATCATGGAAGTATTCTTTCCAGAATGGTTGGCCAATCATGTTCTTGTACTGAAGAAGAATAAGCAGTGGCGCATGTGTATTGATTATACTAGCCTCAACAAAGCTTGCCCCAAAGATCCCTTTGCTTTGCCAAGAATTGACCAAGTGATAGACTCCACAGCCGGATGCGAGCTGTTGAGTTTTTTGGATGCATACTCAGGATACCATCAGATCGAGCTGAACCCAGCCGATAGGCTGAAGACCGCCTTCATCACACCATTCGGAGCCTTCTGCTACCTAACCATGATGTTCGGCTTGAGGAATGCCGGCGCCATGTTTTAGCGTTGCATGTAGAAGTGTCCCCTCAAGCAACTTGGTAGAAACGCCCATGTTTACATGGACGATGTGGTGGTGAAGATGGAGAAGCGTGGCATGCTGCTAGAAGACCTCAAGGAGACATTTGAGAACTTGCGCCGATTTCAAATCAAGCTCAACCCAGAGAAATGCGTCTTTGGAGTACCAGTCAGACAACTTCTTGGCTTTCTGGTCTCAGAGCGCAGCATAGAGTGCAATCCTGTGAAGATCAAGGCCATCGAGAAGATGGAAGTGCCCACATGACTACTGGACGTGCAGAAGTTCACCGGCTGCCTGGCATCCATCAGCCATTTCATCAGTCGGCTGGGCGAGAAGGCTCTTCCCTATACCAGCTCATGAAGAAGACCACTTTGTTTGAGTGGAATGACAAGGCGGACAAAGCTTTCCTCTAGCTCAAGAAGATGTTGACCACTCCGCCTATCTTGGCGGCTCCGACTGATAAAGAGCCCATGCTCCTCTACATCACCGCCACCAGTCGGGTGGTTAGCATAGTCATAGTGGTAGAGTGCAAGGAGGAGGGTAGAGCACTGCCAATCCAGAGTGAAGTGTTGTCCGCCTCCAAGCAGAACTACCCCCACTATCAGAAAATGTGCTATGGTGTGCACTTTGCCACCAAGAAGCTAAAGCCTTACTTTCAAGAGCACCCAATTACTGTTGTCTGCACTGCTCCGCTTGCTGAGATCATTGGAAGCCGAGATGCTTTAGGCCGAATGGCCAAATGGGCCATAGATCTGGCCCCCTACAACATCTACTACCGGCCTTGCACTGCCATCAAGTCACAAGCGCTGGCCGACTTCCTTGTCGACTGGGACGAGACCTAGTACCTGCCGCCAGCGCCAGACTCCACCCATTGGAGGATGCACTTTGATGGTTCAAAGATGCGCATCGGTCTGGGAGCCAGCATCGTCCTCACCTCTCCCAAAGGCGACAAGCTCAGATATGTGCTGCAAATCCACTTTGCCGCCTCCAACAACGTAGTCGAATATGAGGCACTAATACACGGGCTCCGGCTTGCCAAGGAACTCGACATTCGCCGGATCCTGTGCTATGGTGACTCCAACTTGGTGGTCCAGCAGTCGTCAGGCGACTGGGATGCCAAGGATGCAAATATGGCAAGCTACCGCTTCCTTGTGCAGCAACTCAGTGGATACATTGACGGGTGCGAGTTCATCCATGTGCCAAGAAATGACAACGAGCAAGCAGATGCCCTGGCACAGATCGGCTCCACCCGGCAAGCAATACCAGCCGGCGTCTCCCTACAACGCCTCCTCAAGCCGTCTGTCAAGCCGTCACTAGAATCTGACTCCATCTTCGTGTCGGCCCCTCCCGAAGCAGTCGGATCCGACTTGAGGGCCCCAGAAGTCGGCGCGGGAACTTCGGCAGGCGGCCTAGGGACTACAGCAGTCGCACCCAGCCCGGGGACTTCAGAACCCGGCCCGGGGACTGCAGCACTCGGCCCCGGGACTTCTCCAACTCAGCAGGCGGCAGCCAACTCCAACCCACCGCCTCCCAGCCCAACCGCCCTTGTACAAGTTGCAGTCGTGGTAGTCGAAGAAATAGCAGCACCTTCATGGGCTCAGCCTATCCTCAACTTTCTGGTGAACAAAGAGTTGTCGCTGATGAGATCCTAGCCCGACAGGTGCAACAACGGGCAGCAGCATACACCATCGTCAACAAAGAACTGGTGTAGTGCAGTGTCACTTGTGTGTTCCAGCACTGCATGGAGCCGGACCAGGGCCATGCAATCCTCAAGGATATCCACCAAGGCGAATGTGGTCACCACGCGGCTTCAAGATCACTTGTTTCCAAAGCTTTCCGCCACGGTTTCTTCTGGCCGACTGCTCTAGAAGACGCCAAAGAGTTGGTCCAGAAGTGTATAGGGTGCCAGAAGTTCTGCTCCAAGCCACACTTGCCGGCTTCTGCGCTCAAGATAATTCCCATTGCCTGGCCCTTTGCCGTCTGGGGGCTCGACATGGTGGGGCCATTCAAGATGGCTCGTGGCGGCATGACTCATTTGCTTGTTGCTGTGGACAAATTCACCAAGTGTATAGAAGCAAAGCCAATCAAGAAGTTGAATGGGCCGACTGCCGTGACTTTCATTGCCAACATCACCACTCGGTACGACATACCACACAGCATCATCACCGACAATGGCACAAACTTCGCCAAAGGAGCCTTGGCTCGTTTCTGCGCGACGCAGGGCATCCGACTGGACCTAGCGTCCGTTGCCCATCCGTAGTCAAACGACCAAGTGGAGCGAGCAAAGGGCCTCATTTTTTCTGGCATCAAACCCCGACTGGTCGAGCCTCAAGAGCATTCGGCCGGCTGCTGGCTCGATGAGCTGTCGGCCGTCCTCTGGAGCCTGCGCACAACTCCGAACAAGTCAACCGGCTTCACGCCCTTCTTCCTCCTCTACGGCACTGAAGCCATCATCCCGATGGACATCGAGTTTGATTTCCCACGAGTCACCATGTACACCGAGGCAGAGGCCAAAGAAGCACGAGAAGACGGTGTCGATCTGCTGCAAGAGGGCCGGCTATTGGCACTCAGCCGGCCCGCCATCTACCAGCAGAGTTTGCACTGATACTACAATTGCAAGGTCAAGCCAAGATCCTTCCAAGAGGGAGACCTTGTGCTCCGGCTGATACAGTGAACATCCGGCCAGCACAAGCTCTCGGCACCTTGGGAAGGCCCCTTCACCATCAGCAAAGTGCTGGGCAACGGCTCCTACTACCTGATCGACACTCAGAAGCCTAGAGCACGCAAGAGAGACAACTCAGGCAAGGAGACGGAGAGGCCATGGAACGCAAACCTCCTCTGAAGATTTTACAGTTAAAAGCAGTATGTATGACGCTACCTTTTGTATTAAGTACGAAGACTCCGGGTCCCTCGAGAAGAGCTCGGGGACTACCCTCTTTTATCTATATGATAAGTGTTATGCCTATGAATGTGTTGTTTTATTATTCCACCGGGCACCGGATTCGACCAGTCGGCCCGGAGGCTCGCCGCCTTCTACTATGTGTCGTTTCCTGCAGTCGGACAAGTAGTGTGTTGGCACCAAAAACTTCTCCTGTCAGTAGCCATAGCTCGCAGAGCGACTATACGGTGGACAGGGGTTGCAAAGCAGTGCCCACATGAAAAATGGCTAAGAAAGAATGCGCACATAGCCGGGGCCCACATCCCGCCTCTTCGACCGGCTGCCGAGCAGCCGGCCGGCCGACTTCTGCTTAACTTGCCAACACTCCAAACGGCGAAGTACTTGCCCTCCCATAAAAAGCTAAGTACTCAACCCAGCCACAGTCCGCAGAGCGGCTGTTTGGCTGGCAAGAGGGTAGCCAAGGAAGGGCGGCAAAGGAGAAAGCAAGGAGTAGAAAGCAAGAGAAGTTAGAACTCGGCAAGTAAAGCGCAATTTGTGACAAAGAATATTTACATAGCAAAAGGCCTACTGGCCAGCATTCAACAGAGTTTGAAATACACCCCGCGGGTGGAATTGTGCAAATTTAACAAAGTTTGTGGAGACCGCTAAAACAGGGAAAATAAAGGCGACGGTCTAAGGAGCAGCAGAGGGTTCCGACTAGACGGCCATGTCGGTAGCACTGACTGGTGCAGCAGACGGCTGGACGGCGGTATCGGCAACGTCGGTCGGTGGAGCGGACGGTTGGGCAGCAGAGTAGGCAGCGCCAGTTGGTGGAGCGGACGGCTGGTCAGTCGCCGCCTGGTCACCTTTAGCAGCAGTTGGCGCGCTTGAGCGCAGATAGTTGCTCGAGGCACACGGTCGGGATGAGGTTGGCTGTTGCTACCTCTTGAGCACTACGTTGGATTTCCCGAAGAAGAGAGGATGATGCAGTAAAGTAGCGTAAGTATTTCCCTTAGTTTTTGAGAACCAAGGTATCAATCCAGTAGGAGATCACGCTCAAGTCCCTCGTACCTACACAAAACGATAGCTACTCGCAACCAATGCGATTAGGGGTTGTCAATCCCTTCACGGTCACTTACGAGGGTGAGATCTGATAGAGATGATAAATAATATTTTTGGTATTTTTTGATATAAAGATGCAAAGTGAAAAGTAAAAGGCTAAGTAAAAACAAAGCAAGTAATAGAGATTGATATGATGAGAATAGACCTGGGGGCCATAGGTTTCACTAGTGGCTTCTCTCAAGAGCATAAGTATTCTACGGTGGGTGAACAAATTACTGTTGAGCAATTGACAGAATTGAACATAATTATGAGTGTATCTAGGTATGATCATGTGTATAGGCTTCACGTCCGAGACAAGTAGATCGAAATGATTCTGCATCTACTACTATTACTCCACTCATCGACCGCTATCCAACATGCATCTAGAGTATTAAGTTAAAAACAGAGTAACGCCTTAAGCAAGATGACATGATGTAGAGGGATAAATTCATGCAATATGATAAAAAACCCATCTTGTTATCCACCATGGCAACAATACAATACGTGCCTTGCTGCCCCTGCTGTCACTGGGAAAGGACACCGCAAGATTGAACACAAAGCTAAACTCTTCTCCCATTGCAAGAACTACCAATCTAGTTGGCCAAGCCAAACGGATAATTCGAAGAGACTTGCAAAGATAACTCAACCATACATAAAAGAATTCAGAGAATATTCAAATATTATTCATAGATAAGCTGGATCATAAACCCACAATTCATCGATCTCAACAAACACACCGCAAAAAAGAAGATTACATTGAATAGATCTCCACAAGAGAGGGGGAGAACATTGTATTGAGATCCAAAAAGAGAGAAGAAGCCATCTAGCTACTAGCTATGGACCCGAAGGTCTGAAGTAAACTACTCACACTTCATCGGAGAGGCTATGGTGTTGATGTACAAGCCCTCCATGGTAGATGCCCCCTCCAGCGGAGCTCCGGAACAGGCCCCAAGATGGGATCTCACGGATACAGAAAGTTGTGGCGGTGGAATTAGGTTTTGGCCCCGTATTTGATATGTCGGGGGTACGTAGGTATATATAGGAGGAAGGAGTACATCGGTGGAGCAACAGGGGGCCCACGAGGCAGGGGGCGCGCCCTAAGGGGGGCGCCCCCCACCCTCATGACCTCCTCTTTTGTTCCTTGGAGCAGGGTCCAAGTCTCCTGGCTCACGTTCGGTGAGGAAATCACGTTCCCGAAAGTTCCATTCCGTTTGGACTCCGTTTGATATTCTATTTCTTCGAAATACTGAAATAGGCAAAAAACATCAATTCTGGGTTGGGCCTCCGGTTAATAGGTTAGTCCCAAAAATAATATAAAAGTGGAAAATAAAGCCCAATATAGTCCAAAACAGTAGATAAAGTAGCATGGTGCAATCAAAAATTATAGATATGTTGGAGACGTATCAGCTGTCCATTCCTACCTCCAGCGTGTCTTCTTCTCTTTCCTCGTCCTCCGCTTCCTCCCCTTCGTCACTGGAATCGATCAGCTCGGTTGAGTCCTCGCTGCCTTTCGGATTCAGTCCGAACCACTCCGGTGGCGCATCGGCGCTGTCATCAACCAGCTCCGGGACAAAGACGTTGGTGTCGGTGTAGTCAGCGATCACCGCTGCCCTCCTGACAAGGTTGCCCTCCACCACCACCAGCTCCTCCTGCGCCTCCAACCGAAACGTGGTCAGCTGGGCTAGATCTAGCCCAAGGTACCACGCCTTGATGAATTCTAGAGCCCGGCGCGCCCCAGCCCGGGCCGAGAAGCCCTTCCAGGCTTCCAGACGGCCGGCTACCACCTCCAGCCAGTCGGTAGTCCGACTGGGAGTGCGCGGAGCCGGCACGCCTGGCCAGAGGGCGGAGATCGCCTGGGCCCCGACGCGTTGAAGACGGCGCGGCATCTGGTGAGCCAGCCGAAGGCGGGCCTGGATGCTGAGAAGCTGCTCGTTAATGGTTCGGGGAGCGTCGGCGGCAATCTGCACGCCTTCTGCCCTACGCTCCTGATGATGAGCCTCAATGGCCTGGTTCGCGGCGACGGAGTGGCCTGGGAAGAAGTCTGTTTGGGTGAAGGGCAAGGAAGCCAGAGGTTAGAAGCCAGCAGTCGGCCTGAATATAGGCCGACGACTCAAAGAAAGAAAGAAAAAAGAAGAAGCCGACCGTCGACCATGTCCTCGATGCTGCCAAAGCAAGCAGTCAGCTGCACCTCCTTGTCAGACCAGGCGGAGCGCTCGGTCTCAAACTCAGCGAGGAGGTCGATCTCCTTCATCTCCACCTCCTTCTGAGCCGTCTTGAGACGCTCCGTCTGCTCCGCCAGCTGTGCAGTGATGTCTACTACACAACCTTCTTCTTGTAGACGTTGTTCGGCCTGCAAGTGCACAGGTTTGTAGGACAGTAGCAAATTTCCCTCAAGTGGATGACCTAAGGTTTATCAATCCGTGGGAGGCGTAGGATGAAGATGGTCTCTCTCAAACAACCCTGCAACCAAATAACAAAGAGTCTCTTGTGTCCCCAACACACCCAATACAATGGTAAATTGTATAGGTGCATTAGTTCGGTGAAGAGATGGTGATACAAGTGCAATATGGATAGTAGATATAGGTATTTGTAATCTGAAATTATAAAAACAGCAAGGTAACTAATGATAAAAGTGAGAGTAAACGGTATTGCAATGGTAGGAAACAAGGCATAGGGTTCATACTTTCACTAGTGCAAGTTCTCTCAACAATAATAACATAGATAGATCATATAACAATCCCTCAACATGCAACAAAGAGTCACTCCAAAGCCACTAATAGCGGAGAACAAACGAAGAGATTATCGTACGGTCCGAAACCACCTCAAAGTTATTCTTTCGGATCAATCTATTCAAGAGTTCGTACTAGAATAACACCTTAAGACACAAATCAAAGAAAACCCTAATGTCACCTAGATACTCCATTGTCACCTCAAGTATCTGTGGGCATGATTATACGATATGCATCACACAATCTCAGATTCATCTATTCAACCAACACAAAGTACTTCAAAGAGTGGAGAGTTGAGACGAAAACGTGTGCCAACCCTTATGCATAGGTTCATGGGTGGAACCCGCAAGTTGATCACCAAAACATACATCAAGTGGATCATGTGAATATCCCATTGTCACCATAGATAAGCACGGCAAGACATACATCAAGTGTTCTCAAATCATTAAAGACTCAATCCGACAAGATAACTTCAAAGGGAAAACTCAATTCATCACAAGAGAGTAGAGTGGGAGAAACATCATAAGATCCAACTATAATAGCAAAGCTCGCGATATATCAAGAGCGTGCCATAGAGGGAACACGAGAGAGAGAACACGAGAGAGAGAGAGAGAGAGATCAAACACATAGCTACTAGTACATACCCTCAGCCCCGGGGGTGAACTACTCCCTCCTCATCATGGAGAGCGCCGGGATGATGAAGATGGCCACCGGTGAGGGATCCCCCCTCCGGCAGGGTGCCGGAACGGGCTCCCGAGAGGTTTTTGGTGGCTACAAAGGCTTGCTGCGGCGGAACTCCTGATCTATCTTCGTTTTCGATGTTTTTAGGGTATATGGGATTATATAGGCGAAAGAAGTCGGTCGGGGGGATGCTCAAGGGGCCTAGGAGACAGGAGGGCGCCCAGTAGGGGGCCGCGCCCTCCTATCTCCTGGCCTCCTCGAGGCTCTTCTGACGTGGACTCTAAGTCTCCCGGATCATATTCTTCCCAAAAATCACGCTCCTGAAGGTTTCATTCCGTTTGGACTCCGTTTGATATTCCTTTTCTTCGAAATACTGAAACAGGCAATAAAACAACAATATGGGCTGGGCCTCCGGTTAATAGGTTAGTCCCAAAAGTAATATAAAAGTGTATAATAAAGCCCGTAACATTCAAAACAGATAGTATAATTGTCACACCCTAGCTAGTCATGCATCAGAGTGTGTGCATCATGTTTAAAATTCCATTTAAATTGAAATGGGGATTTGTGAAACCCTCAGAATCATTTCTGAAAATGATCCAAATAAAAATTTCTCCAAAAAGGTCCAAGAAAATGCTCATGTTGCTCTCTGAAAATATTGGACAGAGATAAAAATCAAACCAATATTTTTAAGAGCTCATAGGTATTTATTTTGGGCATTTGGAATTAATGCATAAATATTTGCATTGGAAATATATTATTTATATATATTAATATATGTCCAAATATTATGCCAATTGTAAAGGAGCTCTAGAATAATCTATCTAGCTCCTGCAAAAATTGGCATAAGGTATATAAATGATTTAATATTTTATTTAAATCAAAACAAATGTCAGAAATTAGAAAACAGAAATAATTAAAAAGGGAGAAGCTTACCTGGGCTCCTCCCTGTGCAGCCCAGCCAGCTGGCCGGCCCAGCCAGCAGGCGGCCCAGCCTGCCTCCCTCCTCTGTCGTCTTCGTCCTCGACAGAGGGAGGGGAGTGTGGCCGGCGCGCGCGCACGCCACCGCGCCACGCCACCTGCTCGGCTGCCTGCCTGCCCTCCCCTCCTCGCTCGATGCCCCGGACGACGCCACGCCTCCCCCCTGCTCTCTCTCACTCTCCCTCAGTTCCTCCCTCCTCTCCCTCGCTCTCTCTCTCACACGGCCGAACACCACCATCGCCGCCGTTCGCCATAGCAGCCGTCACCGGCCACCCCTCGCTCCCCCGACTAGCCCAGAGGCTCCGCCGCGACCCCCTCTTCCTCCCCACCGCTCCACGGGTCTCCGGAAGCCCTGCATCGCCGCCTACGTCGCCGTTCCCCCCCTCGGCCACCGGAGGTCATCGCCGTCGATTCGCTGCACTCCGGCCGTCCCCGAGCCCGCTAACCATCCCTGCAGCTCCGCGGTGAGCCACTGATTCGATTCCCCCTTGCCCCGTCGTCCCTAGCCTCCTGTAGCTGCCGCCCCCTTCAGCACCGAAGCTCGCCGCCGCCATGCCTCGTCGCCGTCGTGGCCACAGGCACCGTAGCGCCCAACCGAGCACACCCACGTCCTCACCGCACCGCGTAGAAGCCGTAGGTGCCAACCCCGCATCCCCGCAGCCGTTGTAGCCTCGACCCCGAGCTCAACTGAGCTCCGGCAGCCGCCACGGTCGTCGCCGTCGACGGTACAGGCCACCCCAGGCACGGCCACCACCACCGTTCGACGCGCGGGAGCAAGGGCTCTCCAACGAGCCCAAGCACGGCCTCGCCCGTGCCTTGTAGCGCGATCCCGCATCGCGCCGCCGTCTCGGGCCTCGCCGGCGTCATGTCGCCGGTGGGTTTGACCCACCTTGACCACGGCAGGAACCCCCCTGTGTCCCTGACAGGTGGGCCCAGCCCTGTAGCTAATTAGGATTAGCACTAACCGAATCAGTTAAACTAACTACCCCCCCTGACACTGACAGTGGGCCCCAGCGCCACTAATTCCTAATTAGGATTAAGTTAACCCTGTTAAACCCCCCTGTCACTGACGTGTGGACCCCACACGTCAGGTTTGACCCCAGCCAGCCGCAGTTGACCACTGACGTCATGCTGACGTCATGCTGGCGCAATAATTATATTTCTGGATTTAAATTAAACCAGGAAATTCCAGAGTATTATTTAAACTTCAAAAATTCATAACTTTTATTCTATAACTCCAAATTAGACAAATTATATATGAAAAATGATCAGAAAAATCCAATCTATCCATCTGTACTATTTTCATGCATGATCAAACAAGTTAAATTGATGTTTTAAGCAGAACAAGGAAAAGCACTTAAAGAGGCCATGTTTGAGTTTGAAATTTGAATCTTTGATTCAAATTTGTTCAAACCCTTCTGGTTTTAGTTGCATTAGACCAACACACTCATATTGCCATGTTTCATGCATGCATCATATTGTTGCACATTGTTTGGTGATGGTTGTGTATCGATGTCCTTTGCGACAGGTTCTGCCTCCGTGGAGTACCGTGATTACCCTAACGAAGAACCGTATCAGTGCATCGAACCATCAGGCAAGCAACCAACCATTTGATCATATCGATACAATCCCATGTTCTCGCTCCTGCTCTTTTTACGGCATTAAGACAACGCGTTTCAAACTGCTGTGTGTTACGGTAGTTGAACCCATTTCCTCTGCATGACCTGTCATTGCCACAGTAACTAGATGAAACCCACTAGCATGTGTAGGAGTTGATTGAGCCATATGTATGTGTTGTTCCTACCTTGCTATGCCTGCTATGCTTAGAGTCGTGTCAGGTCTGGTTCATCTGGGTGATGGGCTAGAGTGAAATGTTTATGTCGGTAATGAGAGTGGTGTGGTGAACACGATTTGGTAAAGGTATCGATGAGAGGCCATGTAGGAGTACATGGTGGGTTGTTTCATTGAAGCCGACCTTAAGCACTGAGATCTGTATGTGTGATTTAAGATACAGTTACTACCATGCATTGGGCCCTGAAATATGACCCCGCTCGACTTCTTATTCACCCTAGCTCTCTGTCCAGGAGTTGCAAGTAGTTTCTGGTGTTTGTAGCCTACTGGAGGCCGTGGACAGCGCTGACCGTAGGGGTGGGCTGTGATGCGGTAGGTACGTGGCCGGGTGTACCGAATACCCGTTAGGTATCTCGGGAACCCTGTTCACATCGTTCGGGGCCGTATGGGAAGCCTCGGCCGGACTCCCTGCGGATGGAACCTGGATAGGCGATAAACCTGGGCTAGAGGCTTAAGTGTTTAGGTAGGTCGTGGTCTACACCCACGTCGGCTTTCGCTTGAAGTCTGCCGAGCACATGTCGTGTGCAGACGCTAAGTGGTGGAAACATGTATGAAGAAGTACACCCCTGCAGGGTTAACATGATCTATTCGAATAGCCGCGTCCGTGGTAAAGGACTACTTGGTTGCCTATACAGTTCATAGACAAGTAAATGGAAACTGCTAAAAGCCTCAAGATAAGTGTGAGTGCCGAGGATGGCTCTTCCGTAGGAAGACGGAGGTGGATCCTCGGTAGTGTATTGAAGTGGTGAGTAGTGGACTCGTGTGCGCAAAACCATTTCAAGTTGGAGTATCGTAGGATAGTCTAGCCAAGAGTCAAAGCTGGCTTGCTGCAATAACTCCACCAACCCTTCTTGATAATATGCATGTATGTAGGATCTGATGTAAGTCTTGCTGAGTACCTTTGTACTCATGTTGCTATAATTTACATTTTTTACAGAAGACGCTGCAACCCCTTCTGATGGGTTCTATGTAGACGTTGACATCAACGAGTAGGCTAAAGACCCGGGTGGTGACCCTGAGCTTGTGAAGGACCTTGTAGTATAGCTAGGCTTTCCAAGCCTCTTTTATTTTACTAGTTGTCTGTACTCAGACAAGTTACTTCCGCTGCTGGTTTGTATGACTGTATGACTTGTATGTTGGGTCGTGAGACCCGTACCTTTGTGTATGTTATGTATGGCTCCCTGAGCCTTAAATAAAGTACTTGTGTCGTAGAGTCATGTTGTGATGCTTCGTTGTATTTGCACATATCGAGCATATTGTGTGTATGATTGAAATGCTTGGTATGTGTGGGATCTGACTATCTAGTTGTTTATCTTTAGTAGCCTCTCTTACCGGGAAATGTCTCCTAGTGTTACCGCTGAGCCATGGTAGCTTGCTACTGCTCTGGAACACTTAGGCTGGCCGGCATGTGTCCTTCTTCGTTCCTGTGTCTGTCCCTTCGGGGAAATATCACGCATTGAGTACCGGAGTCCTGTTAGCCCGCTACAGCCCGGTTTACCGGAGTCCTGCTAGCCCAGTGCTACAGCCCGGACCCACTTGCTGATGACCGACACGTTCGAAGCTGGGTCATGGATGCCTGTCCCTGTAAGTCTGTGCCACTTTGGGTTTACGACTAGTCATGTCAGCCCGGGCTCCTTATCATATGGATGCTAGCGACACTATCATATACGTGAGCCAAAAGGCGCAAACGGTCCCGGGCAAAGGTAAGGCGACACCCGTGGGGATACCGTGCGTGAGGCCGCAAAGTGATATGAGGTGTTACCGGCTAGATCGATGTGACATCGAGTCGGGGTCCTGACAGTGTTGGTATAGAGGCCATGTAGGAGTACATGGTGGGTTGTCTCATTGAAGCCGTCCTCAGGAACTGAGTTCTGTGTTTGTGATCCATGATTCAGCTACTACCATACATTGGGCCCTGAAATATGACCCCGCTCGACTTCTTATTCACCCTAGTCCTCTGTCCAGGAGTTGCAAGTAGTTTCTGGTGTTTGTAGCTTACTGGAGGCCGTGGACAGCGCTGACCGTAGGGGTGGGCTGTGATGCGGTAGGTACGTGGCACGGTGTACCGGATGCCCGTTTGGTATCTCGGGAACCCTGTTCACATCGTTTGGGGCTGTGAGCGAAACTCCGGCCGGATCTCCTCATGGATGGAACCCGAATAGGCGATAAACCTGGACTAGAGACTTGAGTGTTTAGGTAGGTCGTGGTCTACACCCACGTCGGCTTTCGCTTGAAGTCTGCCGAGCACATGTCGTGTGCAGACGCTAAGTGGTGGAAACATGTATGAAGAAGTACACCCCTGCAGGGTTAACATCATCTATTCGAATAGCCGTGTCCGCGGTAAAGGACTTCTGGGTTGCTTATATCAGTTCATGGACAAGTGAAAGTGGATACTCTAAAATACGCAAGATAAGCGTGAGTGCTATGGATGGCGTTCTCGTAGGGAGACGGGAGCGGATCCATAGTGGTGTATTGATATGGTGAATATGTGGACTCGTGTGCGCCACCTCAAAAGATTCACTTGCAGTCGTAGTTAGGATAGCCACCGAGTCAAAGCTGGCTTGCTGCAGTTAAACCCCACCACCCCTTTGTTGATAATGATGCATATGTAGATAGTTCTGATGTAAGTCTTGCTGGGTACATTTGTACTCACGTTTGCCTATTTTATGTTTTTGCAGAGAGACTTCAGTCTCACTAGTAGTTCCGCTTGGACTTCGACGTTTAGCTTGATACCTCAGCTACGATCTTGTGCCCTCGGCAGGATCTGGTAGATAGTCAGGCTTCTCAGCCTTTTTCATTTATAGATGTCTGTACTCAGACATGATAGCTTCCGCTTGTGCCTTGACTTGTATGCTCTGATTGTTGGGTCATGAGACCCATGTTTGTAATATCTCGCTCCTCGGAGCCTATTGAATAAACTACTTGAGTCGTAGAGTCATTTTGTGATGCCATGTTGTATTGCACATATCGAGCATATTGTGTGTATGTTATTGAAATGCTTGGTATGTGTGGGATCTGACTATCTAGTTGTTTATCTTTAGTAGCCTCTCTTACCGGGAAATGTCTCCTAGTGTTACCGCTGAGCCATGGTAGCTTGCTACTGCTCTGGAACACTTAGGCTGGCCGGCATGTGTCCTTCTTCGTTCCTGTGTCTGTCCCTTCGGGGAAATGTCACGCTTGAGTACCGGAGTCCTGTTAGCCCGCTACAGCCCGGTTTACCGGAGTCCTGCTAGCCCAGTGCTACAGCCCGGACCCACTTGCTGATGACCGACACGTTCGAAGCTGGGTCATGGATGCCTGTCCCTGTAAGTCTGTGCCACTTTGGGTTTACGACTAGTCATGTCAGCCCGGGCTCTTTATCATATGGATGCTAGCGACACTATCATATACGTGAGCCAAAAGGCGCAAACGGTCCCGGGCAAAGGTAAGGCGACACCCGTGGGGATACCGTGCGTGAGGCCGCAAAGTGATATGAGGTGTTACCGGCTAGATCGATGTGACATCGAGTCGGGGTCCTGACAATAATAGCACGAATGCTTCACAAATTATAGATACATTGGAGATGTATCAGCATCCCCAAGCTTAATTCCTGCTCGTCCTCGAGTAGGTAAATGATAAAATAAAGAATTTATGAATTGTGAATGCTAGCAGGTGCACAAGTTTGATCAATGATAATTTCAATCACCTTCTCTAGCATGTTTATATGTCATAAAATGTTAAAGCATAGACCATAAACTTTCTTGAAAACTAGCGAAACTTCATTATTAGTCATCAAACAATTGCAATTCATCTTATTTTCAGGAAGGGTCTATGTCAGAGCTTTGATTTAGCAAACTCCACATGCTCAACTATCATATAGTCTTCTACAATTGTTAACACTCACGCAATACTTGTGGTTATGAAGTTTTAATCGGACACTGAGAAAGATAGGGGCTTATAGTGTTGCCTCTCAATGTATTCACCTTTGGGTGATGTCAACAATAATAGTTCATGCTAACTTACATTCAATTGGATATATATATCAGGATCACCCCAACACAAAGTGCTTGCCAAAGGATAAAATTAAAAAGTGGAAAGGTGAAGATCACCTTGACTCTTGCACAAGGTAAAAGACATAAAGTAAAAGATAGGCCCTTCGCAGAGGGAAACAGAGGTTGTCATGCTCTTTTAGGGTTGGATACACAAAATCTTAATGCGAAAGAATGTCACTTTATATTGCCCCTTGTATATGGACCTTTATTATGCAGTCCGTCGCTTTTATTGCTTCCATAACAAGATCGTACAAAGCTTATTTTCTCCGCACTAATAAGTCATGCATATTTAGAGAGCAATTTTTATTGCTTGCACCGATGACAACTTACTTGAAGGATCTTACTCAATCCATGGGTAGGTATGGTGGACTCTCATGGCAAAAACTGGGTTTAAGGATATTTGGAAGCACAAGTAGTATCTCTACTTGGTGCTAGGAATTTTTGGCTAGCATGAGGGGGAAAGGCAAGCTCAACATATTTGAATGATCCATGACAATATACTTTAACTGAGATGTGAGAAAACATAACACATTATGTTGTCTTCCTTGTCCAACATCAACTCTTTAGCATGTCATACTTAATGAGTGCTCACAATTATAAAAGATGTCCATGATAGTATATTTATATGTGAAATCTCGCTTCCTTCAATATTCTTTCATGAATTGTTCAAATGACCAATACAATGCTTGCTAACCTTCAATAAATTTACAACCTCTACTTCTTAGATGTGAAGTCATTACTCCCCATGGGATAAGCAAATGAGAGATATATAATTTCAGATTTATGACTTTCAACTCATTTAACCATTTACTCATAGGATATAAGTGAAGCGCACGAGTAAATGACAAACTACTCCAAAAAGATATAAGTGAAGATCAATGAGTAGTTAAATAATTATGCAACTATGTGAAGACTCTCTCTCATTTAAGAAATTCAGATCTTGGTATTTTATTCATACAGCAAGCAAAGCAAAACAAAAATGTCATTGCAAGGATAGCACGACAAATGTGAAGAAGCAAAAACTTAGGCTCAACCGATACTAACCGATAGTCGTTGAAGAAGAAAGGTGGGATGCCTACCGGGCATCCCCAAGCTTAGATGCTTGAGACTTCTTGAAATATTATCTTGGGGTGCCTTGGGCATCCCCAAGCTTGAGCTTTTGTGTCTCCTTAATTCCTTTTATATCTCGGTTTCCTAAATCTCAAAAACTTCATCCACACAAAACTCAACAAGAACTCGTGATATAAGTTAGTATAAAACAATGCAAAAACCTTATCATTTTCTACTGTAAAAAATTACTAACATTATTATTCAACATTCATACTAAATGTCTATGCATATTTAATACTCCTATCCTCAAATAGAATCATTAAACAAGCAAGCATAGGCAAACAATGCAAACATAACAGCAATCTGCCAAAAAAGTATAGTCTGTAAAGAATGCAAGATTCATCATACTTCCCTAACTCCAAAAATTATAAGAAAAATACTATGCTGTAAAATATTTATCAGAGCTCACTATGCAAAAAGATTCAACATTATATCACTCTCTTAATTTTCTAGGGAATTTTTGCAACAGCGGTAAACTTTCTGTTTTCAAACAGCAACATGTATACTAGCAAAATAAGCATGGTAAAGGCTATCCTTGACATTTTTATTGAAAAATAAAGATGCAAAACATTATTCTAAATAACAACAAGCAAATACTAACAAAATAAATTAACGTTCCAAGCAAAACACATATCATGTGGTAAATAAAATATAGCTCCAAGTAAAGTTACCGATGAACGAAGACGAAAGAGGGGATGCCTTCCGGGGCATCCCCAAGCTTAGGCTCTTGGTTGTCCTTGGATATTACCTTGGGGTGCCTTGGGCATCCCCAAGCTTAGGCTCTTTCCACTCCTTATTCAATAGTCCATCGAATCTTTACCCAAAACTTGAAAACTTCACAACACGAAACTCAAAACAAAACTCGTAAGCTCCGTTAGTATAAGAAAAAAACCACCACTTTAAGGTACTGTAATTAACTCATTATTTATTTATATTGGTGTTAAACCTACTGTATTCCAACTTCTCTATGGTTCATACTCTCCGATACTACTCATAGATTCATCAAAATAAGCAAGCAACACAATGAAAATAGAATCTGTCAAAAACAGAACTGTCTGTAGTAATATGTATCAAACGTATACTTCTGGACCTAAAACAAATCTGAAATAAATTTGTGGGCCTGAGTAATTTGTCTATTAATCATCTGCAAAAAGAACCAACCTAAAAGCACTCTTCTGTAAAAAAATGGCAGCTAATCTCGTGAGCGCAAAGTTTCTGTTTTTTACAGCATGATCATAAGGACTTCACCCCAAGTGTTCCCAAAGGTCCTACTTGGCACTTTATTGAAACAAAAGCTATAAAACATGATTACTATAGTAATATAATCATGTGTACACACAAAAATAGTAAAGGTAAATATTGAGTTGTCTCCCAACAAGCGCTTTTCTTTAATGCCTTTCTAGCTAGGCATGATGATGGCAATGATGCTCACATAAAAGATAAGAATTGAAACATAAAGAGAGCATCATGAAGGATATGACTAGCACATTTAAGTCTAACCCACTTCCTATGCATAGGGATTTTGTGATCAAACAACTTATGGGAACAATAATCAACTAGCATAGGAATGTAAAACAAGCAAATCTTCAAGATTTAAAGCACATAGGGAGGAAACTTGATATTATTGCAATTCCTACAAGCATATGTTCCTCCCTCATAATAATTTTCAGTAGCATCATGAATGAATTCAACAATATAACCAGCACCTAAAGCATTCTTTTCATGATCTACAAGCATAGAAAATTTACTACTCTCCACATAAGCAAATTTCTTCTCATCAATACTAGTGGGAGCAAACTCAACAAAATAACTATCATGTGAGGCATAATCCAATTGAAAACTAAAATCATGATGACAAGTTTCATGGTTATCATTATTCTTAATAGCATATAAGTCATCACAATAATCATCATAGATAGCAACTTTGTTCTCATAATCAATTGGAACCTCTTCTGAAATAGTGGAATCGTCACTAAATAAAGTTGACACTCTTCCAAATGCACTTTGATATTCATCACAATAAGATTCAACATCCTCCAAAATAGTGGGATCAATACTACCTAAAGTTGACACTCTTCTAAACCCACTTTCATCAATATAATCATCATAAATAGGAGGCATTCTATCATCAAAATAAATTTGCTCATCAAAACTTGGGGGACAAAAAATATCATATTCATCAAACATAGCATCCCCAAGCTTGTGCCTTTGCATATCATTAGCATCATGGGTATTCAAAGAATTCATACTAACAACATTGCAATCATGCTCATCATTCAAAGATTTAGTGACAAACATTTTATAGATTTCTTCTTCTAGCACTTGAGCACGATTTTCCTTACCATCATTCTCACGAAAGATATTAAAAAGATGAAGCTTATGAGAAAAACTCAATTCCATTTTTTGTAGTTTTCTTTTATAGACTAAACTAGTGATAAAACAAGAAACAAAAAGATTCGGTTGCAAGATCTAAAGATATACCTTCAAGCACTCACCTCCCCGGCAACGGCGCCACAAAAGAGCTTGATGTCTACTACACAACCTTCTTCTTGTAGACGTTGTTGGGCCTGCAAGTGCACAGGTTTGTAGGACAATAGCAAATTTCCCTCAAGTTGATGACCTAAGGTTTATCAATCCGTGGGAGGCGTAGGATGAAGACGGTCTCTCTCAAACAACCCTGCAACCAAATAACAAAGAGTCTCTTGTGTCCCCAACACACCCAATACAATGGTAAATTGTATAGGTGCATTAGTTCGGCGAAGAGATGGTGCAATATGGATAGTAGATATAGGTATTTGTAATCTGAAATTATAAAAACAGCAAGGTAACTAATGATAAAAGTGAGAGTAAACGGTATTGCAATGGTAGGAAACAAGGCATAGGGTTCATACTTTCACTAGTGCAAGTTCTCTCAACAATAATAACATAGATAGGTCATATAACAATCCCTCAACATGCAACAAAGAGTCACTCCAAAGCCACTAATAGCGGAGAACAAACGAAGAGATTATGGTAGGGTACGAAACCACCTCAAAGTTATTCTTTCGGATCAATCTATTCAAGAGTTCGTACTAGAATAACACCTTAAGACACAAATCAACCAAAACCCTAATGTCACCTAGATACTCCATTGTCACCTCAAGTATCCGTGGGCATGATTATAGATATGCATCACACAATCTCAGATTCATCTATTCAACCAGCACAAACTACTTCAAAGAGTGCCCCAAAGTTTCTACCGGAGAGTCAAGACGAAAATGTGTGCCAACCCTTATGCATAGGTTCATGGGCGGAACCCGCAAGTTGATCACCAAAACATACATCAAGTGGATCACGTGAATATCCCATTGTCACCACAGATAAGCACGGCAAGGCATACATCAAGTGTTCTCAAATCATTAAAGACTCAATCCGACAAGATAACTTCAAAGGGAAAACTCAATTCATCACAAGAGAGTAGAGGGGTAGAAACATCATAAGATCCAACTATAATAGCAAAGCTCGTGATACATCAAGATCGTGCCATAGAGGGAACACGAGAGAGAGAACACGAGAGAGAGAGAGAGAGATCAAACACATAGCTACTGGTACATACCCTCAGCCCCGAGGGTGAACTACTCCCTCCTCGTCATGGAGAGCGCCGAGATGATGAAGATGGCCACCGGTGAGGGATCCCCCCTTCGACAGGGTGCCGGAACGGGCTCCTAAGAGGTTTTTGGTGGCTACAGAGGCTTGCGGCGGCGGAACTCCCGATCTATCTTTGTTTTCGATGTTTTTAGGGTATATGGGATTATATAGGTGAAAGAAGTCGGTCGGGGGGTGCTCGAGGGGCCCAGGAGACAGGGGGCGCGCCCAGTAGGGGGGGGCTCCTATCTCCTGGCCTCCTCGAGGCTCTTTTGACATGGATTCCAAGTCTCCCGGATCATATTCTTCCCAAAAATCACGCTCCCGAAGGTTTCATTTCGTTTGGACTCCGTTTGATATTCCTTTTCTTCAAAATACTGAAACAGGCAATAAAACAGCAATATGGGCTGGGCCTCCGGTTAATAGGTTACTCCCAAAAGTAATATAAAAGTGTATAATAAAGACCGTAATCATTCAAAACAGATAGTATAATAGCATGAATGCTTCATAAATTATAGATACGTTGGATACGTATCACGCAGCCAGTCGGTCGTGCTCCTCGGCCACCTTGCTGCACTCTGCCTCCTTGGTGCGCAGCGTGATGTTGGCTTCGCCCAGCTGCTGCTGGAAGGCGGCGTTGGCCTCTGCAAAGAGAGAAAAAGAAAGGATGTCAACACTCAACAAAGATGGGATGCAGTTGTCAGGGAGATCCGGCCCGACTGCTCAGCAGTCGGCCTGAATTTCGAGGACTACAGCCCGCGGGTGCGCTATCGCGCCCCCGCAGAGAAAGAAGTTATCAATGATCAACCAAAGAAACACAGTTGCTGGGGAGATCCGGCCCAACTGCTCAGCAGTCGGCCCGAATCTCGGGGACTACAGCCCGCGGGTGCGCCAGCGCGCCCCCGCGGAGAAAGGAAGCCAAGACTTACTCCGGCTCTCGGACAAGTTGGCGGTCTGCTTCTCAAGCTCCCAGACTCCAGAGTTGAAGGTGGCCGCACGAAGGTTATGGTAATCCTGCAAAGGAATGTCAGACGGAGTTAGCATTTGATGCTTGCAAGTTAAAAAAATTCGGACCGCCTGCTCAGCAGCCGGCCCGAAACTTGGGGACTACACACAGTGGGTGCGCTGTCGCGCCCCCACCAAGAAATAAAAGGATCAAAAACAAAGGGGAGTGAGAAGCATACCCTGATGGCCGCTCGTGAGTTCAGGAACGCCTCGTTGCACCGCTTGAGGGCGTCGGCTTCAGCCCGGAGCTTGGCATGGACGTCAAGGGCCACCTGGTTCAAGGCTCTGATACGTCTTCGTTCTATCTACTTTTCCAAACACTTTTGCCCTTGTTTTGGACTCTAACTTGTGTGATTTGAATGGAACTAACCCCGACTGACGCTGTTTTCAGCAGAATTGCCATGGTGTTGTTTTATGTGCAGAAAATAAATGTTCTCGGAATGACCTGAAACTCCACGGAACATCTTAGAAAAAACAATAAAAAAATCCTCGCCAAAGATGAATACCAGGGGGCCCACACCCTGTCCACGAGGGTGGGGGGCGCCCCCCCCTGGGCGCGCCCCCCTACCTCGTGGGCCCCCTGGTGGCCCTCCGACGCCAACTCCAACTCCATATATTGGCTTTCGGGGAGGAAAAAATAAGGGAGAAGAAATCATCGAGTTTTACGACACGGACCCGCCGCCAAGCCCTAATCTCTCTCAGGATGGCTGATCTGGAGTCTGTTCGGGGCTCCGGAGAGGGGGATTCATCCCTGTCGTCATCATCAACCATCCTCCATCACCAATTTCATGATGCTCACTGCCGTGCGTGAGTAATTCCATCATAGGCTTGCTGGACGGTGATGGGTTGGATGAGATTTATCATGTAATCGAGTTAGTTTTGTTAGGGTTTGATCCCTAGTATCCACTATGTTCTGAGATTGATGTTGCTATGACTTTGCTATGCATAATGCTTGTCACTAGGGCCCAAGTGCCATGATTTCAGATCTGAACCTATTATGTTTTCATTAATATATGTGAGTTCTTGATCCTGTCTTGCAAGTCTATAGTCACCTACTATGTGTTATGATCCAGAAACCCCGAAGTGACAATACTCGGGACCACTCCCGGTGATGACCATAGTTTGAGGAGTTCATGTATTCACTATGTGCTAATGCTTTGTTCCGGTTCTCTATTAAAAGGAGGCCTTAATATCCCTTAGTTTCCAATAGGACCCCGCTGCCACGGGAGGGTAAGACAAAAGATGTCATGCAAGTTCTTTTCCATAAGCACGTATGACTATATTCGGAATACATGCCTACATTACATTGATGAACTGGAGCTAGTTCTGTGTCACCCTATGTTATGACTGTTACATGATGAACCACATCCAGCATAATTATCCATCGCTAATCCGGTGCCTACGAGTTTTCCATATACTGGTTCTCGCTTATTTAGTTTTCCGTTGCCACTGTTACAATCATTACAAGATACCAAAAAAAATACTTTTGTTGTCTTTACTTTTGTTACCGTTACCACCACTATCATATTACTTTGCTACTAAACACTTTGCTGCAGATACTAAGTTTCCAGGTGTGGTTGAATTGACAACTTAGCTGCTAATACTTGAGAATATTCTTTGGCTCCCCTTGTGTCGAATCAATAAATTTGGGTTGAATACTCTACCCTCGAAAACTGTTGCGATCCCCTATACTTGTGGGTTATCAAGACCTTTTTCTGGCGCTGTTGCCGGGGAGCATAGCTCTATTCTTTGAGTCACTTGGGATTTATATCTGCTGGACACTATGAAGAACTTGAAAGACGATCGAACTAGTATTTTGCCCTCAACTACGAGGGGAGGTAAGGAACTACCATCTAGCCTTACACTAGATTCTCCTTCTGTTATAAGTAAGCTTGCGACACCTAAACCTACTACTGCTATGAATTCTGATATGCCGCATGTTATTGATGATGCCACTTCTGCTATGCACGACACTTATGATGAAACCACTTCTATGTTTGATACTACTGTGCCCCTTGGTGAATTTCTTGATGAGCAAATTGCTAGGTCTAGAGAAAGAGAAATTATTGCACCTAAATACAATGATGAGAGTGATGATGAAAATATGCCTCCTATTCCTGAAGGTTATCTTTTTGATGCAGAATCTTCTGCAGCTATCTTTGCTTGCCAGGATAGATATGAACTTAAGAGGTTGCTAGTTAAATGGAGTAAAGAATCTTTTAGAGATAGAATGAGACCCGACCCTGCTTTTGCTACTTCACCTATTTGCGTTCCCGATAAGGATTATTATGACTTTTCTGTTGATCCAGATATAATTACGTTGGTTGAATCTGATCCTTTTTATAGCTATGAATCCGAAACTGTTGTGGTACATCTTACTAAGTTAAATGATATAGCTGCCGTGTTTACTAATAATGTGAGAATGCGCTACCTTTATTTACTCAAAATATTTCCGTTCTCATAAAAGGGTGATGCCAAGGTATGGTTTAATTCTCTTGATCCTGGTTGTGTGCAAAATCCCCAGGATATGATCTATTACTTTTCTGCTAAATACTTCCCTGCTCATAAGAAACAAGCTGCTTTGAGGGAAATATACAACTTTGTGTAAATTAAAGAAGAGAGTCTCCAACAAGCTTGGGGGAGGCTTCTCAAGTTACTTAATGCTTTGCCTGATCATCCTCTTAAGAAACCTGAAATACTTCATCTCTTTTATAATGGACTAACCGATGCTTCTAGAAATTACCTGGATAGTTGTGCTAGTTCTCTTTTCAGGGAAAGAACACCGGATGAAGCTGAAATTCTATTGAATAATATGTTGACAAATGAAAATAATTGGGCACCTCCTGAGCCAATTCCTGAGCCGATTATTGAACCTATTCCTAAACCAACTCCGAAGAACAGAGGTGTTCTATTTCTCAGCCACGAAGATATGCAAGAGGCAAAGAAATCTATGAAAGAAAAAGGTATTAAAGCTGAAGATGTTAAGAATTTACCTCCTATTGAAGAAATACACGGTCTTAATTTACCGCCTGTTGAAGAAGTATATGATCTCAATTACTTATTTACTGAAGAACCTCCCGATATCCCGACACAGGTAGTAAAGGTAAATTCTCTCTATAGATATGATAAAGCTGAAGTCCCTCCTACTAAAATTTCTAGTCAGTGCTTGGATGAGTTTGATAACTTTATGTTTAAGCAAGATGACTTTAATGCTTATTTTGGTAGACAATTAAAACAAGATGCTTATATGATTAAACGGTTGGGTCATTATATGGCTGATATTAGAAGTGAGCTTAAACTTGTTAGCAAACATGCTTCTATGGTCACCACTCAAGTAGAACAAGTACTTAAAGCTCAAAAAGAAGCGCTTGATGAAATGAATAGTAAGAAAAATGATTATGCTGTTAGAGTGGCTACTAGAACTGGTAGAATGACTCAGGAACCTTTGTATCCTGAAGGCCACCCTAAGAGAATCGAGCAAGATTCTCAGAGAAATGATATTGATGTACCTAGTTCTTCTAAAAGGAAGAAAAAGAAAAATGATAGGACTTTGCAAAATTCTAGTGAACCCATTGCTGAGCCACCTGAGAATCCAAATGATATCTCTATTTCTGATGCTGAAACACAATCAGGTGATGAACATGAACCTAGTGAAAATGTTAATGATGATGTTCATGATAATGCTCAACCTAGTAATGATAATGATGTAGAAGTTGAACCTGCTGTTGATCTTGATAACCCACAATCAAGGAATCAACGTTATGATAAAAGAGACTTTGTTGCTAGGAAACATGGCAAAGAAAGGGAACCATGGGTTCAGAAACCAATGCCTTTTGCTCCAAAACCATCCAAGAAAAAGGATGATGAAGATTTCGAGCTTTTTGCTGAAATGATTAGACCCATCTTTTTTGCGTATGCGATTAACTGATGTGCTCAAAACAAATCCTTATGCTAAGTATATGAAGGATATTATTACTAATAAAAGAAAGATACCTGAAGCTGAAATTTCCACCATGTTTGCTAATTATACTTTTAAGGGTGGAATACCAAAGAAACTTGGGGACCCCGGAGTACCTACTATGCCATGCTCCATTAAGAGAAATTATGTTAAAACTGCTTTATGTGATCTTGGAGCCGGTGTTAGTGTTATGCCCCTCTCTTTATATCGTAGACTTGACTTGAATAAGTTGACACCTACTGAAATATCTTTACAAATGGCTGATAAATCAACTGCTATACCTGTCGGTATTTGTGAGGATGTGCCTGTTGTGGTTGCAAACGTTAGTATTTTAACGGACTTTGTTATTCTTGATATTCCCGAGGATGATAGTATGTCTATTATTCTTGGAAGACCTTTCCTTAATACTGCAGGGGCTGTTATTGATTGCAACAAAGGCAATGTCACTTTTCATGTTAATGGCAATGAGCACACGGTACACTTTCCGAGAAAACAACCTCAGGTTTACAGTATCAACTCTATTGGAAAAATTCCACCGGTTATATTTGGAGGTTTCGAATTTCCTCTCCCTACTATCAAGAAAAAGTATGATATACTTATTGTTGGGGATTTCCATATCCCCGTTGAGGTAACTTAGTGCTATTCGAAATTTCTCCGGTTCCATGATTATCGGAATGAGTTTGTTAACAAGACTTGATCAACCTTGTTAGTGGATTCTTTTTGATGAGCATGAGATGGATGAAACTAGAAGCACAACCTTCTGAACCCTCTTTATATTTTCCGTTATTTAGTAGAAATAAAGTAAAATAGTATTTTTCTGTCTATTTCCTGACTTACCCGTGCAATATAAAATTATCCCGAAAATAAAAGTCCTCAGAACGCCATGCCAATTTAATACGATTTTTTCGGGAATATTTAAGAATTTACTATGCAAAAATCACCGCTGGGGGAGCTGCCACCTGGCCACGAGGGTGGAGGGCACGCCCTACCCCCCTGGGCGCACCCCCCTGCCTCGTGGGCCCACGGTGGCCCTCCTCTACTTATTCCTGCACCCATCTTCTTCCTCTGCCTCACACAAACACGAAAAACCAACTCAAGCACGAGTTCCAGCCCCCGTTGCTGTGATTTTCGATCTCCTTCCTTAAAGCACCTCTCGCAAAACTACTTGGGGAGATTGTTCCTTGGTATGTGACTCCTCCATTGGTACAATTAGTTTTTGTTCTAGTGCTTTATTCATTGCAAATTTGTGCTGCATAGGTGAACATGTTCTTGAGCTTGCATGTCAAATTTATATGGTTCCAAGTAGTTCCAATGCTTGATTTAAGCTCTAGGCACTTGTAGGAGTTGTTGCTATCAATTTTGTTGAAGTTGGTTCACTTTTATTTGAAGTTACTAAAAATTTCAGATTGTTTCAGAAATAATGAAGAGACTTTTGAGGGGCTCGTCGAGCCGAAGCTCGAAGGAAAAACAAAAGGAAGAAGAACAGAAGCCCAAATTTAATTTGCCTCGCACCGCGGAGGTCCGGCCATGTGAATGGCCTTCCGATGACTTCTTGAGGAGAGCTGGGATTTATGAAGATTTCTATTTATTAATTGAAAATGCTGGCCTCACCGACTTACTCCGCGACCAACGTCATCAGTATCTCTTACTCACAAATACTTTTGTGAAAAATTTCTACTTTTTCCCTAAGAATTTACCTCCATCGGTAGAATTTCATTTATATGACGTTGTTAAGAGGATGCCACTAGCTGAATTCTGCGAGGTTTGTAAAATACCTTTTGAGGGCACCTTGGATGAACCACACCGTAACGAGGTAGAAGCTTTTATTAACACTATCACGGTGGGAGAAACCAGGAAGGTTTCTGATGCAAGAATTACTAGCATACATTTTCCTGTTTTACGCTACTTTGCCTTATTTGCTAGTCGTTGCTTGATAGGTCGCAAAAACTATGGAAACCTTAGTATTCCTGATGTTATGATTTTGTTCCATGGTTTATACCGCAATAACTCTGTTAGTATGGGTGGAATTGTTGCTAGACGGTTAAGTCTGAACCGTACTAAGGGCCCCATCCTTGGAGGCATTTATGCCTCACGCCTAGCTGAACATTTTGAAATACGTATTAGGCATGAGGAGAAAGAGGAAACATCGCTGCCCCGTGCTTATTTAGATTATAGGAGTATGCTAGAACATGACTTTCTTGTTAAGAGTCGTGAAGGGGAACTCAAATATAAATTGTACTTTGATAAACATAACCTGAGATTATTACTTTGCCTGCTCCCTCTTTGTTTAACTTGTCTGCGGGTCCTCACATCGTTCCGTGGGCGGCCATTCAAGCCTATCAAAATCCTGCACCAGCCCCGGAACCGGAGCCACAAGATGATCCTCCACGACTATCTATTTATTCTTGGGATCCAGAGGAGGCTGCCAGCCAGTGGTAGCCAGAGCCTTCTTCGTCACAGTATGACCCCAACTTCACCTACGGGTATCCGCTAGGCCATCCCTGGCAATAAACCAACTTAAGATATAAACCTAAGCTTGGGGGAGTACGTATTTCCCACCGACATTACATTCATGTTCACACACATTCATTGCTAGATGTCGGTGTCCATACTCTTTCACTGTAATATCCATGCTAGATTATGTTCTTTTTCTTGCTTTCTTCTTGTGTGTTTAATAAACCTTAAGAAAAACAAAAAATAGTAGTAGTTTATTTCTTTGTTGTAGTAATCAAAAAGGAAAACCCAAAAAAAATTCCCGTTCTTCTTTTGCTTGTTGGGAGCTTTCCCGTGTAAATAGTTTTTATTTTCTTTTCTTTTCTTTGGGGGACACTAGGAGAAGACCATTATTAAAATTGTTGAAGTGGCTCTTATATGAATGATTGTTTATTTAACTTAGAGCCCATATTACTTGTCTTCTCTTGTTTATTGAATGCTTGCAGATTCCAGCTTAGTCCAATGCACATGCACTCTTATTATTATTCACATTGTTCGGTCGTGCAAGTGAAAGGCAATAATGATGATATATGATGGACTTATTAGGATGAGAAAAGCTGGTATGAACTCGACCTCTCTTGTTTTTGTAAATATGATGATTCATCGTTCCTGAGTTAGCTATTATGAAATAAGCATATTTGCAATGACATCTAGAGATTAGAGTTGCTTGTGCCATGCTTGATTAGCTATGAGTTATAATGGTTTACCTTGCGTGCCAACATGCTATTAGAATGATCATGATGTGGTATGATGGGATGGTATCCTCCTTTAAATGAATTGAGTGACTAGACTTGGCACATGTTCACACATGTTGTTGAATCAAATCAACGCAGCCTTCATGATATTTATGTTCATGGTGGATTATATCCCACTCATGCTTGTATTCGGTGTAAATTAATTTTAATGCATGTTTACGACTGTTGTCGCTCTCCCAGTTGGTCGCTTCCCAGTCTTTTGCTAGCCTTCACTTGCACTAAGCGGGAATACTGCTTGTGCATCCAAACTCCTTAAACCCCAAAGTTGTTCCATATGAGTCCACTATACCTTCCTATATGCGGTATTTACCTGCCGTTCCAAGTAAATTTGTATGTGCCAAACTCCAAACCTTCAAATGAAATTCTGTTTTGTATGCTCGAGCAGCTCATGTCTCAACTAGGGCTGCCCTTATCTTCCATGTTAGGCGGTTATTCTCAAGAGGAGTGGACTCTGCTCCTCATTCATGAGAAAATGGCTGGTCACCGGGATGCCCAGTCCCATGCTTTATGCAAACTAAATCAAAATAATTGCAAACAAAACTCCCCCGGACCCGTTGAATGTTGGAGGCACTCGTTGTTTCGAGCAAGCCATGGATTGATGCCTGTGGAGGAGGGGGAGCATAAAACTTTACCATTCTGTTTGGGAACTGCCTATAATTTGTTTAGCATGGAAGATATCATCATCTCATAGTTGCTTCGTTGACAGCAAAAGTATGCCGCTCAAAATGTTATTCAATCTCTATTCTAAAATCGAGCTCTGGCACCTCTACAAATCCCTGCTTCCCTCTGCGAAGGGCCTATCTATTTACTTTTATGTTGAGTCATCATCCTTCTTATTAAAAAGCACCCGCTGGAGAGCACACTGTCATTTGCATTCATTTTTACCGATTTATATTGGGTATGACTTGACTGGATCTCTTTTACCATGAATTACAATGTTTAGTCAGTCCTGGATCTTTGAAGGTGCTCTGCATTTATGTTTTGCGGTCTCAGAAAGGGCTAGGGAGATACCATTTTGTTATATCATGTTATGATTACTTTGATAAAGTGTTGTCATCCAAGTTTTGCTATTATGGCTCGCTAGCTGATTATGCTATTGATATGAGTAATTGTGAGACCTTTGTGTTATTGTGAGTATGGTTAGTTCATAATATTTGCTGAAACTTGAATGCTGGCTTTTCATGTTTACAACAACAAGAGCAAACAGAGTTTGTAAAAGTTTTTCTTTTTCTCTTTCAGTTTGTCAACTGAATTGCTTGAGGACAAGCAAGGGTTTAAGCTTGGGGGAGTTGATACATCTTCGTCGTATCCACTTTTCCAAACACTTTAGCCCTTGTTTTGGACTCTAACTTGTGTGATTTGAATGGAACTAACCCGGACTGACGCTGTTTTCAGCAGAATTGCCATGGTGTTGTTTTATGTGCAGAAAATAAAAGTTCTCGGAATGACCTGAAACTCCACGGAACATCTTAGAAAAAACAATAAAAATCCTCACCAAAGATGGAGACCAGGGGGCCCACACCCTGTCCACGAGGGTGCCCCCCCCCCCCGCCCTAGGCGCGCCCCCCTACCTTGTGGGCCCCCTGGTGGCCCTCCGACTCCAACTCCAACTCCAAATATTGGCTTTCGGGGAGGAAAAAATAAGGGAGAAGAAATCATCGCGTTTTACAATACGGAGCCGCCGCCAAGCCCTAATCTTTCTCGAGAGGGCTGATCTGGAGTCCGTTCGGGGCTCCGGAGAGGGGGGTTCATCGCCGTTGTCATCATCAACCATCCTCCATCACCAATTTCATGATGCTCACCGCCGTGTGTGAGTAATTCCATCGTAGGCTTGCTGGACGGTGATGGGTTGGATGAGATTTATCATGTAATTGAGTTAGTTTTGTTAGGGTTTGATCCCTATTATCCACTATGTTCTGAGATTGATGTTGCTATGACTTTGCTATGCTTAATGCTTGTCACTAGGGCCCGAGTGCCATGATTTCAGATCTGAACCTATTATGTTTTCATGAATATATGTGAGTTCTTGATCCTACCTTGCAAGTCTATAGTCACCTACTATGTGTTATGATCCGGCAACCCCGAAGTGACAATACTCGGGACCACTCCCGGTGATGAACATAGTTTGAGGAGTTCATGTATTCACTATGTGCTAATGCTTTGTTCCGGTTCTCTATTAAAAGGAGGCCTTAATATCCCTTAGTTTCCAATAGGACCCCGCTGCCACGGGAGGGTAGGACAAAAGATGTCATGCAAGTTCTTTTCCATAAGCACGTATGACTATATTCAGAATACATGCCTACATTACATTGATGAACTGGAGCTAGTTCTGTGTCACCCTATGTTATGACTGTTACATGATGAACCACATCCGGCATAATTATCCATCGCTAATCCGGTGCCTACGAGTTTTCCATATACTGTTTCTCGCTTATTTACTTTTCCGTTGCTACTGTTACAATCATTACAAAATACCAAAAACATTACTTTTGCTGTCTTTACTTTTGTTACCGTTACCACCACTATCATATTACTTTGCTACTAAACACTTCGCTGCAGATACTAAGTTTCCAGGTGTGGTTGAATTGACAACTCAGCTGCTAATACTTGAGAATATTCTTTGGCTCCCCTTGTGTCGAATCAATAAATTTGGGTTGAATACTCTACCCTCGAAAACTGTTGTGATCCCCTATACTTGTGGGTTATCAGGCTCCCGTCCTGCCTCTGTGCACCCAGCCAGAGGGCGCGGCACTGGTCGCCTCGGTGTCCGGGACCAACAAGCTCGCGGCGCCAGCCTCCAGCGGTCGCGGTGCCGAGACCGCCTTCGCAAGATGACGGCGCACGGGTGTGCGGGCCTGAGGAGTTGGGATCGTCACCACCTCGTTCTCGGCTGGTGGTGCCGGCGGGGCGGCTGGCTGCCTGTCTTGTACTCCACCGGTCGACGGTGGCGGAGGCACGATGACGTCCGGCATGGCAACATCGCCGCCCTCCCTCTCCATGACCAGCTGCTCATCACCAGCTCCCCCAGTCGTCACCACGAACTCTGGCAGAGGTGGCGCAGAATTCAGGGGAGCCACGAGCAGCGGTTCCTAGCAGCGTGCGGCCTCCACAAGCCGCTCCTTCGCTGCAGCGTCAGCCTCCGCCTGCGCCAGCTTCTTCAGCGCAGACGCCTCCGCCTTGTCAGCTTCCGCCTTCTCTAGGCGGTCGGCTTCCTGCTCCTCGAGCACCTCCCGCGTGTTTCGCTCCTGCGCCTCCCGGAGGTTGGCGGCCGGATCGATTCTCCGAGTGGTGGTGGAGGTCTCCACCGACCTGATAACGGAGGCGGCAGCCGACATGTTGATGGTGAGCGGGGCCCTGAGATAAGATAGCAAGGCAAAGAAATTTTTAGGCCAGATCGGCAAGAAAGGGAAAGCGTAAGATAAATACTTACGCCGACACCATGGGCGGCGCCTTCGGCTGCCTCTGGAACTTGGCCACCTTCGCCGCGGCCTCTTATCACCTGGTTGCGGCGGCCGGGTTCTTGGGCTTCTTCGGCGCGCTGCCGAACAGGGTGGCACCCTGTTTCTGCTTGCGCTTGCTGCCTCGAGTGGACGGCCCGGCAGAGGGGCCCGCGCCTGTATTAACGGCGCCCCGCGCAGGGCGCGGCTCATCCTCGTCGTCGTTCTTGCCGAGCAGAGTCTCCATGCTGCCCCCTTCCTCGAAGCCGCCTACTCCATCGCCTCCGCCAACGGTGTCGTCCTCCAAGGCGGCCGCCCCCAAGTCGGGGTCGTCCTCGTCGCTCACCTCCCGGTCCGGCTCATAGTTACTACTCGGCCCCACAATGGCCCGTCGCCGAAGAGATGTAGATCTGTGCTCCAAAGAAGAACCACTTCATACCAAGATCAAGACTAAAGCAAGAACTAAAAAGAAGAAACTAAGAGACTTATGGCAGGCGGCGGGTTGTCGCGGGAGTATGGCCGCTTCCCGAACCCCCAGGACCCCTCCGACACCTTGAGGTCGGAGATCTCGTTCACCATCTGGGCCACCTCGGCAGTCAGCATCTCCTTTGTGCACATCCTTCTCGGGTCGTGGTGCCCGCTCATCTGACAGATCAGATGAGGACGACCTTGGAGCGGGAGAACCCGGCGCTCGATGAAGGCGATCGGCAGGTCGGACGCCATGAGACCCTCCACCTCCGTCAGCACCCGGAGCCGGCTGATGGCGGTGGCCATGTCGGCCGACACGGGCTTCGGCTTGTAGCCCCAGTTGGGCCGAGGCCCAACAGGGGGACCAGCCTTGTAGGGCGGCAGGTTGAGGAAGTCGACTGCAGGGTCGATGAGGGAGTCCTGGAGAAGGGGGTATCCGGACAGCCGGACTATATACTTTGGCCGGACTGTTGGACTATGAAGATACAAGATTGAAGACTTCGTCCCGTGTCCGGATGGGACTCTCCTTTGCGTGGAAGGCAAGCTTGGTGATTCGGATGATAGATCTCCTTCTCTGTAGCCGACTCTGTGTAACCCTAGCCCCCTCCGGTGTTTATATAAACCGGAGGGTTTAGTCCGTAGGACAAGAACAATCATAATCATAGGCTAGCTTCTAGGGTTTAGCCTCTATGATCTCGTGGTAGATCAACTCTTGTAATACTCATATCCTCAAGATCAATCAAGCAGGAAGTAGGGTATTACCTCCATCGAGAGGGACCGAACCTGGGTAAACATCATGTCCCCAGTCTCCTGTTACCATTAGCCTTAGACGCACAGTTCGGGACCCCCTACCCGAGATCTACCGGTTTTGACACCGACATTGGTGCTTTCATTGAGAGTTCCACCGTGTCGCCGCGATAAGGCATGATGGCTCGCCTCGTTGTCAGGGACAACATCATCTCTGGGGGAGCTCTGGCCCTAGGCCGAACTCTCCGGTTGGGCGGCTTCGTCATGACCGCCCGATCGGCTGTCACGGCGACGATGACTTCTCAGGTCATCAAAAACAGCCTCCACGTCGATTCGGAACTCGCCGAACAGATGGATCCAATGGAGCTCTCCTCCCTTAATGAGCTCTTAGATCGCATGGCTGCCTTGGGGGTCGCTACAGACTATGATCAGATCGGGTTTAAACCCGACCAAAGGGAGATTTATTCTCCGCCAGTCACCCATGAGATAGCGGTAGTGGAAGTGCATCATGCGAATTCTCCCTCTATTTTGAGGATGAACTATGTCCGGATTTGCGAGCTCTCTGAGCCGGACACCCACTCGCGGGAGGGCACGACCCAAACCCCGAATTCAGAATCGGGCGGTGGACCGAAGAAATTGGGCAACATCCCGGAGCCCGAGCCGTTAAGCTCGGAAGCTTATTTGCCCCTGGGTCCCAGATTGGGTCAGGATTCGGATTCGAAACCACCCACGCACCCAGATTTATTCAATCTTTCACATATCAGACAAGAGCCCCAAGAGACAGTACATCATTACTGGGCCAGATTCCTCCTTGTGATAAACAGGGTCAAGGACTGTCGCGAGTAAGACGCAATCTCCCTCTTTTGCAAAAATTTCACGGACAAAGGGGTCCTCAACGCTATAAGTCTTCGTGACATAGTACACTTCGCTGACTTAGCGGCCATAGTGCAGAAATACTGCACAATGGAAAGCGCGTGGAAAACCCAAACAAACTTCTGGGACAATCCGGCTCTCACTAAACCATTCGTCTGAACTAAAAGGGCAAACTCTCATAAGTTACCCGATTCAATTACCAAAAAACCAAAGCCCGATACAAGGCGTGGAACCATATTGGAGGAATGGCTCAATGGGCCTTGCCAACTTCACAGCACACCGGACGCCACGCCAACTCATAGCCTTAGAGCATGTTGGATACTCCGGTAGGTAGCAAAGAGCGGCGAGGATCTCCTCATAAACCATACAGCAGAGCAACGTCCTGCTGGAAATAACAATATGGCATTGACAGTCTTCGAGACTTTTGCCCCAAATAATAGGCGCAAGCGAGCTCAACGCAATCTCGCCGAAGTTTGCCACGTGGCAACAATAAATCCATGGAACGACGGCTATAACTTACAATGCAAGTGATGAACCTCAATTCCGAACAGTCCGAGCACCAACCGCTTTGGTCCTTAGTCCAATCGTGGACGGCTTCCGGCTCACTAAAGTTCTCATGGACGGCGGAAGCGTACTAAACCTCATCTACAAAGAAACCCTCAACAAGATGGAAATTGACAAAAGCCGCATTGAGCAAAGCAGCACGACCTTCAGGGGAATCATCCCTAGTCGGGAGGCGCGATGTGTGGGAAAAATCACACTGATGTGGTATTCGGCACGCCGGAGAATTACAGGTCCGAAGAAATTACATTCCAAGTGGCCCCGTTCAGCAGCGGATACCACACCCTCTTAGGGTGGGACACATTTACGAGCTTCCAGGCTATACCCCATTACGGGTACATGAAGCTCAAAATGCCCGGGCCCAATGGAATCATCACTCAAGCTAGTGATCCGGACGTCACACTCCGCGCCAAAAATAAAACTGTCGCACTAGCCCTGGAGGCATTATCCGAAGCCCTCATGACCGAAGAACTAACAACACTGCGCGCCACAGTGGACAGAGACAACGTGATACTCAACAAGCGACCCAAGTCCACCTCTTTCAAACCCGCGGACGAGATAGTCAAGTTCCAAGTCCACCCAATGGACCCTACAAAGACAGCTTCCATCGGGACACAACTGAACCCCACAATAGACGCCGCGCAGCGAGATTTCCTGCATGGGAATTGGGATATTTTTGCCTGGCATCCTTCAGACATGCCGGGCATCCCATGCAGGCTGGCCGAACACAGCCTCAATATTCTAAAAGGATACAAGCCAGTCAAGCAGACTCTTAGGCGCTTCTCAAAGCCCAAGCGACAAGCCATGGGAGAAGAGCTAGCCAAGCTACTCGAGGCCGGATTCATCAGAGACATAAAACATCCGGATTGGCTAGCAAACCTGGTAATGGTACCAAAGAAGGACAAATCCTGGCGCCTATGCCTCGATTTCAAGGACCTCAATAAGGCTTGCCCCAAGGATCCCTTCCCCCTCCCCCGCATTGACCAAATCATCGACGCCACCGCAGGACATGACTCATTGTGTTTCCTCGACGCATACTCCGGATACCATCAGATTAAGATGGCGGAGTCTGACCAAGCCGCAACGGCCTTCATTACGCCATACAGCCCCTTCTGTTTCAACACCATGCCTTTCGGGCTCAAAAATGCCGGCGCAACCTATCAACGCATGATTCACACATGCCTAGAAAAACAAATTGGCAAAATAGTAGAGGCTTACATAGACGACATGGTCATCAAAACAAGACATGTTGAAACTTTAATAGATGACTTGAGGCTCACGTTCGACAACCTCTGAACATACGACATCAAGCTCAACCCGGAGAAATGTGTCTTCGGTGTACCCTCTAGGAAATTGCTTGGCTTCATCATTTCCAATAGAGGAATTGAAGCAAATCCAGCAAAAATCCGAGCTCTGTCACAGTTGGCTATCCCAACAGACCTCAAGAAGATCCAGAAACTAACTAGATGTGATGCTTCCTTAAGCCGCTTTATCTCCCGATTAGGAGAGAAGGAACTACCTCTTTATCGCCTTCTTCGACGCACCGAACACTTCGAGTGGATGGATGCGGCCACGGCAGGACTGGAAGAAATAAAGGCACTTTTCGCCACCAATCAAGTCCTGACCGCACCAAATACTGGCGAACCCATGCTATTATACATAGCCGCAACACACCAAGTTGTAAGCGCAGTGCTCGTTGTCAAACAAGAAGCAGACGGACACAAGTTCCCGCTCCAAAAGCCGGTATATTACTTGTCCACTGTCCTCACTCCATGCAAATCTCGGTACCCACACTATCAAAGGATAGCGTACGCGGTCTTCATGGCATCCCGGAAGCTACGACACTACTTTCCAGAGTGTTCGATTACGGTGGCCTCCGAAGTACCACTCAATGATATAATAAACAACCGCGACGCAATGGGCCGAATTGCTAAATGGGCTATCGAGCTCCTTCCATTCGACATAACATACAAACCACGGCGGGCCATTAAGTCGCAAGTTCTGGCTGACTTTGTCGCCGAATGGACAGAAGCCGAACTCCCGAAAGAGTATGGTGCGTACTCCAATTGGATCATGCACTTCGACGGCTCTAAAATGCTGACCGAATTGGGAGCAGGTGTTGTCCTGACATCCCCGACCAGAAACACGGTCCAATACGTACTCCAAATACTATACACAGACTCCAACAATGTAGCCGAATACGAGGCTCTGTTGCATGGTCTTCGGATGGCAGTCTCCATGGGCATCCAACGCCTCGAAGTGCGCGGCAACTCGAACCTCGCAATATCTCAAATCAATGGAGACTTTGATGCCAAAGATCTGAAAATGGCGGCTTATCGTAATGCCGTCCTCAGAATGTCAGCTCGGTTCGAGGGGCTTGAATTCCACCATGTGGTCAGAGAAAATAATCAAGCGGCGGATGTCCTCGCCTGCATCGGCGCTAAATGCGACCCTGTCCCACCTAATATCTTCTTGGAAAGGTTGTTCAAGCCGTCCGTGGTATGGGAGGAGGAGTCCGGCCATACTAGTCCGGCTCCGAATACAACCCCAGATTCCGAACCATCTGACATAATCAGAGGTTCTGCCGCCGAAATAACACCTTCGGCCCATGAAATCATGGCTGTCATCGCCCCATGGACCGAGCCCTTCTTAGCCTACCTAAATAGGCAAGAGCTCCCTGAGGATCAAAATGAGGCACGTTGTATTGTGCGACACTCTAAGGCCTACAAAGTCCATGAAGGAGAGCTCTACAAGAAAAGCACTACCACAGTGCTCCAAAGATGCATCTCCGAAGAGGAAGGGCGACAGCTCTTAGCCGAAATCCATTCCGGACTCGGTGGGCACCACGCTGTAGCTCGGGCACTTGTAAGCAAGGCCTTCCGTACAGGTTTTTACTGGCCGACGGCCCGGGCAGATGCATCGGACCTTGTCCAACATTGCGTTGGTTGCCAACTCTTCGCCAATTAGAGCCATATGCCCCCTACCGATCTCCAAAAAATCCCCATAACTTGGCCCTTCGTGGTCTGGGGGCTGGACATGGTCGGACCTCTAAAGGGGGAAGCGATAAGAAAAAATACTTATTGGTCATGGTGGACAAGTTCACCAAATGGATAGAAGCCAAACCAGTTAAAACGGCTGAATCCGGACCAATGATAGACTTCATATCAGGTGTCGTACACCGTTACGGTGTCCCCCACAGCATCATCACTGACAATGGCTCAAATTTCACAGCCAATGAGGTGAAAACTTGGTGCAGCAAAATGGGCATCAAGCTCGATTACGCCTCTGTCTATCACCCCCAAACAATCAGTCAAGTCGAACATGCAAATTGTCTCATCATGAGCGGCATCAAACCCAGACTAGTGCGATCCTTGAAGGAATTAGACACACATTGGGTCGAGGAGCTCGACTCCGTACTCTGGGGGCTGCGAACCACGCTGAATCGTACCACCGGATACACACCATTTTTTATGGTGTACGGTGCAGAAGCAGTGCTACCTTGCAACATAATCCATGACTCACCTCGTGTGCGCATGTACGAAGAGAAGGAAGCCGAGCTAGATCAGCAGGACAACTTAGATGCTTTGGAGGAGGAGCGTGACGTCGCAAAAGCCCGTTCTGCATTCTATTAGCAACAGGCTCGAAGGTATCAAAGCAGAGAAGTATGGGCCAAAACTTATAACATTGGCGAACTAGTTCTACGCCTCCCCGAGAAGAAGAAGGACAAGCTCAAACCCAAGTGGGAGGGCCCCTTCATCATTGATAAAGTTCTCACCGGAGGACCGTACCATCTGTGCAATGCATCTGATAACAGACTCGAGCCATACCCATGGAACGCGGCCAGACTCCGAAGATTCTACGCCTAGTGCCAAACTCAGTGTTCGCCCCCTTACCTCCGCTTCTTCAATTATGTTCTCTTTCTTCCTTTCTCGCCCTCTTTTCCTTTGCACATACAGCCTTACAAACTGTACGGATGCTTTGATCGCTCCGGATGCACTACGTGTGCTCATTATACCTGGGGGCTTCCTATACAGAAGCTAAATATAACTACTTTAATGGCTTCCTGCCAGCCACATATGCGTTTTCTTTCCATATGTGCCTTTTCTTCACCATTATATGCATCGATATGACTTAAGTTTTGGCCATGCTGGGTTGCCTGGCTCTTGTGTTTATGCCCTACGTTCCCGTTAATTCGGCTAGGGCATAAGGGGAGCACCTCTGCGATTGTTACTGCCGGTTCAGCCGGATGTGTACCTCAGACTGGGTGAAGCCGAAAGATAGCGTTCTTAAGGGAATATTCGGTCGGTGAACAAAAGATGTTTTCCTTTATTACAACGTTAATCCCCAGATGTTTTGTTTCATGCGCTTCTGTTCGCAGTTCGGACATGCACATCGATGCATGCACTCCCAGGGAAAGGAACCCCTAACGGAACTATTCTCTCTGGAAGATGTTTCTTACTATCCATGCAATATAACATAACTAGTTGGGTACTTGTCTGTTCAAGCACTTATGACCCCTACGCCTGGTTTCCATGCATGCCCCGGTTTTACATAACTGCGCGGGTATTCGGATACACTTTGGACTATTGGGTCCGGGGGCTGAAGCGAAAAGGTTCGTCATGACAAATGATTTTCAATCCGGCTAGGGACCACATAGGTCCATTTAATTACATAGTCACTTGGACTGACTATATTCTTCTTCTATACCATCCAACAGGCTGTCTAGCCTACAATCCTGTTGGGAATACTTTGCGGCTAACGCTACTTGGTCATATAACAGACCCATGGGTATCTCTTGCCCATCTGACCCCACCAGTCCGACTTTGGCCATATGGTTCGGGTCAGCCTTGGCGTATCGCGTCTTCACCATGGCCCAAGCTTCTCTCGCACCTTGTCGGCAAGCTGATATCTTCCATGATCGGAAGCGCCGCCGTGCTCCTTTGAGCATCTCCACAAGCTCGCTCATGCATTCTGGCAAGGAAGAAGACGGCCACAAGGCCTGGGCAATACCCTGCATCACCTGTTGAGCTCGCTCGTGCAGTTGTGAAAGATCTTGTAGCAAATCACCTGCGGATCTGGGCATCTCCTCTCCAGTACGGCCCGTCAGCATACCTACAGACACAACTCTATTAATTTGCTTCCTTGCTGAATTGTTTCGCGGCTCGTTTAAAGCACTTACTATAAATGCCGCATCGAAGCCTCATGTTCTCCTTCACGGAGTCAACAAGCTGAGCCCGAACATCTGACAGTTCGACGCTCAGTCGGATATTGGCATCTTGGAGCTTATTTTTCTCTTGAACAGCCTGCGTCAGCACGCGCTCGCCCGCTTTCATCTGACTTCATAGATGTGGCTCATTATCTTCCACAATCTTCGGATTCTCTCCGGGATTGTCTGCATAATATTTTGTTAGATTTATAAAAAATGCCGAATAAATAACTGGTACACGTCCTTACAAATTCCGTTGTCAAGGGAAGTATTACCCGAAGAGGCCTTTTTGGATTCCTCTTGTTCGGCAAAAGCGGCCTTCAGTTGGGTCTTACATTCCTCCAGCTCTTGAGATAAATGGGTATTCTTCTCTACAAGAACCTATGCATACAATGATCCTTAAATCAGTTGTGCCAACTATTTCATGTCTCAGGGGCTACTGCTACACATACTTATCAAATTTTCTTACCCAAATATCCTTCACATACTGGTCCATTGCTTTGGCAAGTCCATCTTGAGCAGCGCGGATATATGCATCTCCGGAGTTGAAGGCATTAATCGCCTCTTCGGAAAAAATACCACCATGCAGTACGGCCCGTCGGCGCCGGTGATTCATGGCGCTCTCCACTTCACAATTTGTGGCGAAAAGCCTATCTGTATCCTCTGCATGAGGACAGTTCGGTGTTGTCCCCAAATCAGCCTCCGCCCGTGAGTCCGGTTCAGGAATCCGGCTGCTTGAGGCATGGCCGGCAGGGTCCCCGGGTATAGTCCGGTGACTACTCTTTCTGCAAGGACATAATTAAGACTGTCATATCTCGGCGAAGATAATCACGGAGCAAGTTTAATTTGTACCTCTGAGCCAGCGTCTCAACCCTAACTACCTTCCTTTTAAGCCTGCCTTGTCCGGGCGCCCCTTGCTGATGAGCCCCCACGGGTTCCGTGCGGCGTCCTGATGGCCATTTCTATAAAGATGCAACATGTGTGCATAAGGTATGGCATAACAAAGAAATCCTTTTCAGAAGTTAGGACCCCGGCTTTACTTACATGCGACACAGGGAGCAGTCCGGGATAATCTGCGATGATGGCCACTAAAGAGCCGTCACAGCTTGCCTGGTAGAATGTCCCGTTGACAAACTCTGCAGATATGTCCGGATCTTCTTCGAGTCCGGGGTCGAGGGCCCGACCATGATCCTCTGGCTGCGGAGATGGGTTGTTGAATTCTTTCACGGCCTTTTTTAGTTCCTGCTTTGAAATAGCAAGGTAAATGATTGTGACGAAGGAGGCAAGAATGGACAGAGTCGAGTAAAGGATGACCGCTTACCCAACTTGGGGGGTTGTACATGGAAAATCCATCCCGCGGTTTAATGCGAAGGAACTCCTCCTCTTCTCCTTTATACAAGTCAGACAATATTTTTGCTAGAGCGGTGGCGGAGTCCGGACCTTTACGACCGCAGCGGGAGGCATTGTCTTCTCCATTGAAGTGCCACATGGGTTTTCCCCTATATTGAAGTGGCTGAAGTCCCCGTATTATGCATATCGACATAACTTCGGTTATTGTCAGTCCTGATTTGGCCAAGATTTTTATCCTGCTCATCAGATAGAAAACTTCTCTGTTGTCCTCCTCCTGGGGGCTCTGGGGGCGCCAACTTTGGCGTTTCTTCAGTGGAGTATTGGTGAACTCGAGAAGGCCTGTCCGGACTGGATCCGGAAGGGGAAAGTCATCAACATAAAACCACTCCGAAGGCCAGTCTTTGGACGCCTTCTTTGGAGTATCGGACAAGTATCCGGTTTGGGCAACGCGCCATATTTCGGCCCAGCACACTTGATATATAGATCCCTCCTGGTTATGGGGGACGAGGCAAAATAACCTCTTCCATAACTCGAAATGGGCTTCACAACCCAGAAATAGCTCGCAGAGGGCAACGTAACCCGCGATGTGCAGTATGGAGGCGGGGGTAAAGTTATGCAGCTGGAGGCCGTAGAACTATAGGAGCCCATGGAGGAATGGGTGGATTGGAAACTCGACTCCTCTTAGCAGATACGGGACAAAGCATACCCGCTCCCCCTGAGATGGGTTAGGAAATTTCTCCACTTGCTCCCCGCCATTATAGGTGGCTAGTCCGGATCGAACGGGGACCATGTATGCGGGTGGAAGGAACCCTTGGGTCTGCAGCTCTACTAAGTGATTGTGAGGGACGGAACACTTCTCCCAATCCCCTGGCTTCGAGCTAAGGGAGCGAGTGGAGGAGCTGCAGCGACCGGCCATGATGGGATGGTCTTTTCCGTCCGTGCTCTACGGAATGCTTGCTCGGGAGAAGACGGTGTGATTTGAATTTGAGGATCCCCGTCTCTTCAAATAGACAGCTCGCTAACGGGGTCATGGTGGCAAATCCCGGCTCCTCGTATTCGCTTGACACGTGGAGATGGCCATTATTGAAGCACCGAGGCCGAGGAGTATGACATTAATGGGAAGCCGGACACTGTCTGCTACGACAGGTACTCTGGATTTGGAGAAGAACCCGCCTTGCAATGCCGAAGACAATCTGCACGCCGGACTCATCGTCATTGAAGCCTGGTTCGGGGGGCTACTGAGGGAGTCCTGGATAAGGGGGTATCCGGACAGCCGGACTATATACTTTGGCTGGACTGTTGGACTATGAAGATACAAGATTGAAGCGTTCCTCCCGTGTCCGGATGGGACTCTCCTTTGCGTGGAAGGCAAACTTGGCGATTCTGATGATAGATCTCCTTCCCTGTAACCGACTCTGGGTAACCCCAGCCCCCTCCGGTGTCTATATAAACCAGAGGGTTTTGTCCGTAGGACAAGAACAATCATAATCATAGGCTAGCTTCTAGGGTTTAGCCTCTACGATCTCGTGGTAGATCAACTCTTGTAATACTCATATCATCAAGATCAATCAATCAGGAAGTAGGGTATTACCTCCAACGAGAGGGCCCGAACCTGGGTAAACATCGTGTCCCCAGTCTCCTGTTACCATTAGCCTTAGACGCACAGTTCGGGACCCCCTACCCGAGATCTGCCGGTTTTGACACCGATAGTCAACGTTCTCCACATAGAAGTATGATTGCTGCCACAGTTTCACCGACTGTGACACCTTGATGACCGGGAAGGCATTCTTCTTCGACGGCCGGTGCAAAGTGACGAAGGCGCCGCATTTCGCCGCCGTCTCCTTGGCGGAGGTGCCTAGCTTGGCGTAGAAGAAAGCCCCCCACAGCTCGATGGTGGGGAGGATGCCAAGGTAGCCCTCGCACGCCATGACGAAGGCGGACAGCAGCGTCACGGTGTTGGGCGTCAAGTGGTGCGGCTAGATGCGGCAGAAGTCCATGAACGAGCAGAGGAACCCGCTCACTGGGAGGCCAAAGCCGCAGAGGAAATGCGAGCGAAAGACGACCCGCTTGTCCCCCTTTGGCGCCGGCGAGATCTCTTCCCGTGGCGGCACCCGCACCTTGATGAAGGCTGCATTGGGCACCTGGCGCGTGGCCCGGAAAAAGGTGAGGTGATCTTCGATCACCACCGAGCCGTCCCAATCTCCTCCCTTCTCGTGCGCCATGGCGTCTGAGCGGGGTTGCATGGGGAGAAGAGGTTCAGCGGTGGCGAGCTACGGCGGTGCTACGGTGGGCACGGAGCAGCAACAACGGAGAGAGGAGGAAGAAAGAGTGAAGAGGAGGGCGCGCGTGGTCCGCCGCTCCCTTGCCTCCACCTACTTATAGCCCTCGGGCTGCGAAGCCGAGGGGGTAGGACATGGGATCGTGGGATTAACTGTGCCCACGAACCCACGACCCCCCGATTACTACGCAGAGTTACTACACAGTAACTCTTGCGGGAATCACAACCACCCGCCTCGGCCACAGCGGATCCACTGGCGTGCCGAGGCCCGATGGTGGCGGGCCCAGCCCGCTGACATGTCCCATCAACAGCGTGGGGTGGCAGGCTAGCCAAGCTGACGTGCGCCAAGTGGCGTGCTCGTGGCAGGCGGCAGGCCTAGGGAAGCTTAGCAGGCACACCATCCGCTTCCCACCCTGGCGTTCGAAACTGGCGAATGAGCCCGCCTTGTCAAGTTGGCTCCCGCAGCCGGCGCGTCACAAGGCGGACCGAGCATTTGGTCAGAGCACGGCAAGAAGGGAAACTGCTGAGGCTTCATGGCCCGTCAACCGCGATGCCTCACCAGCTTCGAGGACTACTGTCGGAGTAATGCGCCACGGGTAGCCTAACCCGAGTCCTTGAGCCTTTCAAGACTTTGGGTCGGCTTTGCCCCACAAGACTTCAGAAGGAAGCGCAACCTTTTGGTGGCCGGCTGGCTCAACGACCGACTGCCCGAAGACGGCCGAGCACCAGCAGACGGCACCAAGACGGGTTGACTCCTAGCAGGCGGCCTCCGCAGAGGCCGGCTTCTAGCAAGCGGCCACCCGACGCCCTCAGAGTCTGCGCCCCTCATCAAGAGGACAAGACAGGGTGAGGCTACAGTGTAGTCCCTCACCCCTGAATCCTGGGCTGGCGTGGCTACAGTGCCTCGTACAGGTGGAGATCTTTGCACGACGCGGCACTCTTGCCACTTCCCCCTTGACGTCATTCCTGATAGGCGGGGCCCTGTTCCCACGACGGCCTGTCGGTATGGCCTGTAGGCGGCGGGCCCTACCAGGTAGTGAGGGCCAGGAACACGGCGGAAGCCAGACTAGCCGGACCTAAAGGAGGTCGGCTTCCAGCAGGCGGACGGTTCCTCCCTCGAGGCTCGTGCACCATTAACCAGATGGGGCATGGTGTGGCTAAAGTGATCTCCCACCAGGCGGCGGGACTGTGGCCACGCTCCCCTGGCCTATACCGCGTCATTAGCATCACGGCTATAGTGATCAGCCACCAACCAGACCCGCCAGCGGAGGAGGAGGCCTATCGGCTCTATACCATACCAGTCAGCGGGGACCACCAGGCGGCGGGCCCCAACTACCGGCGGAGAAGCCGGCGACCAGAGACGCCGACAGCCGGGTCTGGGACCCGGCCAGATTACCATTGTACCCCTGGGGGGTAGGCCTATATAAACCCCCCAGGGCACCCATGCAAAGGGTCCCAACCTATTAGAAGTAGCCTCACATCTAGAGGAAGAAGAGAGCTAGCCCTGCCTCCATCTGCCTCTAGCATACAGCTCAAGGAGCACCTTTGTACTCGCTAGTGCCTTAGTGATCATGTGGAGACCCCGCAGAGTAGGACTAGGGGTGTTATCTCCTAGGAGAGCCTCGAACCTGGGTAAAGTGTGCCGGGGTTCGTGTCTACGCCTCATCCCGCTTCTAGGCACCGGTGATGTTCTACTCGCTCCCATCATGATAAGCCATCGTTTGGCATATGTCGCACCCAACCCCCGACAGGGGGTCCGGATCTGAACTCCAGAATGGCCTCCCACTTAGTGCGGCGCGGCTCGATGATGTAGAATCACTCCTGTTGCCAGATCTTCACAGTCTCCACAAAGGCCCCCTTGGGCCATGTGGTCTCCGGAAGCTTTCTAGTCATAGCTTTGCCACAGTCTGCGTGCTTCCCATCGACCACCTTTAGCTTCATGTTGAAGACCTTGAGCTATAGGCTGAAGTGTGGGTGGACGCGGAGGAGAGCCTCATGCACGACGATGAACATCGAGATGTGGAGGAAAGAGTTCGGGGCTAGGTCATGGAAATCTAGCCCATAGTAGTACATGAGTCCGCGGACGAATGGGTGGAGTGGAAAACCTAACCCTCTAAGAACATGGGGAAGGAAGACGGCCCATTTGCCGGGCTCCATAGTGGGAACAACTTGACCTTCGGGGGGAAGCCTGTGCTTGATAACAGTGGTGAGGTACCCCGCACTCCGGAGATCTTTTATCTCCTTCTCCGTCACGTAGGAGGCCTCCCACTTGCCTTTGGAGCCAGCTCCAGCCATGGTCGGAGGAGGTGGTGGTGGTGAGAAAGATGGAGACTTTGTGGGCACATAGAGCTTGGGAGATTGGAAGGCTGAGGAGATGTGAAGGCGTGGGGGAGAAAGTAAAGATCCATTGCCTCTTATAAGCAGTAAAAATGTCAACAGCCCCCCGTTCGTGCCTTGAATCTCGCCTATTCCCAATGAAGGCGTGCGTCGCAAATGGTTGGATTACCCAAATATTATTGATGTGCAATCCCATATTAAGTGGGCACAATCTCTGTTTGATTGGATGTGCCAATGGGGTGTGGCCTCGAAACACAGAACGCGGGATGTGAAAACGGTTCAAAATGTCGAAGGGTCAAGTCTGACGCTTCACCAAAAAAGTTGTCAGTAAAAGACATTATTCTTATTTTTTATATATATCCTGCCTTCGTGGCTAAGGGTTGTGTTCATTATGAAAAGCTGGATACAATTCTTTTACAGAGGAAAGTCATGTATATTCTTCAGGGAACCCGCCTTGCAATGCCGAAGACAATCTGAACATTGAATATATCATCATTGAAGACTGGTTCATGGATACTGTGGGAGTCCTGGACTAGGGGGTCCTCGTGTTCGGTCTATTGGATGCGGGCTGGACTGATGGGCCATCAAGATACAAGGAGAAGATCACCTTTTGTGTCTGGTGGGGACTCCCGTATGCGTGGATGGCAAGTATAGGTGTCTGGATATGTTATTCCTTTTTTATAAAACCGACTGTTGTACAACCCTAAGCCCCTCCGGTGTCTATATAAACCGGAGGGTAGATAGGAGGCAGGATCACAACATTGCTAGGCTAACTAATCTAGGGTTAGCCAATTCAATCTCATGGTAGATCAACTCTTGTAACCCCTATAACCTTCGAATATAATCAAGCAGGAGTAGGGTTTTACCTCCATTAAGAGGGCCCGAACCTGGGTAAACACGGTGTCCTTTGTCCATAGTTACCATTGGTCCTCAGACATAGAGCTTGGGCCCTACCCGAGATTCGCCGGTTTTGACACCAACACCCTACCCCCTTGGGCGCACCCTCCGTCCTTATGGCTGCCTCGTGGCTCCTCCGACTTCATCTCCAAGTCTCCTGGTTTTCTTGTGGTCCAAGAAAAATCATCACGAAGGTTTTATTCCATTTGGACTCCATTTGGCATTCCTTTTCTGCGAAACTCAAAAACAAGGAAAAACAGGAACTAGCACTAGGCTCTAGGTTAGTAGGTTAGTCCCCAAAATAATATAAAATAGCATATTAATTCATATAAAACATCCAAAACAGATAATATAATAGCATGCAACAATCAAAAATTATAGATACATTGGAGACGTATCAGGGGTTCTTAAGTAATTTGATTAATTGAACTTAATTTATCATGAACTTAGTACTGATAGTATTTGCATATCTATGTTGTAGATCAATGGTCCATGCTACTGTTCCCTTGAATTTTTATAAGTTCCTAGAGAAAGCTAAGTTGAAATATGATGGTAGCAACTACATGGACTGGGTCTGTAACTTGAGGATTATCCTCATTGCTGCACAGAAAAATTATGTCCTTGATGCACTGTTAGGTGACACTACAAAAAAAATACACTTCCGTGATGATACGTGTTTGTCACAGTAGGTCACGTTTTCTGTCATGCATGTACATCCATGACAAATTTATGACAGAATCAAGATAGTCATACCTGTGCTGTCGTAGAAGTGTTCCATGACATTACCGAAATTATCATCACGGAAGTGTCCACTTCCATGACGATAAATCGCATGTCACAGAAGTGCTTTCGTCAAGGGTGACCGACACGTGGCATCCACCGTAACAGAACACCGTTAAGCTATCGGGTCGGATTTTGGATCCGATAACCCGTTAACTACCACGACCAATGCCGATTTTCCACGTGTAAAATTCTCATTTGCTGACAGATCCACGCGTCAGCTCCGTGTTGGCACAGGTGTCACTCATCCAACGGTCGAGAAGGCCTATGATATGTTGACACGTGGACCGGCCCAAAAGTGGCCCACAAAGTTTAAATGGGCCGGCCCAACCGAAGGCCCATAAGATTTAGCGGGCCATAATGGGCAGGCCCAGCTAAAGACCCACAAAATTTAGCAGACCATAATGGCCCGGCCCAGCTAAAGGCCCACACGAATTTGCATACCATAATGGGCTGGCCCAGCTAAAGGCCCACAAGATTTTGCGGACCACAATGGGTCGGCCCAGCTAAAGGCCCACAAGATTCTGCAGACCATAATGGGCCGGCCCAGCTAAAGGCCCAACATTCTCTGTCAAATCGGCCCATCAACGGCCTGTCCTAAACTTGTCATCAATGCGGCCCATGGTCACTTCTGGTCCGTTAACTGTCCGCTAAGTAATTGGGCCGAATTACGGCCCGGTGTATTTCCGGCCTGTTAAAGGTCTGGCTTCATTTGGGCCCATTTACAGGCCATCAAAATTTTCGGCCCATAAATGACCGTAAAGGATTTGGGTCATATTCGGCCATGTCTGACATTCGGCTTGTTAGAGGCCCACTATAGATTTGGGCCACTTTCGACATGTTGTCATTTCCGGCCTGTTAACGCCGGACGTAAACCATGGGCCATATGTGGCCCAACGTCATATCGGGCCCATTAACGGCCCATATAAAAATGACGATAATCTAGCCCGACCGAAGTTCCGGCCCGTTAAAGGCCCGTGTATTAGGTCGGCGCATTTATGGCCCGTCCGAATTTCGACCTGTCAAAGATCCGCATCGTAAATGGGCCACCATTTCGGCCTGCTAAGTCCAGTGGGTTATTTGGCACAATCAGGGCCCAATCTCACTTTAGGTCTATTAAAGGCCCACGTTTTTTATGGGCTCGAGATATTTACACCTGTAAACGGCGTAATTTTACTGAGGTCCCAAATTATGTTTAGGCTTGTTAAAGGTCCACTACGGGCACAAGCTGACCCGAAAAATATGAAAGCTTATGCTGATTTAGGCCCAGATATTTTTAGTGGGCTACATGCCAATTTCGGCCCATGATCGTTTTTAGCCCAATTGGAATGGGCCCGATGAATGTTGGCATGTTGGGCTCCTATGAAGCTTTCAGCCGAATACATTACTAAGATAAACCTACACTATACAAAAATAGCGTCGTAATTACTGCAGCCTGTGGCAGCATCATAAATGTTGTATCACAACAAAATAAATTCCAACCATACAACAAAAGGCATGTTGGCATAAAGTTTATAGTCCTTCCAGATAAAAGCACCATCAGATGTATAGAAGCACAGATCATTTGACCTGAGTGCTAATGTTTCAGGCCGTAGAATCTGATGGAGCAGCACGATCTCCACCTTTTTCCGCCATTGCTCTTGAACAACGAAGCGAATGCCTGATAGTCTGGTTTCAAAACCATTCATATCTTGACGACATATCTCAACCACTATTCTTGTTTCCAAAACAACGTCCATTAGGGATTGGACTTGTGTCTGGAGCACAGATATATCACTCTGTCTAGCAAGAAGATTTTGTTCCGAAGGCGATTTGGACGAGGTTACCTTGACAACCAACCCAGAATTACGCAGGAAGGTGCTTTTTGCACTGTTAGTGGAGAGATACTGACGCACTGCAGCAAGAGGTGACATTGTGCCTATCGTAGCCTTCTCACCTTCAGGTGGTTGTGGCTGTTCAACCAGTGGTTAACGAGGGTTGCCCAGTCTTCATCTGTAATATATTCCACTTGAGATGTTTGGGCGATTTCATTGTTAGCCTTGCCTTCAAAGTGAGATTTTCTAAGGTGGTACCGATACTGTCGCAGAGCAGACTGAAAAACATGAGTGCATGCTTGTTTAGTTGCATCATCTTTCGGATCCAACTTGAACCTCATCTGTTGAAAAAAGAATGTGAGTCTTATTAGGAGGAAGCTAGAAAGTATGGGACAGAGCAAGACAATATTACTAATTGCGATGAATAACATTACTTACGGATAAATGGTCAAGGAAGGTGTTAAACTGGGTATTGTCTTTCTCATTCTAGTACTGGATCCATGTTGGGAGGATACGTGCATGACACCTAACGGCAACGGCTGCCTCTGATACTAACTTGGCTGACTATAGCGTCGCGTGGCCTTCTTAAACCTGCCTCAAAATGGATCTCCATTCTTCCTCCTTTAGATTTTGTTAATCTGTCAAGCATTATCCCTGATGTCTGTTTCCGCTTGCGCCATGGTGCTAGTTCAACAACGAATATGGAAAGTGTTAGTGTACATCAAATTGTGAGAGTACATATAAAGGAGCATGCAAATGCAACTTGACTCAGTCAAGTACCGTCTTGGTGTTGATGCTCATGAGGTTCATCTGATCTTGCCAAGTCCTGTTGTGTCAGCAGTGCTTCAGAAGTAGTGTTAGGTGTGAAGGCAGCTAGGGAACTGGCCAGTTCTGGAGCAAACGAACGAGAAACTGGTTGAGATGCTGGTACAATTGAAGCGGATGCTGCAGCTGGTGGAGCAGGTGATACTGTGTTTGTAGATTTAGCCGGTGGACTTGGACCTTCTACTGCACTATAAGTACCAGCAGAATCTCGACAACAGATCCTTTTTCGTTTCACCCGATGAGTAACAACACTCCCTACTATATTATTTTCCTTGCTCTTTTTTGACTTTGCAATGTCAAGCTGTACCCACAACACAAAAGAATAAAATCACTCTTCAGAACTCATTGATGCATGATACAGACAAGCAATACTTTGATGCAAGACAACCATATGAGGATGGAATATGTAAGAAAAACAGGATGGCATGACATATTCACAGCTACGATGTGCAAACTAAGCAGAAGTATTTTCAAGAAAATAGAAGTAATGCAAGCTAGACACCATATGAAAGATGCAACCAATATTAATCTGCCAAGTTAAAAGTGTCTTGTCATAAGTGGCAATTCGAAAAATTAGAAGCAGTACAACATAGAAATCAATGCAAGATGCAACCACTATCAAACTGCCATGTTAAAAGCGTCCAATCATGAGTGACTGATGCGGGATACATAACAGCAGTACTTTGATGTAAGAACATGGTATGATAGATAGATGCAGTGTATTCTAGACACAGAAAGCCATGTCATATCACTACTAGGGAAAAGCCTAGCAGCAGCGCGGGTTTTGGGCCTATTAGCAGCGTGGGGGCCGGCGCTACTAATAAGGCGCTACAGCTAACTTATAGCAGTAGCACGGGTGCCACCCGCGCTACTACTACGTCCTTTAGTAGTAGCGTGGGTAAAAACCCGCGCTACTACTACCAGCGCGGGTTTTTTTTGAATTTTTTCAAAAAAATATTTCGATTTTTTCCCTAATTTTCAAATTTCTGAATTATTTTAACCTCAAATCTCTATCACCCCTCATCGCTGCTCAATTTAATCTCTAATCACCCCTCATCATTCCAAATCATCTAACTTCCCGGATGGTCACCCATCCTCTCACTACTCCAGCCTGAGCACGCTTAACTTCCGGGTTCTATTCTCCCTCGTTTCCAAGTATGCACTTATTGTTTTCCTAACAATAGTAAGATGTCAATCCTATTAACCTCAGGAATTTAGCTTGAGCATGAAGTCACACATTTCACTATTTGAGTTTGAAACTATCGATCTAAAAAATTAGTAACACTAATATTTCTTGAATAATTAGTTTGACCACAGTTTGACCATAGTTTGGCCATAGTTTGACCAGATTTGACCAAAATTCAAAAAAACTAAAATAATTATTTAGTAACACTAAAATTCTAGAATAATTAGTTTGACCATTGTTTGACCACAATTTGACCACACAGTTTGAATTTTTTTTATTTTTTCCACTCTAGATCTTAAAAGCCCCGTAACTTTTTTCTGTTAGGTTTTTGAGGATTTTGATAATGTTTAACGGGGTTCCCCCGGTTAAATTTGGATGTAACTTTTCGAGTAGATGCTTTTTCATATAAAAAACTTTTTCATCCGAGTTAGTATGTAAAAGTTATGCCCATTTTTACAAATTCTCGAGAGATTTTGCAAATAAAGTCGAAATTCATATTTGCAAATTTTCCCAGCAACTAGACCACATATCACATGGGAAACTTATTTTCTTTTATTTTTTTGACATTTTCATTATTTTCTTTTATTTGTTTTAAAACTAAAAAGGCGATCCCTGGGGGGGTAGAGTTTGAAAATGGGACCTTTAGTAGTAGCGCGGTTTTTTACCCCCTCGCTACTACTATGGCACCACTTACTAGTAGCGAGGGCTAAAAACTAACGCTACTGCTATCAAACTTAGTAGTAGCGAGGTTTTAAAAACCCGCGCTACTACTATGGCATGTCCCGGGGGGCACGGTAGAGACCGCTTAGTAGTAGCGAGGGTTAAAAACCCGCGCTACTGCTATCAACTTAGTAGTAGCGAGGTATAAAAACCTGCGCTACTGTTAAGTAGTAGTAGCGAGGGTTTTTAACCCTCGCTACTAGTAACTTTCTGTGTATAGGCTCTTCCCTAGTAGTGTATGCACATGTATAACGTATAAACTCGGCAGGTGCAATTTAATCAAAATAGAAGAAATACAGGCTAGACAACATAGGCAACATGAAACCAGTTATCACACTGTCAACTTAGAGCAAGCACCTGCGATGGTGGAGTACGGGAGATGAACTCATCATGTAGACTTGGGACTTCAACTTCATTAGCAGTAGCAGTGGAAAATCTAGAGAGTCTCTGTTTGCGTCAATGTGGAGGACCACCAACATCCCCTAACTTACTCTTTTCCTTCCTATTTTCTGATATTGCCTTATGAAGTCAAAACCACAAGAAGATGAATAAAATTAGCTCTGCATAACTGGTTGATGCATGATACAGACGAACACTACTTTGATGTAAGGCAAGCGCAGGATTGGCGGATGGAATATATACAAAAAAAGACAGCGTTTCATATTCACACGTACAATAGGAGGATGGAATATGTATGAAAAACAGTAAGCGGAAGGCATTTCAACAAAATTATAAGAAATGAAAGCTAGGCACCATATGAACACGCAACCAATATCACTCTATCAGGTAAAAAGTGTCTCGTCGTAAGTGCCATTTCAAGAAATTAGAAGCAGTACAAGCTAGAAGACAATGCAAGATGCAACCTACATCACAGCTGTCGGGGGTTGGATACGACATATGCCAAAGGATGGCTTATCATGGTGGGAGCGAGTAGAACGTCACCGGTGCCTGGAAGCGGGATGAGGCGAAGACATGCACGCCGGCGGAACTTACCCAGCTTCAAGGCTCTCCTAGGAGATAACACCCCTACTGCTGCTCTGCGGGGTCTCCGCATGATCACTAAGGCAAAGTGACTACAATGGTGCTCCTGGAGCTGTTTCGAGAGGCAGGAGAGGGCAAGGCTAGCTCTCTCCTCCCTGAGCTATCTGGTCTATCTCTATCTAGGTCCGAACCCTTTGCATGGGTGCCCCGGGGGGTTTATATAGGCCTACCCCCTGGGGGTACAATAGTAATCCGGTTGGGCGCGGGTCCCAGCCGTCTTTCTCTCAGGCCGCCGTCCTCCCCGCCGGCTTCTGGGGCCCACCGACTGGCGGGTCCCGCGAACAGGCTTGATACTGTAGCGGCACTCCTGATGACGCAGGCTCGGTCATTGGGTCGTGGCAACAGTGCCTCCGTCTATCAAGCGATCACTGTCGCCATTCCCCATCCTATGTGGTTAATGGCTCGTGGGGCCCTGGGGAGGAGTCGGCCGACTCCAGGGAGGCCGACTCCCACAGGTCCGTCTTCGGGGTGCTCAGGCCGCCTTAGGCCCACCCACTGACAGGCGGCCCCGCCGCCTTCGGGTCGTACAGGCCGGCGTCGTGGTCACAGGGTGCTGTGCACTGTGGCTGAGGTCAGGGCAGGCATGGCAATAGTGTCGCGCCTCGCCGGAGATCTTCCAGCGATACGGCTCACTGTAGCCATGCTGGCCCTTCGTAGGCAGGGGGAACGGCCACGCCGTGACCGTACCCCTCATCGTACTTCGAGATGATGGAGGAGTCATGGGCCGACTCTCCATAGTCGGCCTCTCTGGAGGTCGCCTGCTTGGAGTCGCCATCTGGGACTCGGCTTGTCTTGGAGTCGCTCATGGGACTCGGCTTGAGGGGCGCGGCCTGCCCCGATGTCTTGAAAGGTCCTGGGACCCGGGTTAGCCTAACCGTGGCCCATTACTCCGACAGTAGTCCCCGAAGCTGGTGAAGCCCTGCGGACGCTGCATTGTGGGGCTTTAACAGTTTCAACCTTCCAGGAGCGGACTCTGAACTCGGCTGCCGTCTTCCCTTGGGCCGACTGTCGAGAGTCGTATTTTTTTAGCGAAGAGCCGCAGCTCGAAAGTCGCGGCGGGAAACCAGGCGGCGTGCCTGATACGCTTCCCCGCAGCCATCAGGGCGGTCCTATCGCGTGGCGCCATGTGGAGAGGACAGTCTGCCTGCCCACGCACGCGACGGGATGGGCCGTCAGGCGGAGCCCGCCACTACCGTGCCTCGGCATACGAACGGATCCATTGCGGCCGTGGACGGTTGGTTTTCCCACATCGTTACTGCACGCAGTAACTTCATGGGGTAAATCGTGGGGCGGCGTGGGGCATCGTGCGCAGTTAATCCCACGCCCGCCCCCTCGGCTTCTCAGCCCACAGGGCTATAAGTAGGCGGGGGGAGCAGAGCGGCACAGCACGCACGCCCTTCTTCCCCGCTCCCCCGCCTCATCTTGCCTTCTCTTCCTCCTGCCTCCGCCGTTGAGCAAGAGCACTCCACACCACGGCGATGAGCTCTTCCTCCGCCGCGGCCCCTGTTGTGCGCTCCGGCGTGTGGGACGGCTCGGGGGTAGAAGAGGAACACATCGAGTTCCTCCGCCGGACACGCCATCTCCCCAGCGCGGACCTCGTGCACGCCCGCGCCGCGCCGGAGGGGGAGATCCGGCCGACGCCGGAGGAGGGCGAGCGGGTCATCTTCCGCTTGCACCTCATGCGCGGCCTGGGGCTGACGGCGAGCGGCTTCTTCCGCTCGTTCTTGGAGTTCCACAGCCTTCAACCGCACCACCTCACTCCGAATACGATGGTGTTGCTCTCCGCCTTCGCCACTCTGTACGAAGGTTTCCTCGGCGTTCTCCCCACCATCGAGCTGTGGGGAGAATTCTTCTCTTCTAAGCTCGGCACGCACGTCGCCGGCGTGCCGGCTCAGTGCGGCGCCTACATCGCGGTGCGGCGCTCGACGGCCGACAACCCCTTTCCTCCCATCACGCTGATCAATTCGGTGAAGATGTGGTAGCGCTCATACTTCTACGTGAAGAACCTCGCCTCCGACGGCGACTGGGTCAACCTGCCGCCTTACAATGCTGCCCCCCTGACTGGGAGGCTCCCCAGCTGGTCTCACCGAGTCAAGACGCTGACTCCCACTGGAGCCGCCGCCGTAGCGCGACTCCGAGTCCTGACGTAGTCGGAGGGTCTCGTCGGGGCCGACTTGCTGGCCGCCTTCGTGGCGCGCCGAGTTCTCCCGCTCCAAGGCCGGCCTCATCTGATCTGTCAGATGAGCGGCCTCCGAGACCCAAGTCGGATGAGCACCAAGGAGATGCCCCGCAAGGAGGTGGCAAACTTGGTGAACCACATCGCGCACTGCGAGTTCGAGGAGGACTGGCAGTTCGGCAAGGAGTCGTACTCACGCGACAACCCCCCACCAGTGGTAAGTCGCGTCCCCCTATTGTTTTGTCTTCTTTGCGGCCGACTCCAGCTTCTGACTCTTGTCGGTTTCTTCTGAGCTAGAATCCCCTTATGCAGCCTGCAGCCGGCGCCATGAGACAGCCCCACGAGTATGTCCCCGATCGTGCGGAGAGCGACGTCGACGACCCCGACTTGGGGGCAGCGGCGATGGAAGCCGACGCCGAAGGCGGGGGAGAAGGAGCAGAAGGCGACTTTAGGCCCTCGGCCACCTTCGCCGACTGGCCTAATGACGACGCCGAAGGGGAGGTCGCCCCGCGCCACCAGCCGAAGGTCGGTTCCTCCGCCGGCCAAGGCGGTTTGAAGAGGCGTCACGCCGGGCCGAGTGCGCTCAGCGGCAAGTTGAAGAAGATAAAGGGGGAGGCCGCCACGACCAGATGGGAGGAGGCGGCCGCGAAGGCCAACCGCTTCCGAAGGGAAGTGAGAAGGCCACCGCTATTCTCTGTGTAAGTCTTTACGCTTTTTTATTTTCCTTCGTTGAATCTTGTCCGAGTCTTCTTTTATACTCCCTCCATTCTTCTTCAGGGCCCCTCTTTCCCTTGAGAGAGTCGCCGTCCCCTCCGTCATGGGGTCGGCAGAGACGTCCGCCAATACTCGGCGGGCCGACCCCGCCGCCGACCTCCGGGAGGCGACGGAGCGAAATGCGCGGGAGAAGCGTGAGGAGGAGGAGGCCGAACGTCTGGAGAAGGCGGAGGCCGACAGGGCGGCCGCCTCCGCCCAGAAGAAGCTGGAGGATGCCGAAGCCGCCCTTGCAGCGAGACGGCGTGCCGAGGAGGCCGTGCATCGCCGATCAGCGATGCTCGTCCCCCCACTGTCGTCTGCACTGCCGCCTCCGGAGTTCACGGGGCAGACCGGAGAGGCCGGCACCGAGAACCCCGTCATGGAGAAGGAGAGCGGCGAGGCTTCTATGTCGGACACTCTCGTGCCGCCGCCGCCTCCACCGCCGTCTGGGAGACAACACGGCAAATAGCCGGTGGGTCCGTCGGAGCCGCCGGTCACGGACGAGGCCGAGGCACGGCTGCTTCTCCAAGTCGCCTCGCCGGTGCGCCGCCGTCTTGAGAGGGCGACCTCGGCGCCGCGACCTCAGGAGACCGGTGCTGCCAGCTCGGCAACCCTAGATGCCGAGGCCACAAGCGCCGTGCCCACCAGGTGGTTGCGCGGAGGCGGCACCGGGCCGCTAAATCAATCGCTTCTGGAAGTCCGGGCGAAGCTGCGGGCCGAAGGCGACGCCCTTCAAGCCTGCACCAGAGCGCATCAGGCCGCACGAACGGTCGTCCGAGTAAGTTTCTTTTCCTTTTTGATTCTTGTTTTTCTCTGTGGGGGCGCGCCAGCGCACCCACTGGGTGTAGTCCCCGAGTTCCGAGCCGGCTGCTGAGCAGGTGGTTCGGAACTCCCTCTGGCGAGTTCCAAATACTAACTTTGTCTTCAATGACTTATTGTAGGAGTATCACAACCTCCGCGCCACTGCCTTCAACCGCAATGTTGAGGAGTTGAGCCAGCGGGCTGCCGACTTGTCGGAAAGCCGGAGTAAGCTCTTCTTCTTCACGGGGGCGCGCTGGCGCACCCGCAGGCTGTAGTTCCCGAGATTCGGGCCGACTGCTGAGCAATCAGGCCGGATCTTCTCGGTGACCTTCTTTGCTGACAACTTATTTGTCTCTTCTTTCGTTCTTCAGGAGCCAACACCGCTCTTCAGGAGCAGCTGGGCGAAGCCAATACCGCCCGGCGTGCCAAGGAGGAGGAGTGTGGCAAGCTTGCCGCGGAGCGCGACCTGCTGGCGGCGCAGCTGGCCAAGCAGAAGGAGCTGCTCAAGAAGGCACAGGACGAGGCCGAGAAAAAGGAGGCCGCTCTCCTGGCAGAGTTCGAGAGCGAGCGCTCCTCCTGGACTGACAGGGAGGCAATGCTGACCTCCGGCTTCCACGAGATCGAGGATATCGTTGATGGTAAGTTTCTTTCGTTTCTTCGGGCTTCCGACTATGTGTCAGGCCGACTTCTGATTTTTCGACTTGCTTCTTTTTGGTCTTGGCAGACTTCTTCCCTGGTCACTCGCAGGCAGTCCCTCTGGCCATCGAGGCTAATCGTGAGGCGCGAAGGGCAAACGGTGAGGAGATCGCCGCTAATGCCCCCTGAACCATCGATGAGCAGCTTCTGAGCATTGAAGCCCGTCTTCGTCCGGCTCACCGGCTGATGCGCCAGCTTCAGCATGCCGGCACCCAGGCGGTTGTCGCCCTGTGGCCAGGCACGCCGGCTCTGCGCACCGCCAGCCGGACTGCCGACTGGCTGGAGGTCGCTGCCGGCCGTCTTGAGGCCTGGAAGGGCTCCTCGACCCGGGCCGGAGCGCGCCGGGCCTTGGAGTTCGTCAAGGCGTGGTATCCAGGGCTGGACCTGGACCGTCTGGCCGCGTTCCGGTCAGAAGCCTAGGCCGAGCTGGAGGCCGTGGAGGGCGCCCTTATCGAGCGTGCGGCGGCCATCGCTGAGTACACGGACACCAGTGTCTTCGTCCCCGAGCGGGCTGAAGGCGGCGAGGAAGTGCCGCCAGAGTGGTTCGGGATGAACCCGGAGTATGGCGAGGACTCGGCGGAGGTGATCGACTCCAGCACCGAGGAGGAGAACGAGGCGGAGGACAAAGGCGAGGCGGAGGTGCCAGAAGACGGAGTAGGCAGCCAGCCTCAGCTCGACCGCCTCCAGCAACGAGCCGCGTCGAGAGAAGGCGACTGCCGCCGGAGGCGATCAAACCGAGACCGCCCAGCCGACTGCCCCGGCGCCTGACACTGCCATCTCCTCCGATCCTCCGATCCCATATGCCGCCTCCTAGGCTGCCTTTTTCGCCTCTGTTTGTCTGTCTTAGTAATCTTTTGAAAACTTTGTTAGATTCGAACAATTCCACCCGTGGGGTGTATCTTGAACTTCTATTCGAAGATTCGGCCAAGGGCCTATGTAAATATTAATCCGATTTCCGTCTTTCCTTGCTTACTGCTCTTTAGGCTTTTCCCTTTGCCGCCTTCCTTTAGTCATTGCCTTGCCAGTCGGACAGCCGCTCTGCGGACTATGGCTGGATCAAGTGCTTGGCTACTTCGGGAAGGCAAGTACTTGGCCGTTTAGAGTTTCTTTAGCAAGTCGGATAGAAAGTGACAGGCCGACTACCCAAGAGTCGGCCGTCCTTGATAGAGGCTAATAAAGACGGCGAGCCGGCTACTCATGAGTCGGCTTTCCGCTTCAGAAATGCTGGAGGCCGTCTTACGCTATGTTCGTGCTTTAGGTCCTTAGCCATTTTTCGTGTGGGCGCCCGTTCTTCCTCACTCCAGCCCGCCTCACAGTCGCTTTGCGAGCTGCAGCTTTGCCAGGAGGTAGATTGGGCACCGCGCACTACTTGTCTGACTGCGGGAAGCTCCTCATAGCGCAAGGCGGCGAGTCCCCGGGCCGACTAGTCTGGCCCGGTGCCAAGCGGCTTGTAATGAAAGTAATGTACTCGGAGGCATAATTCTTATCATACAGATAACAAAAAAGGGCAGTCCCCGAGCTCGTCTCGGGGGGCCCAGAGTCGTAGTACTTTAATACAAAGGGGTAGTGTGATACATACTGCATCAACTGTAAAATCTTCGAAGAAGATTTGCATTCCACGGGCGCTCTGTCTCTTTGCCGGAGTCGTCCCTCTTGCGCGCTCGGGGCTTCTGAGCGTCGATTAGATAGTAGGCGTCGTTCCCTAGCACCTTACTGATGATGAAGGGGCCTTCCCAAGGTGCCGACAGCTTGTGCTGGCCGGCTGTTTGCTGGATCAGTCGGAGCACAAGGTCGCCTTCCTGGAAAGATCTTGGCCTGACCTTCCTGCTGTAGTATCGACGCAGACTCTGCTGGTAGATGCTGGACCGGCTGAGTGCCAACAGCCGGCCCTCTTCCAGCAGATCGACGTCGTCTTGACGTGCTTCTTCTGCTTCTTCCTCGGTGTACATGGTGACTCGCGGGGAGTCGAACTCTATGTCCGTTGGGATGACGGCTTCGGCACCATAGACGAGGAAGAAGGGTGTGAAGCCGGTTGACTTGTTTGGAGTCATGCGCAGACTCCAGAGGACGGTTGGCAGCTCCTCAAGCCAACAGCCGGCAGATCGCTCCACCGGTACGACGAGTCGAGGCTTGATGCCGGATAAGATGAGGTCATTCGCTCGCTCCACCTGGCCGTTTGACTGCGGATGGGCAACGGACGCTAAGTCTAGTCGGATGCCCTGTGTCGTGCAGAAACGGGCCAAGGCGCCTTTGGCAAAATTCGTGCCATTGTCGGTGATGATGCTGTGTGGGATGCCGTACCGAGTTGTGATGTCAGCGATGAAGGTCATTGCAGTCGGACCATTCAACTTCTTGATGGGTTTCACCTCCACCCACTTGGTGAACTTGTCCACTGCGACAAGTAGGTGAGTCAAGCCACCTCGTGCCGTCTTGAATGGTCCCACCATGTCCAGGCCCCAGACTGCAAAGGGCCAGGCGATGGGGATAGTCTTGAGTGTGGAAGCTGGCTGAAGTGGCTTGGAACAGAAAATCTGGCACCCCTTGCACTTTTGGACTAACTCTTTGGCCTCTTCCAGGGCGGTTGGCCAGAAGAAACCGTCCCGGAAGGCTTTGGCAACGAGTGCCGCGTGGTGATCACACTCGCCTTCATGGATGTCTCTGAGGATTGCTTGGCCTTGTTCTGCCTCGACGCAGCGTTGGAAGACGCTGGTAACGCTGCGCCTGACCATCTCTCTGTTGACTATGGTGTAGGCTGTTGCTCGGCGTTGCACTTGCTGAGCCAAGATTTCATCAGTTGGCAGCTCTCTGTTTACTAAGAACCTAAGGATGGGCTGGGCCCATGAAGGTGCTGCAATTTCTTCAACTGCCACTAGTGCGACTTGAACAAGGGCGGCCGGGATGGGAGGCAGCGGGTTGGAGTCCGCAGCCGCTTGCTGATTTGACAAAGTCCCGGGGCCGACTGGAGCAGTCCCCGGGCCGAGCTCTGGAGTCTTCGATCTTGCCACTGCAGTCCTCGGGCCGGGTTCTGAAGTCCCCGGGCCGGCTTCGACTGTGTGTTTCTTGGAGTCGGATCCGTCTTCCTCAGGTGGAGCCGGCACAAAGATTGAACCTGATTCTGGTGACGGCTTGATAGAAGGCTTGAGGAGGCGCCGGAGGGCGACGCCAGATGGTATTGCCTGGCGGGTGGAGCCGATTCGTGCCAAGGCGTCTGCTTGGTCGTTGTCGTTCCTTGGCACGTGGAGGAACTCGCACCCCTCGAAGTATCCGCTGAGTTGCTGGACGAGGAAATGGTAGCTCGCCATATTTGCGTCCTTGGCATCCCAATCGCCAGATGATTGCTGGACCACCAAGTCAGAGTCGCCATAACACAGGATCCGGCGAATGCCGAGTTCTTTGGCAAGCCGGAGCCCGTGGATGAGCGCCTCGTACTCGGCCACGTTGTTGGAGGTGGCGAAGTGGATCTGCAGCGCATATCTGAGCTTGTCGCCCTTGGGGGAAGTGAGGACGACGCCGGCTCCCAAGCCGGTGCGCATCTTGAAGCCGTCGAAGTGCATCCGCCAATGGGTGGAGTCAGGCGCTGGTGGCAGATACTGGGTCTCGGCCCAGTCGACGAGGAAGTCGGCAAGTGCTTGTGACTCGATGGCGGTGTGGGGCTCGTAGTAGATGGTGTAGGGGGCCAGGTCAATGGCCCATTTGGCCACTCGGCCAGAAGCATCTCGGCTTCCGATGATCTCGGCTAGTGGAGCTGTGCAGACCACCGTGATTGGATGCTCCTGGAAGTAAGGCTTCAATTTCTTGGCGGCAAAATGCACGCCGTAGCACATCTTCTGGTAATGGGGGTAGTTCTGCTTGGAGGCCGACAGTACCTCGCTCAAGTAATATACCGGTCTCTGGACAGGTAGCGCCTTGCCTTCCTCCTTGCCTCGACTACAATGACTGTGCTGACTACTCGGCTGGTGGCAGCAATGTATAGGAGCATGGGCTCTTTGGGAGTCGGAGCCGCCAGCACAGGGGGAGTAGTCAACATCTTCTTTAGTTGGAGAAAAGCCTCGTCTGCCTTGGGAGTCCACTCAAAGAAGGTCGTCTTCTTCATGAGCTGATACAAGGGGAGAGCCTTCTCACCCAGCCGACTGATGAATCGGCTGATGGATGCCAAATAGTCAGTGAACTTCTGCACATCTAACAGTCGTCTGGGTGCTTCCATCCTCTCGATGGCCTTGATCTTCACAGGATTGCACTCTATGCCGCGTTCGGAGACCAGGAAACCGAGGAGCTGGCCAGCTGGTACTCCAAAAACGCACTTCTCTGGGTTGAGCTTGATCTGGAATTGGCGCAGATTCTCAAAGGTTTCCTTGATGTCCTCCAGCAAGGTTCCACGCTTCTCCATCTTCACCACTACATCATCCACATAGACGTGGGCATTTCTGCCGAGTTGCTTCACGAGGCACTTCTGCATGCAACGTTGAAAGGTGGCGCCGGCTTTTCTTAAGCCGAACGTCATGGTCGGGTAGCAGAAGGCTCCAAACCGCGTGATGAAGGCGGTCTTCAGTCTGTCAGCCGGGTTCAGCTTGATCTGGTGATATCCTGAATATGCGTCTAGGAAACTCAATAGCTTGCATCCGGCTATGGAGTCTATCACCTGATCGATTATCGGTAGAGCAAATGGGTCCTTGGGGCAAGCTTTGTTGAGGCTCGTGTAATCAATGCACATCCGCCACTGCTTGTTCTTCTTCAGCACCAGTATTGGGTTTGCCAGCCACTCTGGAAAAACACTTCCATGATGAAGCCAGCTGCCAGGAGCCGGGCTATTTCTTCCCCAACAACTCTTCTTTTTTCTTCTGACAGGTGGCGCAAGGGCTGCCTGACGGGCTTCATATCAGATCGGGCATGTAATTTGTGCTCGGTGAATTCCTTCGGGACACCAGGCATGTCCTTGGGGGACCATGCGAAGATGTCGCGATTCTCACGGAGGAAATCGACGAGCTCGCCTTCCTATTTGCTGTCAAGGCCTGTGCCCATGACAACGTACCTCTCCGGGTGCTCCGGGTCCAACGGTATCTTCTTTGTTTCTTTGGCTGGCTTGAATGATCCTTCTGCTTCCGACTCCTTGGGGTCGGGCGGTAACTCGGGCTGCTTGCCGGCCATCGCCATGACCCGATCAAGAAGCCGTTTCTCAGCTGCGATCACCAAGGACTTGGCCAGCCGACTGCTTTCGGCCGCGCAAGGGGACGACTTCCTGTAGTCGCCGGACACGGTTAGGATTCCCTTGGAACTCGGCATCTTCATCTTGAGGTAGGCGTAGTGGGGGACTACCATGAACTTGGCCAAGGCGGGTTGGCCAAGCAATGCATGATATGGGCTTTCAAGGTCCACCACCTCAAACCAAATTGGCTCTCGGCAGAAATGATCCTTGTCTCCGAAGAGGACATCTATTAGGATCTTGCCGATTGGCGAGCAGGAAAGGCCAGGGACGATTCCGTGGAACACAGTCCGGCTGCTCTAAAGCTGTCTTCGCTTGATTCCTAATTTCTCCATTGTATCCTTGTACAGGATGTTGATACTGCTGCCTCCGTCTATCAGTACTCGCGAGAAGCGAGCGGCCCGCCTATCTGTGGCGAGTGTGGCGCCTAAGACCAAGGCGTAGGAGCCTGGACTCGGCATCACCTCTGGGTGATCAGCTCTGCTCCAACTGATAGGCTTTTCGGACCAATGCATGAACTCTGGAGTGCTTGATGCAACCGCATTCACTTCTTGCTGCTGTTGGCGCCTGCTGCGTTGATCATCCGCTACACTGGTGAACACCACATAGGCTCCGTGCTCATCCGGGAACTCGTCTTGTATCGCGCCGACTAGCCTAACGGCCGGTTGCTGGGGCGGCAATGGAGGAGGCGGCCCAGCAGCAGGGGGAGGGAGCAGGCCGTCCCCCTTGGTGATTCTGGTTAGCCAGTGGCATTTCCTGGTGGTGTGGTTTGACGGCTTCGCGCCGCTGTGAAACTTGCAGGGACCATCTAGAGTGTGCTCGTAAGAGAAAGCCGGCAACCAGTTGGACTTGCCGCCCTTCTGTCGCTTCGCCGGAGGCGGTCCCTCCAACTGCTGGTCCTCTGCTGTTGCCACTTGCCGACTGCTGGAAGTCGGCTGCGGGGCTTTGCGCTTCTGGTCATTCTGCTGTTGCCGCCGACTGGTGTCTCCAGCCGGAGTTCTTGGAGCCTGAGGGGCGACTTTGCCAGTTGTGCTGACCCGAATCTCCGCCTTCATGGAGGAGTCGGCCGTGGCGTACTTCTCCGCTGTGATCAGCAGCTCATCGAGGGTCTCCGGTTCGTCGCAGAGGAGCTTGTGCTTGAGGAGGGTGCCTTCTCTGCACCCGGCAGTAAAGTACTTGATGGCCTGCACCTCGTGCACGCCCTCGCAGGAGTTCCGGAGTTCGCCCCAGCGCGTGAGGTAGTCGCGAGTAGACTCGTCAGGGCCTTGCACGCACAAGGAGAGTTGGCGTGGCTTGGGAGGTCGCTTGTACGTGCTCGTGAAGTTGCGGACGAAAGCCTCGGTGAAGTCGACCCAGCTGTTGATGCTGCGAGGCTTCAGACTGTTCAACCACGTCTGGGCCGAGCCCTGGAGCATGAGCGGGACGTATCTTACGGCAACACACTTGTTGTCGTTCGCTATGTTGACGGCTGTGGAGTAGTCGATCAACCAATCTTCCGGCTTCACGGTGCCGGTATATTTGGGCGTGTCTCGGGGGAGCGTGAACCCTTTGGGGAAGGGCTCATCTCGGATGCGGGGTCCAAAGCAGGGGGGACCCAACTCGTCTTCTTCTTCCAGCGCCAGGGATCGGTGGAGTCGGTCGATCCGGTGGCGGGCATCGTTCTCTCCGACTCCCTCTCGGTGGCCAAGGCGGTCGCCGGGAGTCGGATGTTCCACGGGCGACGGGGAGACTCGCCTTTCTCTGCGAGGAGGGGGAGGCAGGTAGTCGTCCCGCCGTTCCATCGCTTTGGGGCGGCCGTCTTGGTCGCGCTCGATGGTGATGTGAGTCCGACTATGGCTGACAGCCGGCTCCTTGTCCTTCTTCCCACGGGCCCCGCCAGTCAGTGTCCGAGACTTCGCACCTTGGTCTCGGCGAGGCGGTGGGTCGTCGTTTTGGCGCTGCGGCGCCTCGGTGCGGCAGCCGACATCATTCTGCGTGGCAGCCGCGTCGAGGAGCTACTGAACTCGCTCCGTCATTATGCGGCGCTCTTCGCCTTTGAAGTTGTCGAGCTCGTCTGCCGCCGCCTGGGCGGCATGGATATTCTCTGCGGGCGTGGCATACACAGGGCGATCAGCCCCAAAGAGGTTGGCGATTGCCGCGCCGCGCTGTCGGATCGCGCCTAGGCGGCTAGGCCCGGTTGGAGCCGGCGACCCGCCTACGGCGCGATCCATCTTGCGTTGGTAAGCTTCTGACAAGCGCCTCATGCTTGCCAGCTTATTCGCGCCCTCGATGAGCTGAAGGCGGAGCGCCTCCAGCGTCCCGGCGTCGGCGTCTTCCGGAATCAGCGCTGCAAGGTCTCGCAGGGCCGCACCAGACGGGTCATGCGCTCCTTCACCGGAGCTCTCGCCGTGGTCGAGAACGAGGACCTCAGTGACGTTGCTTCCGCCGCTCCCCGCGTAAGAGAGCGGCTCGTCATAGACCACCACGTTGGTGGGGAACGCGTCGAGCGACACGGTGTCGGAGTCGACCAGCATCGGGTCGGTGGATCCTATGGACTCCAGGTCCGCGGCAGGCTCGCCGGCGACGTGGAGTTGGTCGAGGAGGCCCGTGAGGAGGCTCTCGGGGCCACTCGTGCCTGCGTCGGACGCAGGCTCATTGGAGAGGCGAACCTCGCCGATAAGATCGGCGAGGCAGCTGGCCGCACAGGCGATCTCAGCGCCGTGCAGCGCGTCGTCACAGACGCCATCTGGCGTGCCGGGCTGGCTGTGCTCGCCAGGGAGGAACAGGGTTCCCGTCCAGAGCAGATCTCCGGACGACGGTGCACCTCGCCCCACGGTGGGCGCCAAATGTCGGGGGTTGGATACGACATATGCCAAAGGATGGCTTATCATGGTGGGAGCGAGTAGAACGTCGCCGATGCCTGGAAGCGGGATGAGGCGAAGACATGCACGCCGGCGGAACTTACCCAGCTTCAGGGCTCTCCTAGGAGATAACACCCCTACTGCTGCTCTGCGGGGTCTCCGCATGATCACTAAGGCAAAGTGACTACAATGGTGCTCCTGGAGCTGTTTCGGGAGGCAGGAGAGGGCAAGGCTATCTCTCTCCTCCCTGAGCTATCTGGTCTATCTCTATCTAGGTCCGAACCCTTTGCATGGGTGCCCCGGGGGGTTTATATAGGCCTACCCCCCGGGGGTACAGTAGTAATCCGGTTGGGTGCGGGTCCTAGCCGTCTGTCTCTCAGGCCGCCATCCTCCCCGCTGGCTTCTGGGCCCGCCGACTGGCGGGTCCCGTGGACAGGCTTGATACTGTAGCGGCACTCCTGATGACGCAGGCTCGATCATTGGGTCATGGCAACAGTGCCACCGTCTATCGGGCGATCACTGTCGCCATTCCCCATCCTATCTGGTTAATGGCTCGTGGGGCCCCGGGGAGGAGTCGGCCGACTCCAGGGAGGTCGACTCCAGGGAGGCCGACTCCCACAGGTCCGTCTTCGGGGCGCTCAGGCCGCCTTCGGCCCACCCACTGATAGGCGGCCCCGCCGCCTTCGGGTCGTACAGGCCGGCGTCGTGGGCACAGTGTGCTGCGCACTGTGGCTGAGGTTAGGGCAGGCATGGCAACAGTGCCGCACCTCGCCGGAGATCTTCCAGCGATACGGCTCACTGTAGCCATGCCGGCCCTTCGTAGGCAGGGGGAACGGCCACGCCGTGACCGTACCCCTCATCGTACTTCGAGATGATGGAGGAGTCATGGGCCGACTCTCCATAGTCGGCCTCTCTGGAGGTCGCCTGCTTGTAGTCGGCTTATCTCGGAGTCGCCGTCTAGGACTCCGCTTGTCTTGGAGTCGCTCATGGGACTCGGCTTGAGGGGCGCGGCCTGCCCCGATGTCTTGAAAGGTCCTAGGACCCGGGTTAGCCTACCCGTGGCCCATTACTCCGACAACAGTCCCAAGTTAAATGTGTCTTATGGGTAAGTGATCGTTGCAGGTATAAGTTTTAAGCTACGCAGATGCAATTCAACATAATCAGAAGCAATACAAACTAGACATCATACGGAAAATGCAACCTCATATAACAGTTCCAAGTAAGAGCAAGCACCTGTGATGGTGGAGTAGGGGAGATGTGCTCATCATGTACACGTATGTTCTAGAAACAGGAACACGTGTCATATTCACAGGCATTATGTGTAAAGTAAGCAGATGCAATTCAAGTTAGAAGCAATACAAGCTAGACATCATACGCAACATGCAACCACATATAATAGTGCCAACTTAGAGCAAGCACCTGTGATGGTGGAGTAGGGGAGATGTGCTCATCATCTACACAGCTACGTTGACTGTCCAGCCTTGTGTTGTCTTGTGAATCTTGTTGGGAGGATGGCGGAGTAGAATCTGTAGAGACCCCCTGTTTGAGTTGCTCCGAAGGACCACCATCATCCACTGCGGGACTAATTTCCTTCAGCTGTAATGATTTTGCATTGTGAAGTCAAACCGATAAGAAAAAGGAATAAAATTCGCTCTTCAGAACTCATTCATGCATGATACTGACGACCACTACTCGGATGAAAGGCAAACACATGATGCGAGGATGGAATATGTATGAAAAATAGGATGGTGTGACATATTCACGCCTATGATGTGGTAACTAAGCAGAAGGCATTTCAACAAATTAGAAGCAGTGCAAGCTAGACACCATATGAAAGATGCAACCAATATCACCCTGCCAAGTTCAAACTTTATCGCATTTCAAAAAATTAGAAGCAGTACATGCTAGAAATCATATGCAAGACACAACCAATATCACAGTGGCGACTTAAAGGTGCCTTATCATAAGTGACTGATGCCGGATATGCAAGAATAGTAGTCTGATGTAGAAACAGGAACACATGTCATATTCACAGGCATTATGTGTAAAGTAAGCAGATGCAATTCAACAAAGTTAGAACCAATACAAGCTAGACATCATACGCAACATGCAACCACATATAATAGTGCCAAGTTAGATCAAGCACCTGTGATGGTGGAGTAGGGGGAGATATGCTCATCATCTACACAGCTACGTTTACTGTCTAGCCTTGCGTTGTCTTGCGAATCTTGTTGGGAGGATGGCGGAGTAGAATCTATAGAGAACCTCCGTTTCAGTTGCTCGGAAGGACCACCATCATCCAATGCCTTGCCAATTTCCTTCAACTTTATTTATTTTGCATTGTGAGGTCATACCGACAAGAAAAAGGAATATCATTCGCTCTTCAGAACTCATTCATGCATGATACCGACGAACACTACTCTGATGAAAGGCAAAGTCATGATACGAGGATGGAATATGTACGAAGAAATGGACGGCTTGACATATTCACACCTATGATGTGGTAACTAAGCAGATGGCACTTCAACAAATTAGAAACACTGCAAGACACCATATGGAAGGTGCAATCAATATGACTCTGCCAAGTTAAAAATGTCTCGTCATAGGTGGCGTTCATCAAACTAGAAGCAATACATGCTAGAAATCATATTCAAGAGGCAAACCAATATCACACTGCCAACTTAAAGGTGTTCCATCATAAGTGACTGATGCAGGATACACAAGAAGAGTAGTTTCATGTAAGAACATGGTGTGATAGACAGATATAGTATGTACCAAAAATAGGAAAGCGTGTCATATTCACATGTATCATGTGTAAGCTAAGCAGATGCAGTTTACACTAATTAGGAGCAATGCGAGCTAGACACCATATGCAACATGCAACCAGATATCACACTGCCAAGTTAGAGCAAGCACCTTGGATGGTGGAGTAGGGGAGCGGAGACTTGGACCTTGTAATGCACTATCAGTACAAGGAGAATCGGTACAGATGCTCCGTTTACGTTGCTGCAGAGGACCACCATCATCGCCTTCCTTACTCTTTTCCTTCCTGTTTCTTGATTTTGCCTTGTCAAGTCAAATCCACAAGAAAAAGGAATAAAACTTGCTCTTCAGAACTCATTGATGCATGATACTGACGAACACTACTTTCATGTAAGGCAGACGCATGATAGGAGGACGGAATATGTATGAAAAACAAGATGGCGTGACATATTGACATGTATGATGTATAAAGTGTAAACTAAGCACAAGGTGCTTGAACTTGTTAGAATCGATGCAAGCTAGAAACCATATGAAAGATGAAACCAATATCACTCTGCCAAATTAAAAGGGTGCCCTAACAAATGTATTTGACCAAATTAGAAGCAATACATGGCAACAGGCTAGAAATAATATGCAATATGCAACAAATAAAGGTGACTCGTCGTAAGTGATTAATGCAGGATACAGAAGAGAGGTAGTTTCATGTAAGAACAACGTTAACACATAGATGTAGTGTGTACCAAAAATAGGAAGGCATGTCATATTCACAGGTATAGTGTGTAAACTAAGCAGATGCAATTTACCCTAATTAGAAGCATTACAAGCTAGACACCGTATGCAACATGCAACCACATATCACACTGCGAAGTTAGAGCAAGAACCTGTGATGGTGGTGTAGGGGAAGTGCGGTATTCAGGTACAGAGCTACGTTCAATATCTTCATTTAGGCTTGTTGTTTCTTGAGAATCATGTGGAGAGGATGAAATTGCATTATTTATAAGAGTATTGCGTCTCATATTAACCCACGCGCGTGACTGTCTCATCATAAGCGATAGATGCAGGATACACAAAAACAGTAGTTTGATGTAAGAACATGGTGTGATAGGCAAATGTAGTATGTACCAAAAACAGGAAGGCGTGTCATATTCACATGTATAATGTGTAAGCTAAGGAGATGCAATTTAACAAATTAGGAGCATTGATGAGGGATACACAAGAAAAGTAGTTTGATGTAAGAACATGGTTAATAGAAAGACGTAGTATGTACCAAAACTAGGAAGGCATGTCATATTCACAGGTATAATGTGTTAACTAAGCAGATGCAATTTACCCTAATTAGAAGCATTACAAGGTAGACACAATATGCAACATGCAACCACATATCACACTGCCAAGTAAGAGCAAGCACCTGCGATGGTGGTGTGGGGGAATTGCGGTGATCAACTAGAGAGCTACGTTGACTATCTTCATTTAGCCTTGTTGTTTCTTGAGAATCATGTGGGGAGGATGACACTGCACTCTTTAAACGAGTAGGGCGTCTCACAGTAAACCACCCGGGTGACTGTCTCATCATAAGTGATTGAAGAGGGATACAAAAGAGCATTAGTTTGATGTACGAACATGGTTAATAGACATATGTAGTATGTATCAAAAACAGGAAGGCATGTCATTATGAAAGGTATAATGTGTAAAGTAAGCAGATGCAATTTAACCAAATTGGAAGCAATACAAGCTAGACACCATATGCAACATGCAACCACATTTGACAGCGAAAGCAAGCACCTGGGATGGTTGTGTGTGGCAATTGAGATCATCAACTGCAAAGCTACGTTTACTGTCTCCAACTGCTGACACTGCACCATTAGAGCGCTGAAACGCTTAGTGCTTATCTTTGAATTACACTTGAGCGACTTCTGTCTTTTCTTTTCTGCATTCATCAACACTGCGTCAAAGTCTGAAATACCCATGCATAAAAAAACAATAGTGTGAGTATGGGTGAAGTGTGTGCACAATTAGTACAGTGTAAAGGTAGTGGATAGTAGGTCGGTGAGAAATAAATGACGGGAGACATATGATAGCTCTACAGCATGCATGGCACACTAAATTACTACAGGATTCTATGAAAATAACAGTCGACTGAAAGCAAATAGGTCAGTCCATTTTTTCTGCACCGTCCGATGTACAAAGAACGGGCAGTTCGCCTTCATCTACTTCCAACCAATCAGTGTTAACGATCTTCCTCGAAACGCCAGCGACCACCGGCCCAGTATTCCTCCCCTGCTTGTGACCTCCCCTCGACCTCACCACACCGCCGTGCTTGGCACCGCCCCCCAGCCATCCATTCAAGCCCCGCCGACCTCCAGATCGGGCGCAAGCAGCTCCTACGCCCCACACCCCTATGGTAGACACCAATGCGCCGCTTCCCTGGGGAACAGGCGGACTAGGTTCTCCGCGCGCCTAAGCGGGTGCTGCTTCTTTTAATTGCGGTTCGGCTGACCCTGAATTGAAATCCAGGCGGGCTACTGGCCTCTAGCAAAGGTGAAGTAAAAGGGAGGAAACCTTGTGCGTTTAGTATCACGAAGAAGAAGCAGTATGAAGCACTCAACTAATTTCTTTCATGGGATGAATGCGTTGTGAGCGGAGATGTAAGATTTGCACGAATAAGGGAAGAGGACTACCTATTTCTGCTGGCAGTGTTGTGTTCTCCTTCTATTTTTCCGACGATCTTCTTGTTGTTCGCCAGAAACCAGAAGTTGTGGAGGACGGTGCAGCCTTGGACGAACGCATGGCCAAGTTGTTGAGTGTGGTGCGGTGGCCGTCTGTCGGCGGCGGGGAAGCAGATCCGAGGCGGCAAATGACAGTGTAGCGGGAACAACTCTGGTGCGGTGGACGGTTGCGACAGTGGAGCCGCAGCAATGAGGCGCGGGATGGCGTGGTCGGGGTGGTTCTGGTACGGTGCATGTCGGCGTCGGCGTCCTGGAGGCAGGTTTGCCTCGGCTTCAATTGCTAAGTCCTTGAGGGTGTTGCGGTTGCGGTTGCGTTGGACGACGATGTTGGGGTACCGGCTCCAGCGTGATGGAGGAGGGCAGCGGCGGATTGGCCGCTATGGGGTGGAGGATGGAGGAGGCTGGGGTTTCGCAGTTGGTGGAGAGGGCGTTTTCGCGCCCATGGAGTATGAATGGGGAAACGGAGGGAGGCGGGGAACTAAGGGGGAACAATATTTCGATTTGAGACGCGCTTGTTTGAAATTTGGGGAAAGTTACAAACTTTTCCCCCACCTAAAATTTCAGACATATTGCGGGTTGGGGGTAGGACAGTCATGCCAGGTGTCCCAAATGTGGGCGGGATAGATTTCGGCCGAGCGCATGGGTGTTTAGGCGCCCACGGCGTACGAATGCTTCTCGGAGGTGGTTGAGACTGGCGTCTTGGTGAAGTTACAAACCTACCCTAGTTTAGACCTTTGGACATCGGGCCGATAGGCTACACGGGCCAGAGTCAGGACAGTAATTTCCTACCACCAAACATTAGTCTCGCAAGGTTTTGGGTGACCATAGGCCTATTTGGCACTTCGTTCAATATTTGGGAGCAGAAGCATTAACGTTTTCGGTTCTCTTGAATTGAACTTTCAGGATTTGTCAAACTTCACAAATCTTTACTCTTGAAAATCCTGAAGCTACGATTATTTTGGAATGGACGGGGTACATTTGAATATACATTGTACACGAGTATATATTAAAAAATATGCAACTTACCTCAGTTCATGCATGGTTCCAGATATAATCTCCTTGGTTGCAAAAAATAAAAAGTTAGATATGCGTATGAATATATATAGCATGTTCAAACTCACAACAAAGATTGATGCCCCCTTTTACATCTGATTTACAAATGCCATTATCTCGGGTTCAAATAGATGAATGTACTTCCTATGAATTCGAATCTTCGAAACCCCCTTTATGTTAAATTCGACATGTATTATATTTCGTAGCTAGCAATTTGGAATGTACCCATGCAAGTGACAAATGTATAAAGTGCTTCACACTAACAACATGGAGTGCACTAATTAATGTTTATATATGAATTGCAAAAGCATCCATTGCCTGTATTTCAAACCGCTCTCACTCTATGGATCGATAATATGAAACAAACACATGCACATGCTAGAATTCAATAGAGTATGGGTGTCTGATAGACCAATTTTTGTCCATACGCAATTTGCAAAATTCATGATCTCATCCAAAAATAATAATGCAATTTATATTTTAATTTAATGCGTAGAACCGCCTTTTACACGTAGATGCACTATGCCTCATCCCGTTCTCACAAACGCGTTATATCTCTCTCAATCTAACGCATAAGTGCACACACTTTATATGCATTGGCATTTCTCTTTCACACATGCTCACAATCTCTCTCAGGGTGTCGAGGTGTCTCACGCACATGCTCTCTCTGTTTCTCTCTCTCTTTCTGACTATATGTACCACTCTTTTCACTAATCTCAGTTGGAAAACACTATTTCTCTCGCATGCATATATACACACGCATGGTCTCTACTAGCCCTCTATACGCACATATATGTGCCTACGTGTCTCCCACACGCACATTATCTTTAGGCCTCTCT
>NC_041383.1:207381239-207382699 GCF_002162155.2 Triticum dicoccoides
CCCCGACACACCTCTCTCTTAGTAGTTGGCAGATATGATTTCATCATATCATTCGGTAGGATATCCCTGGCTGTTGGGCTGGATGGTAATACGAGGCAAAGTTTTACCCTAGTTCGGATCGGACCCTTGCAGTTGAAGAAAGAGCCTACCCCTGGTACTGTATATTAGTGATAGGGGTGTGTACAAAGTACACGTGAATACCAGGCACTGGGCCTGTGTGTATACTATCGACGAACTAGCCCCCAAGCTTGTATAACATACTAAGGGCCTAGGGTTACAAATCATATATAGTCGGCTTATCACCAGTGGGGATAGAGTCCTCCGCGACTCTGGTAGCTTCATGTTGTACGCCGAGTCCTCCACATGTATCTTCGTACAACACGTCTCAGTCCAACCTATATGTGGCGCAGGATGGAACCGACCCATGAGTCTTCATGTTGACCCACCACAACTAGAAATGATGTGCCCACCACACCAAACACACAATTGTCCACTAAGAAAATAATCATATACAATAGTACAACGGTATCTAGCTCACGATACGTCTCCATATTTTGTTGATGACACTGACGGACTTTGCATTTGATGCGTGCTCCATATTTTGTTGACGACACTTACGGTCATTGTATTTGAAGCAAAAGCAGGATATGTTCACTGGACTTTAGAATAAGCTCATCACGGTCACCACATACATTTTGTCGTGCTAACCAACATGTGGTTGGATGGTTAGGAGGATAGTGGTTTCTCGAGCCCACCAAGGTTAAAGTCCCGGTGCTCGCATTTATCTTGTGTTAATTTCAGTATTTTCCGGTGATGCACATTCAGTGGGAGGACACGTTCCACTCGACTACGAGGCACCTATGGTGACTTCCTAAAATCTCAAGATCATATATGTTGGCCCACTCTCTCGAAGGTGCTCATAGGGGTAGGGTTCGCGTTGTGCGCTTATAGCGATGAGTGCTTGTGCATATATATGAGCCCTTGCGTCTGTACCATGTTAAACAAATACATGTCATGATTATACGGTCACTGGCTCACCCGCACAACTCCGTATTTTGTTGATGACACAATCAATTGACCAGTCAAACGTTCCACGCGGCGCAACTAGTGTTGCACCATCGGGGCGCGTAACCGTGGGGCCCACCTATCAGCCCGTATATGAAAGAAAGAAATGTTAGTTTGAGTCTGTACTGTGTTAATAAAATAGGAGTACATTTTAGGGTGATCATACGGTCACTGGTTCACCATACAGCTCCGTAATTTGTTGATAACACGATCAATTGACCAGTCAAACGGTCCACATTGAGCAGCGCACATTACCATAGGGCCCACCCATCGGCGCGTATATGAAGGACAAAAATGGTAATAAATTAGTGGTCAGTGGGTATTCGAAGTCGTGAGACCTCTGGTTGGTAGTCACCGGCGGTTGGGGGCGTTCATTGGGCGGTGGGGTGGGGATC
>NC_041383.1:207383180-207414795 GCF_002162155.2 Triticum dicoccoides
TGCTAGAGGGATGGCCGGTGCGGCGGCGGACCGGCAGTGGGGAGTGGTTTCGGGGAGGGCGGGCCGGTGTGGTGGCGCGGGCCGGCCACGGGCGGCGGGGGCTGGCGGCTCAGGGGGGTGGAGTTTGATGATAAACTGGAGGCCCTTGATTTCGTATCCAACGGCTGGAAAATCTAATGACCAGAGATGAAAAAGTCAGTCGACTGACGTGTAGCCTCACCCCGCACGTACACATGCATGCACGCAAGACACGCACGCATGCAGGCGTGCAACACTGACATGTACACATAACGTACACATGCACGCATGCAAGAACCGCACGCATGCAGGCGTGCAACACTGACACGTACACATGCACGCATGCTGGCGTGTAACATTGACACGTACACATGCACTCACGAACACACGCATGTACGTACCCATGCATGCAACACTGAAACGTACCCTTGCACGCACACAACACTCACACGCCTGCATGGACACAGCACACAACGCAAGACACACACTCAACCTATACGTGCATGCACCCTTTGTTAAGGACATGGATCGTTACGGGTATTAATCAATCTTATCTATGATAAGCAGAACATTGATGTTTGCAGCGGTCTTTATGAATCACAACTTATCAAACGGGCTATCAACATAGTAGGCTTATCTACATGAAAAAGATGACGTCATACTCAACGAACAATCATCGGTTTATGAAATGCCCGCTTCTGACCGCCCTGGCCCACCAAAGGTTCCTCTGTTGTGTGCTGCCTGTGTTGGGTCACTGACATGCAGGCCATGCACCCAAAGAGCCCACACGTTAGTGGAAGAACGGCGCGGTGTCCTAGGTCAGAGTCGAGGGCGCCACTCGCTGTATGCCCGGCTGAACATGCCTCCGTGCCGGATTCAAACGCCTCCATGAAACCCGCCCGTGTGGAAGCCGAGAAACCCACTCTGGACACATGTCCGTTCATGACCGGGCCGGCATTAAACGCAACGCCGGCCGAGCTCCTCCTGTTTGCCATCTATTTAATCTCCTATTTAAACGAGGCCAAACGCTGGCCAAGAATCGCACACCTCCGCCGCTCCCCTATCTCCTCCACCATTTTGTCCACTCTTACAATGGCTTACGAAGAGTAGTTATTCCGCATCCAAGCCGGCTGGGTAGCCCGCCGGATACGAGCTATGCAGCTCGCTGATCCACCTCCCTCCCCTCGCCCGACGAAGCCAGTTGCCACCCTAAGCCGGCGTGCGCTTCAGCAACTCGCTGCTCCAGGCCAGCTCGGCAAGGAGCGGCACACGAGCGTCGTTGTTGCCGTCCACGCCGCTGCCTCGTACCGCGTCTCCCGTTTCTGTGTCCGAGACTCCCATGACGGCGGCCGCGCCATGCAAGCAGCGACAAAAGCCGGGTGCATGGAGAGCGACGAGTCGGTGGCCAGCGCCTCCGTGTCCGCCGCCATCATCAAGGAGAAGTAGAACACGGGAGGCCGCCACCGCTTGGGTCCCATGAAGGCCACCGCGGAGGCGACGCCGGCGTACACAGCAGGTGTCTTGCCGGATCCTTTTGTTGTGAGGACCTTCATCGACCCCGCATGGGCTCCACAGAAGAGGGGAATGTTAGGATGAAGTCGAGCCGGTGCCGGCCATGGCGAAGTAGTGGCCGGTGATGAACTCGAATCGGTGCCGGCCACCATCATCTTTGGCACCAGCCAATGATATCAGTTGGGCAGTGGGGAAGCGAGCCGTCCTTTGCGCTGAAGCATATACCTCCGGGGCTCCCGGCAATCCGGTGATCGTGCTGCCGGACATGAGGAACACAAATCGATCGGCAGGCGACCATTTAGGCCAGGTATTATATACATGTGCTGTCCAGAACTAGCACCGCGTAGTTCATTTGAATGTAATGAAATCCGTCATGTTTGTATGAAAATCTGGTATTTTATATGATTTCCGTCGTTGTTTATATGAAATATCAGTTTGTCTACGTGTTTGCGTGAATTTCGTCCGGTTGGATGGCGTAATTTGCGGGTCACCGGTCGGTCTGCGGGCGGCTCAGGCGGCATTGTCGGACAAAAAAACACAGCTCGTGCGAGCTCGTCTCCAACGTGCCTGCTGGAGGATGCATGACAGCATGAGCACCCGAGCCATTCCTCGTTCATCGGTGGCAAAGGCACCGGTGGACAAAAGGGTCGCCAATATTTTGGCTACCCCGGGCAAGTTCCAAACAGCCCCTCCCAACAGATTCAAATCCCTTGTTCGCCATGGAATTTTGCCATGTGTTGTTTTCATGGACTAGCAAGATGCCCGTGCATTGCACGGAACATCAAGATGCATTTTTTTACAAACTCCCGCATGCATGCAAGGGATAATTAATGTCCTCCTTTCCTAGTACCACGAGGCAAACACCATTAATGTTGCATCGATTAGTGTTAGTGGCCTTGTATATCTGCAAATTGTAATTTTGATAGTGGCCCCTTGTATATAAGAATGGAGGGAGAAAGATGAGAGATAAGGTGAGGAGGAGTGCGGCGTGGTGGTGACTGGTGGTCGGACTGGGCGGAGGCATGGGGATGGACGGCGCATTATGTCTAGGTTTGTATCTCTCTCACACACAATACGTAGGTGGGGGACGTGCACGAAGAGAAGAGGTGCACGCACGGCGCACGTACTCCCGTCTCTTTCCCAACCACACCCGCGCGGGTACACGGTGGAGCTCATTTCTGTACGAAAAAGGCAGCCCACATGGTAATTTGGCACGTGTACTGGTTGTCCACTTGGTGGAGGGAGGATCGTCTACCACGGGTGAACAAACAAATTGCGACTTGACGTGTTATGTTAAAAAAGAGACAAACCATGTGGGGCCTACCTTAGAGGCAAGGCTCTATACACTAGAGTACTTTTAATGTGTCCCGTCAACTCGCAGAACGAGGAGAAGCTTTCTTAGTACGCCGTCTCCCCCGCCCACGGGCGCGGTGGCTCACAAGATGAGGTGAAGCTTGCTTACGAGTAGTAGTAGTAGTAGTCCTACTACTGTACGCCTTACGCCCGCTCCCTCGCCCACACTTGCGGTGGCTCGCAACACGAGGAGAAAAATTTACTCCCTCCGTCTAGGTGAGTAAGTCATCTTAGGCTAGCCATAGTGGGGATAACATAACCGGTAACATGCACTTGGGACTAGCAAACATGCTTATGTGGCACACAACTAAAGAAGAAAGAGGGGGTTATAGTAACATAGATAGATACCATAACATGTTAAATGCTATGCTACTTTGTGTCATGCATGGCAATAAATATGATCATCTATGATACTACTGTATGATACTATGCACTATGGGTGCAGTATCATACACTAGTATCATATGCATGATACTAGTATATGATACTCCCCACTATGACTAGCCTTAGGTTGTGCACCGTGACCAAGGAGGAGGAGAAACGAGAGAACTTAATGTTCATTTGCTAATTAATAGCATTGCATGCAATGAACTAACCACTGCATGTCATGTTTGGTAGTCTCAAGTCATTAAAAGCATGCACACCCCACATCTCTTATTGGTTGATATGTCAAGAAACAAGAACGAGGTAGAATTTAATGCACCACGCCTAAGTGTTTTGGGATTATTTGGTTTTCGTAAGACGACCACACACCTAGACGGAGGGAGTACTACTCCCTCCGTTTACTCCTCGTCCCTACTACGTACCTTGGTTAGTACTCCCTCCATTTACTTATACAAGGCCACTATAAAAAAATACATTTTGCATGTATACAAGGCCACAAATAGTAATCGAGACAAAAGTTACTACTCCCTCCTTTCCAGTTTATGGCTCAATTTCAAAATCTCTCCAACCAAGGTAGACGGTGAGTGGTCGAATTAATTTCGTAGTTTGCACAAATAATTAGTACGCTCGTTTTCTCAAGAAGTTATGTTTACCGAGGCATTAATTAGAACGAATGCATGAATGACCACTAAATTTCCATGAACTCGTACATGCATTGGTTAGTTTCCTCTTGGCACTGCTTGCATCGAGTGATCTAACGCACCTCGAAATCCAACATGTAATGGTACTACTACTAGTATAGTAGAACTGAGACTTATCAAACAGAAAAATGAATGTTTTTAGATGAGCCCTATAAACCCAAGTGGGTACGTACTCCGTAAAAACAGATTTTTCCAAAACTAAGTCGCTCCCTTTCAAGAATTCTGTAGTACACTCCTCCGTCAACGCTCCCTTTCATGAATTTTGTACTTCCTATCGCCGACACATGGGACATATAGCAACTGGGTTGACATGTCAAGCACCAAATAACAGTGCAGAATAGCAGGGGGACGCACCCCACTCCTACCGGCCTAGTAGTAGTAATGAGCAATGAGACGTCAAATCACAATGCCGCACCTTCCCAGACGGATGAAGCAACCATTATTTCACACTTCGGTTCGCCATCATCTTAAACCACGTAGTATTGCTTTTGCCTCAAGAGGGACAGGCGCATCGCCTTGGTACATCATGACACGTGGGACTGCATGACAGGCCATGTGTCAGTGTCAAAACCGTCGGATCTCGGGTAGGGGGTCCCGAACTGTGCATCTAGGGCTAATGGTAACAGAAGACTAGGGACACGATGTTTACCCAAGTTCGGGCCCTCTCGATGGAGGTAATACCCTACTTCCTGCTTGATTGATCTTGACGATATGAGTATTACAAGAGTTGATCTACCATGAGATCGGAGAGGCTAAACACTAGAAGCTAGCCTATGGTATGATTGTTGATGATAATGATGATGAGTCCTACGGACTAAACCCTCCGGTTTATATAGACACCGGAGGGGGCTAGGGTTACACAGAGTCGGTTTACAGAGAAGGAGATCTACATCCGAATCGCCAAGCTTGCCTTCCACGCTAAGGAGAGTCCCATCCGGACACGGGACGAAGTCTTCTATCTTGTATCTTCATAGTCCAACAGTCCGGCCAAAGTAGATAGTCCGGCAGTCCAGATACCCCCTTATCCAACACTCCCTTAGTAGCCCCTGAACCAAGCTTCAATGACGATGAGTCCGGTGCGTAGATTGCCTTCGGCATTGCGAGGCGGGTTCCATCTCCGAATACTCCAAGATAAATTCCATACACAAGGACCATGTCCGGCTCTGCAAGATAACATTCCATATACCATCGTAGAGAGAATAATAACAATCCACGAATCTAATCTGCTGAAAATTCTTCGAAAAGTGACATCACGCCATGGTCTGGCTTTTATTCAAACCGTTTTCTTCAACCTGCTTCTGCACACATCGTGAGGCGGTTCCTTTGGCATGTCTTGTCAAAGCAGAGATCATGTCCCCTTATCGCGGGATCCTCTTCAATACGGGCATGGGTAACCCAACCAGCGCCATCAATCGAGGCGCCTGGAAAAATAAGGGATTTCGAGAGGCAAGTGGGGAGGCGCACATTCACATCACCTTTATAAAGGGGGAAGAAATCTCCCATCTTCACCCACGCCTTCTTCTTCCTTCGCTCATCCACTCTCGCACCCTCGAGCTCCAATGCCCAAGTTCTCACCTTCTCCTGAAGACCGCAGCATGTCCAGAGCGGGAGGCAAGTGGATGGCCTCCTCTGTTACAGAGGAGAACATTATCAAGCTTCGGGAAGCTGGATACCTGGCCGCTAACATCGCGCACAGGCTTCCAACGGAGGGACAGATTACCCCTACACCGAAGTCTCGGGAGAGAGTTGTATTTCTCCCTCATTTCGTCCGTGGACTAGGGTTTCCACTCCACCCTTTCGTCCGCGGGCTCATGTACTACTACGGGCTAGATTTTCACGATCTGGCCCCGAATTTTGTCCTCAACATCTTGGAGTTCATCGTCGTGTGCGAGGCCTTCCTCCGCATCAAGCCTCACTTCGGCCTGTGGCTGAAAACCTACTGCGTGAAGCCGATGATCGTGAGCGGACAACAGGTGGAGTGTGGAGGTGCCATGGTGGGCAAAATGCCCAATGTTATATGGCTCGAGGGCTCCTTCGTGGAGTCCATAAAGGGGTGGCAATCAGGGTGGTTCTACATCACCGAGCCGCGCGACGCCAACTGGGTGGCGGCCCCCAAATTCAGATCTGGAATCCCCACACGGCTCACTTCTTGGGAGAAGAAGGGCCTGGCCTGGGGAGAACCCACGGAGCTGACCGGACTCGAGACCTGCCTCAGAAGTATGAGGGACAAGGAGATCAAGCTTGTCAACGTGGTCCAGGTCATGCTCATTCGCCGGATTCTCCCATGTCAAAGACGGGCCTTTGATATGTGGGAGTTCGACCCGGCCGAACACCAGATGCTTCTAGAGCTCTTCGGCACAACGCACAAAGAAATCTGGAAGGTTCTGTTCAAGACCGGCGAAGTCCCTCCTCCCCTTTCCGAGGATCGGGGGCTCAGCGCAACGCGCCTTGCCAGTCCGGTAAGTCCCTTGACTATTTACGAGACGTTCCCTTAGTACATCCAGGCACGATTTATAAGTCACCTTGCCGACCGAACAGGAGTGGGTGGAGACGGCGGAGCGGATCGACTGTCCAGCTCCATTGCCTGAGAACCCAGCAAGCGCACTCCTGGCGGAGATGCTGGTTCTGGAGCCTTATAAGGTGCCGGAGAAAAATGTCGAAAAGAAGGCCACGGGGACCCGAAGGGGTCTTCGGCACGAGGCCGCACCCGACGCCTTGCCAGAAGAGGACGAGGCGCACTCCTCCCACGAAGGTGAGGAGAGAAAGAAGAAGAAGAAGAAGGCCGCCTCAACTGAGGGGGCCGAAGGGTCCAAGAAGGTGGCCACGGGGACCAGAAAAGGTCACCGGCGCAGGGCCATGATAGAGTCGTCATCTAAAGACGACGAGGAAGATTCTCCCCCCGAAAACGGGGGAGAACATGAAGAAATGCCTCCCCCCCCCCCCGTGCTAGGGAGGAGAAGAAAAGGAAGGCCGCCCCATAGGGGGAAGCTGGGACGCCGAAGAAGGGCAAGGCGTCCCTTCCAGATCAATCCACTACCGCCGCTTTTAGTGACGAGGAGTGGCTGCCCAGGGGCAAACCCCGGGCGAGGTCGTAAGTATCCGCATTCCATAATATTTTTCGTACGACTTTTGACCTCATTGTTTGTAATGACGCCGAACACGTATATGCAGTCCGGCCGGGTCCAGTCTTGAGGAGTCCTCTTCGGAGGAGTCTCTGAATGAGTCGGAGATGAATTCGCTCCCGACGGCGACCTCTCCACGACCCGCGGATGACACCAAAGTGTTGTCCCGAAGGATGCCCGAGCAAGGGGCAACGGTTCCGGAGACGCCTCAAGGCAAAGTCTCGGGCGCCGGACGCATGGGGTATGATAACCCCATGGATTATGCTGACGGGAGCCATAGTAAGTCTGGCTCTCGGTCGGTCACTGCACCGGAGCCCACGAAGGTTCCAGATTCCGGTAAGCAGTCCCTCGCGAAGGAGGGCGAGCCGGCCGTGCCGATGACCTCCGCCCAGCCGGAGGCATCAAATTATTTGTTGGAAGTGCTTCGAGGCGCTTCCATCGAGGATGAACACCGCACACTTATGGGTACGGTGATTGAGAAGGTTCGGTCCGCCAAGAGCGGATTGACCGAAGCCTGCACAAGCCTGCTAACAGGCTTTGAGGTAAAGAAATTGTGAGGAAATATCACCCAATAGGTAGTAGCCCCTGATACTCTGCTTGGAAAGAAAAGCCAAATAGAGGGTCAATTCAAAAACCGCAGGAAGCTAATAGTATTTGTCTGTATGAATCAAACAGGCACTGCTGCTGACCATCGCTGCGTGCATGGCCGAGATCACCGGACTCAAGCGCGAACTGGGGCAGGCCGAAGAAGAGCTCGGCCTCGCGAAGAAGCAGCTCGAGGCGAACAGAGGTGAGAAAAACCCCGTCCATATGTCGTATAGAGGATAAAAAGTTGGTGATGCTTAAGAAAAAACATCATGGCTTTTGATAGGGACCGCGACCAAGGTGGTGGCCCTGAAGGAAGCGATGTCCGCGGCCGAAGCCAAGGCGGATACTGAGCGCACCGAGCGAGAGAAGCAAGATGCTTGGGTGGGAGAGGTGCAGCAGGAGCTCCGGGAGCTCGGCCAGAAGTTCGGCTCCCTGGAGCATGACTACAAGACGCAAGCGTCTAGGCTTGCAAAGGCCCTCCAGAGCGCGGCCGAAGCCAAGGCCGAAGCCTAAAAGGCCCTCTAGGAAATCCAGGCAGCCAAGAAGATAGCGGAGGGTAAGGCATTCTTTATGCAAAGCAAGCATGTGGAGGAGTCATTTCTTTTACTTACATGAATCCGGAGCTCTCCAGGGGCATTTACAGATCTACCATGCAGCATTCGTGATGCTGCGGAGTTCTATCACGCTGAAGGGGGGAGCTCTACGGAGAAGCTGTTCTGGTCCCAATATACTGGGGCCGAACACCCGATGCCTCTGAGTAACCAACTGAAGCAGGTGGTCGAACTCCACAATGTGGCTGAACAGGCCATGGGGGACCTCATAGTCCGGATGTGGCCTAGCGAGCCCCTGCCCGACAGCTACTTTGGCCTGGTGAAGCGGACGGTGCATGCCTGTCCACGGCTAGAAGTTATCAAGCAGTCCGCGTGCATTGAGGGTGCCCGATGGGCCTTTGCCCGCGAGAAGGTGCATTGGGGCAAGCTAGACGCTGAGAAGCTCATAAAGGATGGACCCCCAGAGGGCAAGGAGCATCGCTGCCCCGAGAAATATTATGATGGCATTATGAAAGGCGCTCGTCTTATGGCGAATGAATGTCCTAAGACCATAATTTTTGAGTGAATGTACTCACATCGTCCGTGTAATATGAGAACGGGTTTATTTGTGCTATGCAACACTTTGTTTTATTTAATATATTACCTTCTCTGCGGTCGTTTATCAGAATCTGAAAGTAGGCCAGTCATTCGCTTCTGCCCCCTTGTAACTAGTAATGGGGTGTTCGTGGAGTCGCAAACACTCTTTATCCAAAGTTTTGGTCCTTTAAGGAGGTGTTTGGCGCAACGAACAAAGCAATCGGACTATTCGGCTTTATAACTCTCACTTGACCATAGAAGTCTACAATTTTAAATTTCGGCGAAGCCCCTAGTATTCAGAAAGCCGAACTGGGGCGCTATACACGCCTAAACCGGACGAAGCCGATTCCTCGCCTTAAGCGGAAAAAATCTTTAGGGATTTTGGTACCTCGCGAACAGCGACCAGCTCCCGCCGCATCATGACGGTCAGTTTTCAGCTTTCTCTACTAAGGTGCTCATTCGGAAGAACCGAGACACAATCGCAGTAGTTCTCCCTATGCTACCTTAGCTGATATAACGGAACGTAAGGTACCAAAACAAGGTAGCCGGGCTAACCCAACTATTGACCCAAGACATGATTCGGAGCTCATGCATATAATGCTATAAGTTCGGGGTGCCGCACTGTTGAAAGTGTTCGGACTTTCCGTGCCGTAGTATGGGGCTCGACAAGAAGCCCCTGGCAAAATGACCGTACCGAAACGTATGGATGCACTATTGAATAAATATTCAACAGAAAATATGAGGATAGTAATAAGAAGCTGACGCTAGTACTACTTCCATTTTATTTGGACAATATGACAAGACGTAGGTGTACAATTATTGCATTAAGCAGAAAAAATAGGACTATTTGACATGTCCTATCCAAGGGCGGGCTACATGCGGGTATGTAAGAACAGGTATAACGATCATTCAAGAAGACCACCTGAGTGTTCCCTTGTGTGCAAAAGCCTCTTGCATCCTTGGTGCCCCCTCCATGATGAGTCTAGTTATCCGATCTCTTTTGAAGGGGCTGCCCGAAAGTGGGGTCCGGAAAAAGGAAAGAAAAAAGGTATGCGGGCCTCCTGGCGGTTGAACCGCACTATGGCCGCATTGTCGTCTCGCCTCCACCTATACCCATGGTATTTCGAGCGTGTAATTGTGCATGCGTGGTACGAACGCTGCTTGAATGGGGCTGGGACGGAGGCCGGATTGCTAATCGAGCTCCTGGCGTGCCTGACTGACCTGTTGCGGGGTACTCCGGACTCGCTTGACGGTGTTCGGAGATGTCGTTGCCGGATTGGCTGTTTGTCGGAGGAGGCTGCTTTGTACTTCTGCCGCGAGGGCCGCAGTATCACTACAAAAAAAAGACACATCCATGACATTTTGGGCCGAATGAATTTTTTTCTGTCATACATATGACACTTCTATGACGATAATTGTGACAAAACCCGGTATCATCATAGATGTGGTGGGCTCCTACTTCTATGACAAAAAATCATGACAGAAAATGGGCTTTTCGTCCTGGGCGGGCCGGAGACGCAGCTGCATGACATTCTTTGGGCTGTCCATGACGGAAAAAACCATGGTAGAAGCGAGGGGGAGGAAAATTTTGGGGAGTTGCCGGTTACAGTGGGAGGTCGGGGGCGGAGCGATGCGCGTTTCTCTCATACGTACGCGCGTGTGTGCGAGGTGTTGGCTCTAACTGAAGCCGAGCGAGACGTTGGGCTCTAACTGAACCCGAGCGATTTCACTGCAGGCTACGCATTACTGAACCCGAGCGATCGATCGATGGCTGTTAACTGAACCCGATGGAGCGATTCCTTCGCTACTGCTGCTAACTGAAGCCGATCGATGCTGCCTCTGGGATGAACAGTGAGCGTTGCGGGGGGAAGGGGGTTGGATGAACAGTGAGCGGTGGCGTTGCCTCTGGATGAACAGGAACCCGTGGTGTGGAGGGCTGGATGAATAGTAGACGGTGGAGGGGTGGCCGTGGAGGGGTGGTTGAACAGGACCCCGTGGTGTGGAGGGCTGGATGAACAGTAGACGGTGAAGGGGTGCCCGTGGAGGGGTGGTTGAACAGTAGCCGGTGGAGTAGCGTGGAGGCTGGATGAACAAGAGCCCGTGGAGGCTGGAGGAGGTCGACGGTAGCCCGTGGAGGCTGGAGGAGGTCGACGGTAGCCCGTGGAGGCTGGAGGAGGTCGACGGTGGAGATGAACAGTATCCCATGGAGTCCCGTTTTGCGGTACGCCACACCCCTCCCCCCCGTTTCGACCGTAGCGCTCCAACACAAGTCCGTTTCGTCCGTTTTGCGGTATGCCACACCCCTCCCGATCAACAGGACCCCCGTTTCGACCGTAGGAGGTCCGTTTCGTCCGTTTTGCGGTACGCCACACCCCTCTCGATCAACAGGACCCCCGTTTCGACCGTAGGAGGTCTGTTTCCTCCGTTTTGCGGTACGCTAGGCCCCTCCCGATCAACAGGACCCCGTTTCGAACGTGGCCGGTCGAACACAAGGCCTTTTCCTCCGTTGTGCGGTACGCCAGGCCTTGTTTCCATCGCCTGTTCCGTCCAAGCCCTCCCAATGAACACGACCACGCATTCCGTTCCGACCCAGCCGGTTGGCTCCCCATGAACACAACAACGACGTTGTTTCTCCGTTCCGACCCAGCCATGTACGTATGCGCGAGTAGGCGTTCGAGACCCTGCCCGTATGTACGTACATGGCCGTATTTTCTTTCTTGCACCCTCGCCGCTGTAGGTACGTGTACATGCTACGTGCGCGCCTCTACTACGACACGTGCGCGCCTCTACATCTACGACACGTGTGCGCCTCTACATCGACCAGTATGTACGTAAACGTACGCGACCATAATGACAACGCTATGTATGCTTTGATCAGGTGGGTCCCGACTGTCAGGCACTTCCTTGCATGCGAAGATGTAGCTGGTGGGTCCCAGCAGTCAGGGGGGCGAATCGTTTTTTTTTGCTCGGACGCACTTCCTTGCGTGCGAAGGTGTAGTTGGTGGGTCCCAACAGTCAGGGGGGAAACGTGTTTTTCGCGAAATATGGTGCCCGTCCGGTGGGTCCCCGCTGTCAGGTGGAGGAATAATTATTTTGCGCGTAATAAGGAGGCACTTCCTTGCTGCGGACGTGCACCCAGCTGTCAGCCTCTCCACGTACAGTCCACGTCCGATGGAAGCCGTTCCTTGACCACGTTCACCACGCCGCGCCGAGAGCACCAGGGCGATGGACGACGGTGAGGCCTGGGAAGGGGACGACGTGGAGCCGGGGAAGACGCGGCAGTGGATGCCCATGCATAGAGGAGTACGAGGGTTCACTGGTTCGCTGCAGTGTGAGGTTGTCATCGCCGCAGAATAACAGGGGGTGTGGGTGAGTAGAGGGATGGCCTGGCCAGCGGTGGGAGTAGTAGGGGGCGGTGAGGCCTCTGCCGCATCGCAGCCGGCCACGGGAGGCAGGACCACGAGGCACGACCGGCGCTGGTTTGGGCGGCTGGAGCAAGAAGACCAGAGGTTGAAGAAGCACTACGGTTGTTGGATGGACATCATACGGTCACTGGAGCTAGAATCGTGCATATTGACTAAGTTGACAAAGCCCTCCGTCCCCGTCAACTTAGTAGGCCCACAAGTCAGCCTGCCACTATACTGGGTCCCAGCTAACAGGGGGAGTATTCATTTTTTTGTGCGTAATAAGGAGGCACTTCCTTGCGTGCGAAGATATAGCTGGTGGGTCCGAGCTGTCAGCGGCGGTAATGTTTTTTCGCGAAATACTGAGGCCCTTTCGGTGGGTCCCCGATGTCAGGTGGAGGAATCATTATTTTGCGCGTAATAAGGAGGCATTTCCTTGCGTGCGGCCATGGACCCAGCTGTCGGCCTCTCCACGTACAGTCCACTTCAGATGCATGTCGGTCGTTGACCATGTTGACCAGGCCACGCCGAGAGCACCAGGGCGGTGGACGATGGCGAGGCCTAGGAAGGGAACAACACGGAGGCAGGGAAGACTGTGCAGTTGTTTCCCACGTGGAGGGGAGTACGACTGAACGAGGGTTTACTGGTTCGTCTGCCATCCCCGGAGAATAACAGCAGGTGTGGGTGAGTAGAGGGATGGCTAGGCCAGCGATGGGAGTACGGTGGGCTGGTGAGGCCTGCGCGGCAGCACAACCGGTCGCGGGGAGGAGGGAGCAGGCAGTCCCGCCGGCGCTTGTTTGAGCGGCTGGAGCAGGAAGAGCAGAGATTGAAGAAGCACGACGGCCGTTGGATGGCCATCCAACAGTCACTGCTTGTGCGTCAACCTTTTTTTCGGAAAGCCTCAAATCTATGGAAAGCAGCATACAACCCATCTACCATTAATTCTAATAATTTACAGCCCATTTGCTAATTCTTAAGGTTTTGTTTGGAGCCCATATTCTTTTTGTTAGCATTACAGCCCATATTCTGGCCACGGTTTAAAAATTATACGAAAATTTGCATATTTCGGTGCGGTCCGAACTGTTTTTAATCCCAAAATTTCGACTAACATTCAAACTGACTTTAAAAAGAAATGTATATCAATATAAAATCCAAAAAATTCTCCATGCATAAAAATTATTGTAATTTAAAATCTCGAAATGAAAAAAAGATATTTGAAACTAATTGCCGGTTTGATGTGTTTTAAATATGTACAGCCCATTTCTCATTACTGATAGGCCATTTTCTCGGCCAGCCGAATGAAGCTCTCCTCGCCTTGAAAGATTTGCAGCCCAATAGGCCTGACAAAGCGACTTACATGGAAAATCACAAAAAAACTGGGTTGTGGCCTTGGACCCAGCTGTCAGGCTCCCCACGTATAGTACTCTTCCGATGGAAGTCGGTCGTTGACCACATTGACCACGCCGCGCCGAGAGCACCAAGGCGGTGGACGACGGCGAGGCCTAGGAAGGGGACGACGAGGAGCCGGGGAAGACACGGCAGTGGATGACCACGCGGAGAGGAGTACGAGGGTTCACTGGTTCGGCTGCGGTGTGAGGCTGTTGTCGCCGCAGAATAACAGGGGGTGTGGGTGAGTAGAGGGATACCCTGGGCCAGCGGTGGGAGTAGTAGGGGGCGGTGAGGCCTCCGCGACATCACAACCAGCCACGAGAGGCAGGAGCATGCAGCACGACCGGCGCTGCTTTGGGCGGCTAGAGCAAGAAGACCAGAGGTTGAAGAAGCACTATGGCCGTTGGATGGACATCGTACGGTCACTGGAGCTAGAATCGTTCATATTGACTAAGTTGACAAAGCCCTCCGTCCTCGTCAACTTAGTAGGCCCACAAGTCAGCCACCCACCATGGTGGGTCCCAGCTAGCAGGGGGTATTCATTTTTTGGTGCGTAATAAGGAGGCACTTCCTTGCGTGCGAAGATATAGCTTGTGGGTCCGACCTGTCAGCGGGGGGGGGGGACATTTTTTCGCGAAATACAGAAGCCCTTCCCACGTACAGTGCGTAATAAGGAGGAACTTTCCTTGCGTGCGACCATGGACCTCGTGGGTCCCAGCCGTCAGGCTCTCCACGTACAGTCCTCTTCCGATGACTCTCGTATGTTGACCACACCGCGCCGAGCGCACCGTGGAGTCGCAGACGGAGAGGAGTGGGAAACTTGACTGGTTCGGGTGCGGGGTGGGCCTACACTCGGCAGAGAATAACAGGAGGTGTGGAGTGGAGGGATGGCCTGGCCGTCGGCGGGGTAGCGTTTCGCTGAGGAGCGCAAAATAACGCCGCTGGACGCCGAAGGCTGGAGCAGGCGGTTCCGGCAGCGCTCGGGGAAGAAGACGAGAGATTGAAGAAGAATGCCGACCGTTGGATGTAAATCCAACGCCTTCTTAGGCTTCGACCTACTGGCCCACATGTCAGCCAGTCCATTTGTTTTTTTAGTCCATTTGGTGGGCTGGGTGAAACAATGATGTAGCATCTATGCAGCCCGTTTAAATCCCATTTGCATTTTTCTCAAAATCCGCGGACTTGCTGGGCTGGGTGAAAATATCATGTTGGGCTAGACGGAGAAATGTTATAAAAACATAAACACATGATTGCACGTCAGTAAAAATCTTTGCAAGCTTATGTACGCAATCACTAGGAGTTAACATGGCAAGTTATATATAAACAATTATTATTATTATTTTGTAAGAACTTTCAACTTACGAAATAAAATATTATTTTAATTTGATGAGTTAATAGTACGTGGGATATTATTATTTTTTAGGCTAGACGTGGGACAGTTGAGTTAGTTATAGGGGAAAGTACTGGGAGAAAACTCAGTTTACATCGAAAAGGAAAGTGGGAGAAAATTCAGAGACCTGCTGGGTCCACCTGAGGAGAGGAATATGTTGGTAGGAAGGAGATTCAAAGCACGGGAGCCGAGTGAACTAGTTTTTTTTACGGACAAGTGAACTAGTTTACATACACATAGCCACTAAAAAAAGCAATCAGGTTAATGGGTTCTTAAAAGAAATATTTCGGACAAAACAGATAATTATGACACATAGGCTAATGCATGAAACAATCAGATGATAAAGGTGCTTATAAACAGATAAAGTACAACATCTAGACCTTCCTGGCATGCTTGATCATGACGATGCGGCTGTCCATGTACTCGTCGGTTACGGGAAGCAGACACGCCCTCATGTCCAAGATCTGCCTGTACATGTCGTAGCATGCGTATGCGTCCTTGGCCGCGTAGGTTATGTAGGCTAGATTCAGAGGTACCTCCCATGTGTTCAGGTCGTCTTCTTTCATGTTGGCGTATCAGGGGTCGATGATGGTCTCAGCGAGGTCAACCACGGAGTCCTTCTCCTGCCCGTTGCTGATGATCTTGTATTGCTTCTGGATGTCGACAAGCTTGTTGCACCAGATGGCCGAATCGTGGCGTTCTTCCTTCTCTCCACCATAGCGAAGGTGCAGTCGGCGCTGCCGATGAAACGGGCAAATGCTTCAGAACCTGGTGCAGCCATAGGACTGAGGCGAGGCAGAGCTTCACCAAGCCCGTATCGTTGGTGTACATCACATTCAACTTGGTGCAGCCATAGGACTGAACGGCGAACTAACTCCTTGCTGAAGTCCATATCCAGTAGGCTCACCCCTCGGATCGCCATTGGAGTCTCTTCGAGTGAACGAGTGTGTAGACGGCGGCATCAGTTTGTTTTTCAGCTCTTGGGGAACTGGATTCAATAGTAAGCTGAGTGTGTACAGGCGACAATAGTTACTACCCCTCCCTCGTCGGCTGCACGCCCAGCAGAAGATGCACCCTCAGCGCATTCAAATGCCTCCATTAAGAAACCTACTCCGGCCACATGTTGGTTCACAAGAGGGTCTGTATTGGTACTGTAATAACAGGAGTTAGTGGTCACTTTACTTAAATTTAATTAGCTTTAATAGAAATTTATACTTAACACAAGCAATGCATTGGCTCGTTCTATTAGTGCCACGGGATCAACCTGCACAACAATTAGAATTATTATTCTCAGGACGCACACGATAAGCACATTTGTCGCACTTTCACAAAGATAATACTACCAAGTTTGAACTGTTTGTTATGGTTGCTGTCCTCTGCATCATCATGCCGTGTTTCCCAGCTTGTAAGATTCAGAACCAACAAATAAGATCCAAATAATAAGTACAACAAAGATGCCTACACATCTCATTGATTCCCAGCTTGCAAGATTCAGAACCAACAAATAAGATCCAAATAATAAGTACAACAAAGATGCCTACACGTCTCATTGATTCCCAGCTTGCAAGATTCAGAACCAACAAATAAGATTCAAATAATAAGTACAAAAAAGATGCCTACACATCTAACTGATTCCCAGCTTGCAAGATTCGGAACCAACCCATTAGAGCCTTTTGATAAAGTGAATATCGGGATTAAATCCATCTTAGCTAGCCATGTCATACAATCGAAGAACTTGGCGAATGCTCTTGACCGTCACAACATCTATAGTAGATTATTCCTGTTTGCACAGGATGTTTGCACAGCACAAACAAGGAGACAGGAGAGCATGATTTCACATTAATAGCGGCCTTCTTGAACTCAACCTCCAGCTCCACTAGGATGAGGTCTGCCTGGAGTTCCATGATTCAATGCATGCACCTTTTTCTGTGGTTCACCTGAAATGAAGCAAAGATTGCATCATTTCAGCTAGCAAGAAGTACTTGCTCTTGTGAGCTGGCAGGTTCTTCTTTAGTAGTTGCACTAAAATTGAGGAACATTAAGGTTGGCTGTCCGGCTCATGTAAGGTGCAACTATAATTTTCTTATCCTTTTGTGCAATTCCACTAAAATAAAGTGCTATTGTGGTGACAGTGACGGCTCCATCTTGCAAAGGCTAATAAAATGTTGCACGAGATTACCAGCAGAACTTGACGGAGATTTTGGAAACTCCAATCACCATTTTGTGCAGTTCCACCAAAATTGAGAGATGTTGCCCACGTGACATTTTAGTTGAACTGCACAAGACACTCATTCCAAAAAAAGTGTTTTGTGCAGTTCACCAAAAGGTCACAATAGCAACAAGGTGAAATGGATATCCCTATCTGCACAAAATGATAGAAAGTAAATAGTTGCTAGTCAATAAGAATATACGAAACATATACAAAATGAAAAGAAGCATCTTAATTATGTTCATGGCAATCACGCAAGGACAGTAGAAATTTTAAACGTCAGCAATGCTTCATGTTACCAGAAGCATTACGATCAACAATGAGATTCCTCAGATATGGGATTACTTTAATGGTGGCATTGCTTGTTTACCAGACACAGTAAATCAACAGCAGCTAAAGAGTTGGTTTAAGGGCATGGGACCGTGGGGACACCAGGACACTCAGTAGCGTAAAGGAGCAACTTACTTATCATACTAGGGAAAACAGCAGGAGTGCCATTTGTAACACAGTTTAATTGCATCTTATCACTGGAGGCATTAGACTAACAATAACACTGGTTAGACATGTCCCTAAGGTAATAGTGTGAACGCTTCATTTTACATGCACCCTTACAACAAAAGGTTGGTTTACCCGCAAAAAAAACAGCAAAAGGTTGGTATAAGGACATGCGACAGTGGACGCATCAGCACAATGTACCTACAAGGAGGCATAAAGTGGTGATGCCGAGCTTGTTCATGCTATGTGAGGGCAGCAAACCTAATCCTGGAGAGCTTTTACTATGTGAGGGGAGCAAATCTAATCCTGGAGGCCTTTTACTATGTGAGGGCAGCAAATCTAATCCTAAGACCTTTTACTATGTGAGGGAAGCAAATCTAATCCTGAGACCTTTTACTATGTGAGGGCAGCAAATATAATCCTGAGACCTTTTACTATGTGAGGGCAGCAAATCTAATCCTGGAGACCTTTTACTATGTGATGGCAGCAAATCTAATACTGGACATACTCTGTTGACTTGTCCACCAGCCGCCACTTTCTATCCTTTTTTCAACCAATAATAGATCTGTTCCTTATCCAGTTTGTACTGCGTTTTCCTATTATTTCCCTTTTCAACCAAGAGACCGGTTGGGTTCCGGTCTCTACTACTTTCACCATATTATTTCCTCTTTGAATCAAGTCCTAGATTCATGCTACAACTTTCCCCCTTTCTTTGTTGTTTGAACAAAGCCCTAGATTTGAATGCATGAAGTAGCTTTACCTCTAATAATACTAAAAATTTAGGTGGCTTTGGAAGAGCTGATGGGAGTAGAAAAAGATGCACATGCAGACACGTGGGGAGCTGGGGCAGTAGAGCAAGGCCGCTTTCGAAAAACTTATACCTGAGGGTCGCCGGGATGTCGGCGGCGGCAGGTCGGATCTGCGGACAATACGGCAGGGAGGAAGAAGGGTCAGAGGACCTCCCGAGCCGGCGCTGTGTCGGAGAGAACGGCATGGGCAGAGGATCGGGCCCCTCTGGCAGCTGTGGGTTTCCTCCCTCGGTGGTGATGACCGCGTGAACGATGCACCTTTTAGTCCTCTACACACACCGGCCGAAGGGATCTGGCTGGATCTGTGACCAGCGATGAGCAGAGAGAAAATGTCGCTACCGCTGTCTTGTTTATATCTGGAGAGGATGAGAGAATGAAGATAGCAACCCTAGTAAAGCGAGCGCTCAGGCCCCTGCGTCCATATATAGTGGAGTGATTATATTTTTTTTTCCACAACAAGTGTTTCAATTTGTGTACGTGGCATTAAAGAAAAGAAACTCTCTATTTAAGGTGACTACTCTACGACTCCTACTTACTACTACTACAGTACTACCTCCGTCCTGGTTTATAGGTCCCTTTTATAGTTTGTGCCAAATTTTGACTAAAGATTTAACTAACAAAATGTTAATGCATGTCAAGAAAAATTATCTCATTGGATTCGTATTTGAACATAGTTTTGAAAAATATAATGTTTGGTGACATGCGTGAACATTTTGTTAGTTTAATCTATGGTTAAAATTTGGCACGAAATACAATGGGGACCAATAAACCCGGACAGAGGTAGTATTGTTCACTTGTGCTCCCCGCCCCTCCATTCATTGAACAACCCCATGGGTGAATAAACATACAGTAAGTACTGTATTTATATAGAACGAACAAGCTCGAACTATTTTCGCGTAGTTAAAAGTTGAGGGCGGGGCTTTTCCCGGGCAGTATGCGCGGTAGTTTTCGGGTAGGCGGTTTGACAGAGAGGCGAGGAGGGTGAGCGAGTGGGGCTGTGCGATTTGACGACGTGTTACTGCTGGAAAGACTTGTGATATGACCACTCACTATAGTCATGAATTATTGGCGCTCCGACTGGGATGATGCCCCCCTTCCGTTCCGTGCTCTAATCTGGTGCATGACACGTCGACCCGGATGCTGGCTCTCCCACATGTCGGAGTAGTAAGAAGGAGCAAAGAATGATGTGGTATATACTAGTACTATACTACTCCCTCCGTTCCTAAATATAAGTCTTTGGAGAGATTTCACTATGGACCACATACGGAGAAAAATGAGTGAATCTACACATAAAATGCATCTATATACATCCGTATGTGGTCCACAGTGAAATATCTACGAAGACTTATATTTAGGAACGGAGGGAGTACTACTCAGGTCGGAGGAGTGGGAACCACAGCAGCCCAGTGAACCAGCCGTGCGAACCACGGTAGCCCAGTGAACCAGCAGTAGAAAACAATAATGTGGTGATATGGCCATAAAAAACAATGTGCTACGATCCACACTGTAGCATGTACAGTAACACTCCTCTTTGTTTGGATCCCTAAGTTAGAGCTAGTTTGGGTTGAAATAGCCTCAAATTATTGAAACAAGAGGGGTTAGTTTGAGCTAGTTTGCTCTAACCCAGCTAAAAAACTAGCCTGGTGGAGAGGTTCTAATTGGGTTAGTTATACTGGGCCCACTAAAAGAGAACTAGAAAATTCTCACCTGCCCGCACCTGATCGCTCCCCTAAAAAATCTCACCTGCCCGCACCAGATCGCTCCCCCCTCTCGCACGACTCCTCTCTTTTCCCCATAGGGCCGCCCACCCAAGCACCGCTCGCCCTCTCTCTCCTCCGGCCGCCCTCTCCTTCCTACCTCCACCGCCCTACTCCGGCCGCCCTCTCCCTCCGACCTTCGAAGGTCGCCCCGCTCCCCCTTCACCAGTCGTTTTTCTCCCTCTGTCATGCACGGCGGCGGCGCATCTACCAGGGAGGTCGCGAGAGGGGTGAGTTTGTTCGTTCCTTCTTTGTCTCACGGTCATATCATTGATCTTGCTTGCTCTAGCGCTAATTCTAATTTGGAAAAGTAGATCCTGATCAAACTTGCTATACATTTGTGGTGCACGCATGGAATTGTTTGATGCTGCTTGAGGAGGTAATAAATCTTTCTAGAGGCCCAAAGATTCAGGTCACCTTTCTAGGTATTTCAATTTCAGGCTTGCATTATTTGTAGAGGCCCAAAGATTCAGTTCACCTTTCTTGGTATTTCAATTTCAGGCTTGCATTGTTTCTAGAGGCCCAAATATTCAGTTCACCTTTCTAGGTATTTGAGTTTCAAGCTTGCATTATTTCTAGAGGCCCAAAGATTCAGTTCACCTTTCTAGGTATTTCATTTTCAGGCTTGCATTATTTCTAGGGGCCCAAAGATTCAGTTCACCTTTATAGGTATTTCAGTTTCAGGCTTGCATTATTTCTAGAGGCCCAAAGATTCAGTTCACCTTTCTAGGTATTTAAGTTTCAGGCTTGCATTAATTCTAGAGGCCCAAAGATTCAGTTCACCTTTCTAGGTATTTCAGTTTCAGGCTTGCATTATTTCTAGAGGCCCAAAGATTCAGTTCACCTTTCTAGGTATTTTAGTTACAGGCTTGCATTATTTATAGAGGCCCAAAGATTAAGTTCCTAGTCGGCGGCAAGCGGCCCTGCTACCCATGCCAGTGTTGACCTCAACTCGCAAGGGCTAGCGTCGGAAGGGTTCCCGGGGCTTGGGCTCTATAGAGTCTTCCTCCAGAGCGACAATGGCGAGCTCCTCCCTCGGTGCGTGAGGGGCTCCGGGCTCCCTCCCTATCGTGAACAACTTCTGTGATGAGTTAGCTCATTCTTTGTTTCATGAAGTGTTTTTTATTTTGTGAAGCTTGATTAACGACTTGTATGTTTAAGTGGGATATCTCATTTGTATGGACAAAGTAAAAATTATCATGTTTTGCATGCTTGATTGTATAGATGGTTCGTTTATGTCAATTGTGAGCGGGAGGAGGCCACAGAAGAGCCGGCCACACCAAGAGGGTGCTTGGATCCAAGGGACTTATTTTAGTCTGACTAAAAATAGGGTCCAAAGTAGTCAAATGATTGAGATAGAGCATTTATTGTCAATCTAACCCTACCATCCATACACCTCTTTGGTTTAGAGTTAGTTCAGGGTTAGAAACTAACTCTAACCTCTAACTGAGTTAGAGTTCTCCTCGTCTCGGTTCATCGCCATCATACTTTCCCCATTCCTATGTTTTCAGTATCCTGCGAATCAAAGAGGCCCTTTTTTCGGGAAAATTCAAAGAGGCCCTTAGACTGGTTCAGGTCCCGTCATTTTTTATAAACGTGTTATGTCCAAAATTTAATGAACGTGCTCCGTTCCACGAAAATAATCCGGTTTCATGTAGTAATTCATTGATTTATTTATTCTTCTGCGGGGGGTTTGCATGTAATTCGTGAGGTCTGAAATGTAAAGTACCCCAGCATATGCTCCGAGTCGTGCATGCACTACGACCCGGATGCTCTATGTCCCACATGTCGGCGAATGGGAGCACGTGGAAATAGCCTAGGATTACATATAGGAGGATAAATGCATGAAAAATATGTACTATGAAGCGTAGCCGCGGTTCGAAAAGTAGACCTAAAGTGATGACAGCTATAGGTAGCACGCACCCAACTAGTGGTACTAGACATACGACTAATTTTTCCCTCAAAGAAAAAAAGAGGCACGAGTGCTCAGTACTCCTATTCTATAAACACGAGTCCCATCAGACAACAGCGTCCGTGCTACAGCTAGCCCTCCTCCCCCGTTTCTCTCTTCTACTCTCTAAGAGCATGGTTAATAATATAGCCAGCTAATGGCTATATGATGTTGCCATGTCACATAGAGTCAAGTTTATAGCCAACAAGTACAATAGCTAGATATAAATATGCACATATAGCCAGAATTCGTCGACCTGCATTTATTTACTTGATGGGATCTTTAGAAAGACTTAAATTTGGGAACGGAGGGAGTACTATACTAATAAAACATTAAGGCCATGAGGCGATGCAGTGCTGGTTACAGGAGGCAAGAAGAAGAGATGCATCCATCAACGACGTCCACCTACTCGACTCAGGGCGCCGGCCCACCAAATGATGCCTAAGTAGCAGCGGCTTTCAGGGCCAGGTCGACGTGCTTTTGAACAATGGCGTCCAAAGATTCCAGCCGCTGGAAGAAGGCCAACGTCTTTCTGTCCTCGCTTGCCTTGTAGTGGCCTATGTAGACGATTTCCTCGTAGACGTGGATGTGCAGGTCGATGGTTTCTTGCATGGAGAGGCGCTGCGTGGCGAGCGCGGCCTCGAGGTGAACATTCTTCGTCGCGACCTCCAGCACCTACAGGGCCAACAGGGCTTGAAAGAGTTCGTCACCATCTAGGCCGATGAGGGTGGCAGGCAATGAGGAGCCTGGGCGCGCGGGCTGGAGCAGTACGGCAAGGTCGTCTGTGCGCTTCTTGACGGAGGTGAACTTGCGGATGGAGTTGACCATCATGTCGTCCATGCAAGAGGCGAAGCCGGCGTCGGCGAGGGCTATGATGCCTGCGGTCGCCAGCACCGTCTAGAAACGCTGCACGGTGCGGGGCCGCAGGCCGGCGCCTTGGATGATTTGGCACAGCCGACTGCCGCTCGCGTCCATCGCCTCCATAGGTGTGTGTGGCTTCTGGTCACTTGGTCTTGGATTGGAGTGAGCAGTGTTGCGCAGAGACTTGGGAGTAGATGGATTGGAGTGGTGGGGCGCCTTTATTATATGAGAGTCCAAACTCTATTGCATTCACATCGTGCTGGCTCTAGTCTGCTTCTCCAATTAATTCCCTCTACATGTAATTGAGGATGCATCATTGACCGTTCAACGTCACGGGAACCGCTACCCTCTTCCTCCTTGGCATTCTAGCACATATGGACCCGTCGACGGCGAGGTGCCCATGGTGACTTCGTAAATTTCAAGATGATACTTAGTGTCGTGCGTGTGTTCGTTCATAGGGGTGAGTGTATGCGCGTGTATATGAGCGCTTGCGTCTGTACTATGTCAAAAAAACGTAAATGTGTGTCAAAAAGAGACTAGTCAGTATACTCAATATTGTGCACCTCGGAGAGGAAAAGGATAGAACTAGTACGTATTTATTTACGGTGCAGATTCACTTATTTTGCTCCATATGTACTCCGTCTCGGTGTAGTCTAGTCACTTGTTGAAATCTCTAGAAGAGCAAATACTCCTTTCTGGTTTACAGGGCTATACTAGCAAGTAGTTGTACGTACTAATACAATAGTGGGCTCACATAGCAATTTTGTCTCATGCAAGAGCCTGGCTATATGCGTGCTCCAATGTTCGCAACTGCAATGTTCGGTTTGCGCTTGGCTCTTCGCCTCTTCGAGAAGACGAACAATGATGTTACCACTACTGCTTCTACAGTGTCGAATCCACTGCTGCATGTCCGTCCACCACGAGCGGGAGGGATAGCTTGTTGTAGAAGTACTACTAAGCAAAAGCATGTCCTCATTTGCGAGCAACAGCGTGCATGGGCGAGGGAGAAGGCGTGTAGTAAAATCAAGCTTCTCCTCGTTCTACGAGTTGACGCGACACATCATAGCACTGGCCCCACATGCTTGCCTCTAAACTTGGCTGAAAGACCCGTAGTGTACAATATATTTGCTGCAACTTCTAACATTTACCCATCACAAATTAAAATATATGTGGCCGTATGCATCATTCTGATGCAGAGGCCGGGGAGTCCCCCCTTTTAGAAAAAAACAAATTAAAATATATATATTCCTGTCTTGACCAGATGAGCGCGCAAACTACAATCACGAGGGTGACAGGTAGGGCCAGAAGACTATTTTAATTTAAAAAAACTTTGAGACGGCCACATACCATGGAGCCGACCCCAACGATTTTAAGCTTACAGGCACGGTACACGCTATCTAGACTACTCTACACATGAAACTGCCACGCGAGCATCCGGGCTGCGCTTGGCTCTTCGCCTCTTCAGGAAGTCGAACAATGATGGTGTACTACTGCACTGGAGGAGTACTACAGTACGCTTCTGGCCATCTGACACCGATTGAACTGCTGCATGTCCACCGCGTGCGGGAGAGAGAGCGTGTAGCGAAAGCTTCTCCTAGTCTTGCCAGCCACCACGCTCATGGACGAGGGAGGGACGCTCCTGTCTTTGCGTGTATGACAGGTGGGCGCGATAGGTGTGTGGCCAACCTGTCATACAGCCAAAGGCAGGTGCAGTTAAGTCCGCGCCGGAGAGCATAATCAAACTTCTCGTTGATGTACGAGTTGACGCGACACATCAAAGCACTGCACTCGATATATTTCAATAATTTAGGGTTACCGATGCATTAATTACAACGCATGCATGCATGCTGTGACTCTCCTTTTGATACTTGCATGTGTTGATTTAATGCACCTTGAAGTAGTACTCCCTCTGATTCCTTTTACTTTGCGTATAACTTTTTCTTGTTTTTCTCAAATTAGTCTACGCGTCCGCGTTGGTTTCCATCTGTGCCCCCGCTCGATTAGTTCTGCCCCCATTAATCGCGCCAGTTTCCAAAGCAGAAAATGGCTACAGGCAAATGCGTGCAGCGCCGGATGCGGCTTGACCGCCTGGGGAAGCCAACTCAAGCGAAAAGGAAGGAGGACCAACCAACCATTGCATGCGCATTTACTGTCGATATTTATGCAGCTTACTCATGCGCAGGGGCCAATTTGTCCAGAAAACTCAAACTACTGCCTTCCTTGGTATGCAGGAGGACAGTTATGCGCAGAGTATAAAATATGTGACGGTAAAGCTTTGTAATGCCCCGGCCCAAGCGAGAGATGGTTGTGCACGAGGAGGGCAAGATCATGCAGACGGAACAGGAACCGACGAGGGAGCTCACTAAGGTCTCGATGGACCTCACCGTGCTCCACTGCCCCTTGTGCCTCCGCCCCTTGATGCCTCTAGTGTATGAGGTTCGAATACACCTCATCCATTCGACAGATTGAGCAAGGTGCAGGTTTCTTGATTGATGTGTTGTTTGATCAATTTCTGCAGTGCAAGGGAGGGCACCTGGCCTGCGTGGACTGCTGCGTCGAGCGCCCCGGGAACCAGCGGCAGTGCCAGAAGTGCGAGCGCGGCAGTGGCTTCGACGTGCGGAACACGGCGGTGGACGCCGTCGTTTCATCGCTGAGGGTGGAGTGCCCGCATGAAGGCTGTGGGCTCTACGTCACTTACCACAAGCTCGCCGATCACAAGAGCGTGTGTCCGCTCGTGCCCTGCAAATGCCCCGTGCCCGTCTGCGGCTACGAAGGCCCGCCGCCAGTGCTCTACCACCACATCAGCAACGCGCATACCATGCCCGTGCACAGGATCCAGTACGGCAAGGTGCTCCAGCTGCAAGTGCCACTGTTGGAGCCACGGCTCTTGCTGTTCACGGAGGAGGACCGCCGCGCGTTTTTCTTGGTCGGCGGTGTGCTCGACATCGGCGTGCCTATTGCCGTGTCGATCGTCTGCATCAGAGCGGGGGCATCCCCACTGCCGCACTACTGGGCCAAGTTGTGGGCGAACGGCCTTCCGGGGGAGCCCAAAGGCATGACCGACGCTGTCGAGGTGGAAATGGAGGTGACAAGCAGCAAGGATCCTGGCGACATCGACATGCAAGAGCTGACCTTCTTGACAGTTCTACCCAAGCTGCTAGCCGGGGCTAAGCTTGTGTCCCTCCACATTCAGATTGACAAGCTCACGTCCTAAATGTTTCGACAGTGCCTTCTATTTATCTTAGTAATATGCTAATATAGGGATTACCTTGGTCTACTTTAGCTTAAGAAATGGTGGGTTTTGGTGGCGATGCAGCAATTACTTCGACATCAAATCAGTAATTTCCAACAGTCGAATGGATATTTTGTGTCTGTTGGATATAAAGTTCCTTTCGGTAAGAAGTACTACTTGTCATCAAAATGGATAAAAGGAGATGTATGTAGACGTATTTTAGTTCTAGATACGTCCCTTTTTATCCATTTTGATGACAAGCACTCCCTCTGTTCCACAATAATGTGCCTTCCATTTGTCAAAATATAGATGTATCTAGACATGTTTTAGTATTTAGGTACATCCATGATAGATCCAATCGGATGGTTGAGAACACTACAATTCATAGCTACAGATGCGTGTGTGACTCCCAGATGCAGAGGCCGGGGGTCATCATCCTCCTTTTCGAGAAAAAACAGACGCGTGTGTGAGAGGACGAGTGCGTGCGTGCACCTCTTCTCTTCCTGTATAACGTACTACTAAACTCAGAGTACAAGTTTTTGTGGGTGGCACGATGGTGCGTGCGAGAAGTCCCGAGAGATAGGTTTAATGCGTCTGAAAAAAGGACTAGCCTAGAGCTCGCCACGTGGGTATTTATAAATTTTGAGCTTGCGTCTCGTCACATTCCAAATTACTCCATGCTATATTGCAGACATGTTCACACCGATCACAACCTAAACGGTTTCCCACTTAGGAGCGTATTAGTACCACGCTATATTGAATTCCAAACCTGTTCACACCGATCACAACCTAAACGGTTTCCCACTTAGGAGCGTATTAGTACTCGGTTATAAATACTACTATGCCAAGATGACTGCACATTCCTCCTCAACTCCTCATCCACAAAAACAAACAAGTCATTCAGCATCCTTCCCTTGCGTCTGCCATGGCCAGCGTGAGTTCTGGGTCGAGAGATTGCCAGCAAGGAGAGGCGAGCATGGAAGCGGAAGCACGAGAGATGTCCCGCCTTGCTGCGAGAGCAGCTGACATGTCCCACCGTGCGGAAGTAGCAGCACAGAGGTCCCGTCGCACCGTCGATGCAGCAGACTGGTCCGGCCGCGCCGCAGAAGCAGCAGAGATGTCCCGTCGCGCCACGAATGCAGCAGAGATGTCCCGCCGTGCAGCGGTGGCCTGGGAAAATTTCTCACGGGCAGGCAACGACTGTTACAGGCGCATGCATGCGATCGTCCATAGCCAGATGGATCAGATCTCCGGCTTGGCGAGGTTGCAGGATGACGTGAAAGCCTCGTTTGAACGGGCAACTAGCGTCATCCGACAACTAAGGGAGGGCAATGAGAGGCTCCGGGCCGAGCGTGACCTGCTAAGGGAGAAGATCATCTGAAGTGCAGACCAGCAGGAGGTGACTAGTGCCTTGTTGAAGAGGACCGGCGTCATTGTCAAGAAACTTATGGATGAGAATGACATGCTCCGCAACGAGCACCAAAGGCTGGTGGAGGAATCCGTGGATGTTCTCAAGCAGCGTCTTGAGGACACGAAAGAGATCATCGCCGATCGCCGCGGAGACTAGTTCCCGCGGCCTGTAGCAATGCATCAAGAAAGTAGAGATCAGCGAGCCAAATCCTTGTCTTCCTTCTTCTTTTGCCCTTGTGTATTTTGGGCGTAGCCGCATGTGGCTTTTTTTATTATCTTTCTAATTATGTAAGACAAATAATCGTCCTTATCTTTATGTGGAAGATCAATGTTGCAAGGCTGGAATGAAGAAAACTCTTGTTGTGGCGACCCTGGCGTTGCTATTCTTCTAGTTGCTGCTGGGCTTCCTTCAGTTTCCTGGTTTATTTTGATGTAATAATCGGTTTAGGATGTGGATTGTGTCGTCAGTTGTGAAATGTTGGGTTCTAGCGCGGATGTTTGGCCTTTGTTGGCCTCTTGGGATGTTGCGATTTCAATCTGGTACTCCCTCCGTCTCATAATGTAAGACGTTTTTTGACACTATACTAGTGTCAAAAAGCGTCTTATATTATGGGACGGAGGGAGTAGCTTTTAGTCCTTCGTGTTAGGCTGGAGTTGTGCTGAACTTCTTGTGAATTGTGGTGGTTTTCAGTAATGAAAATCGGAAGGGGCAAGCCCTTCTTTGGTTAAAAAAAATCGTCCTTATATATTCATCAGTCTTGCTATAAGTCGTAGTAGATGCTATATAGGTCCGTCGGATCTTACATCAAGATCCGTGCTGTCAGATTTTCTTTTTTCTCTCTTAAATCTCTCTTAAATGTCAGATTTACATTAAGAGGCTCGGCGCCATTAATGGAGACCTTGGTAGAGAGGTGGACGGCAGATGGAGGTCAAAGGGCTCTCCTCTCGATAAGCATGCGCAGGGGTCTGATTGCACGCCTCTCGTACTCAAATAGCTACCCTGCACGGCGCCTCCTAGCTAATAAAAAATGGGGACGCGTGGCGGCACTTAAATGGTACTAGTAAGTAGAATGCCCACGGTTTCAATAATACTTGTGTTTCCGATTGTAATGTGACGGCACTTGTTCCAAAATGACTTTGTTGATTATTAATGTGTCCACCTTCGCAAATCGGACTGCAAATTTACCACAGCATGTTAGTGCCATGTCATGGCACCAAGCCAAGTTTCTTTATTTTCATGCGTGTTTTGGATTTACAGGAATTAAAAAACTAAGTTTCTCAATGTTTCCAACCCAGCCACGATGCCTAGAATTTTGAATTTCATTCCCATTTCTTGCATGGAACCTAGAAATTTACCCGAAGACACACATGTGATTTTTCAACCAACTTTGGTGCACTGGAACATGTGCTTGTATTTCAAATTTGAATTATGCACACAAAGGTGACACGTTTCCTCCCAGAACCATGAGCCTTCTTGAGAGAAGCTCCGATTTGCAAGAAGCTTATACCAAAATTTGTTCCTATTTGGCCAATTGTTTTTACCATGGCATGGTACTACCATGACATGACACCATGCCAAGTTTCATGATTTTAAAACCAAGTTTCTCAATGTTCTTGACCGAGCCACGATGCCCAGATGTTTGAATCTTATTCTCATTTTTTGCATGGGAGTAGAAATTCACCCAAGGACACAAATGTGATTTTCAACCAACTTTGGTGCACGGGAGCACGTGCTTGTAGTTCAAATTTGAATTATGCACATTAAATGACCAAAAACACAATTAATGTGTAAATAAGGCCAAATGAAGCTGGAATAATTCCAAAATTTAACAGGGCACTCATGTAGTTTTATGTTGCCTTTGTAAATAAACTCAAGGGGGACAACGTATATCGTTTCGCACTCAAAGGTGACACGTTCCCTCTCAGAACCACGAGCCTTCTTGAGAGAAGCTTCGGTTTGCAAGAAGCTTATACCAAAATATGTTCCTATTCGGCCATTTTTTTTACCACAACATGGTAGTACCATGACATGACATCCATGCCAAGTTTCATGATTTTCAGACGTGTTTTGGATTTACAAGAATTTTAAACCCAAGTTTCTCAATGTTCTCGGTCGAGCCATGATGCCGAGATGTTTTAATTTTATTCTCATTTCTTGCATGGGACCTAGAAATTCACCCGAGGACACAAATGTGATTTTTCAACCAACTTTGGTGCACGAGAGCATGTGCTTGTAGTTCAAATTTGACTTATGCACATTAAATGACCAGAAACTCAATTAATGTATAAAAACGACAAACGAACCCGGAATAATTCCAAAATTTAACATGGCACTAATGTAGTTCTATGTTGACTTTGTTAAGAAACTCAAGGGCGGGGGGGTGGCACGTTCCCTCTTAGAACCACGAGCTTCCAAATCGGTCCAATTTTTTACCACAACATGTTAGTGCCATGACATGACACCATGCCAAGTTTCATTACATGAATTTAAAATCTAAGTTTCTCGATGTTCTTGGCAGAGTCATGACACCCAGATGTTTGAATTTCATTCTCATTTCTTCCATGGGACCTAGAAATTCAACCAAGGACACACATGTGATTTTTCAACCCACTTTGGTGCACCGGAGCATGTGCATGCAATTCATATTTAGATTATGCACATTAAAAGTCCACAAACTCAATTAATGTATAAAAAGGCCAAATGAACCTGAAATTATTCGAAAATTTAACAAGGCACTCATATAGTTCTATGTTGCCTCTGTAAATAAAATCAGGGGGGAGGCAGCGTATATCGTTTCGCACACAAAGGTGACACGTTCCCTCTCGGAACCACGAGGCTTGTTGAGAGAATCTCCGGTTTTGCAAGAGGCTTATACCAAAACTTGTCCCAATTCAGCCAAAAATTATATGTATGAAAATAGGGTTTAGATTATCCCAAACATCACGCTACCTAGACCAATAATGTACTGTGATTTGAATTCAACATAAAATGGATACATATATTTGAATTGGAGAGCGTATGGTACATGTAGTTCATAGTGAAATATGATTACTGTTATATGCATGTCTTTTTGTTATCAAGATAATATTTAAATTATTGTATAACTTGACAACAATCGTATTCAAATAAGGAAAATTGATTAAAATTTAGTCCATATGATATATGACAATATATATGTTCACATGGTGGAGTAAAATGTTCATATATGATGGAAGATCAAAATGTATAACTACATCAATTATAAACCGCAAGGTCACCTAATGATATATTCGAATTCAACATAACATGGATTCAAAAATTGAAATTCGAGATCATGGCATTTGTAATCATACAAAAGGGGACATTACTCTTTCTTTGGTGGGAATTGATTTGTTTTTTGTTGTTGTTGAGGGAAGTGGGAATCAATTTGGTATTGTGCAGGGTAATCATGTTCTCCCGATTTTTTTTACATTTTTCTTGTAGTTTTTTCAATGGCATCTATAGCAATATAGTAAAAGGGGACATGACTCTCTTGTGTCTTGTATGAATTTTTTTTACACGCTAAGTTTGTTCTGCTGAACAAGAAATCTGCACCTTGTTATCCCGAAATTTTCAAGCTTGAGTATCTTTTGTCTCACCTGCTTTGAAACTCCCGCTTCTTCAACCCGCGCCGCGCCTTGTTATCCCGAAATTTGGACGCGCGCGAGAACCCCATCCTCATCCAAAATCGCTCCCGCGGCCCAGACATGCGAAACCCCCCTTCTACCCCTCGGCCAGAAATGAAGCTCCATGTCGCGGTGTCAAAACCGGTGGGGGTACGCTGGTAACTTACCCTACATTTCGGACAAGCGCGTCCCTAAGCTTGGTTCCCCCTCCCCCTTCACCCCCCTCCCCCCCCCATTCGTACACCGAGGCCGCCAAAA
>NC_041383.1:207415207-207422371 GCF_002162155.2 Triticum dicoccoides
GCCAAAACCCGCGAAACCCCATGCTCCTCCGTCGGCCTCCCGACCGCCGCCCAGCCGGAGACTCTTCCCCGACTACGTCGTCCACCGCAACAGCTCGCTGTCCCTCATCCACCGCACCGGATGAGGATCCGTTGTCGATCTCGTTGTCCCGCCGGATCAGCCGCCCCGTCCTCCACCTCCAAGGAGCTGCCCCGACGTTCGCCTCGTCTATCACGCCACCTCAATCCCCACAGCATTGTCTTGACCTGCCCCACCGGAACCGAAGCACCCTCACCAATTCCTCCGATGAAGCCGAGGCCAACTCGGCGCCACCAAGGAGGTTCTGCACTCACCGCTGCATTTTATCTTTTATTCGATCTCACGAGGCTGCCGGTGCTCGATACCGAGCAGACATGGCGTCTCCATCGACGGCGCCGTCGCCGGCCACATCATCCATGGCGTCTCTCCCCCATGTCGTTGCTTCCTCGGCGGCGACTTCTACAACGGCACTAGCTGCAGCTGCTCCGGCTCTCGCTCGCGCTGCGGCTCTGTTCTTATTGTCGGTCGGGCTGCTGCACTGCTCCTGCTTTCGTTCATGCTACTGCTCTACTCTTGCTCTCGCTTGCGCTGCTGCTGCTGCACGACCTCTGGCAGCTATAGGAGTTGCTGCTTTGGCACTCACTCGCGGTGCTACTGCATGACTTGCTCTCTGCTAGTGTGTTCCCTGCTCGAGCATCTGCTGATTTAGATCACTACTTCTCTGCTACTAGTGCTCGAATGCCCTAAACATCTATTGCAATGCTCTGTTACTAGTTTAATCAGTTTTGACAGTAAAATTCAGTTTTGACTATGAAGTTCATTTTCTTCAGTTAAGTTCAGAGTGAACAGTACTTACAGCATCTGTCGGAGCGGCCGTGGCGCGGCTGATGCGTTTTACATATAGCACTTTTTGGTGATGTATTTTACATCATCTATTGCAGATGATATTAGGGTCCCACTTCAGATTAAAGTTGTTTGTCTTGTCATGCTTCAGCCTCGTCGCCGTACACCTTAGCGGAGCTGCTCCAACGACGGAACCGTCCATCACAGCGGAGCAGTACCCTCGGCGCCGTTTCTAGAGGCCTCGGATCTTCTTCCCCGCCTCTGACAGTCACACTAGCATCATCACCATCCTCCACGTCCAACCCAATGATGATGAGGTCCACAAGGCTATGCCAAAGAGGTTGTACACTCATCGCATCACTTTGTTTCTCCATTCCTCTGTTCTTCCAATTCATGTGAGCCAAACACCCAGGTTGACTGAAATCCTATGTTTCCAAATGCTCTGTTTTGCACGTGCATTCCTATCCTATTCCTGTGTTTTTCCTGTCCCTGCGTTTATAGAATCCTCCAATTCTAAGGAGCCCTTACAGATTTACTTCATTTTCAGATTGGCGTCAAAGAAAACTCTGTGTGTTATGTCCTGCTCCTGCCGTGCCATCATCCACCCCACCTGAGGTGCACCATCGACAGAAGTGTTCACTGCAGCAAAGATCCCCCCTGCAGACTTTCTTTCGCCGCCTTAGATCATCTTCCCCGTTGTCGGCAGCCACGCTAACTGCATTACCATCATCGACTGAGCAGATGAACCTGAGGACTAGACAGTTCCGGAAGAGAGGTCGCAGCCTTTCGTGTTTGCTTATGTTATACATCGGTTATTATTACCTGCTACTTTATCGTTCAATCCTCAGTTTTGAATTGCCCATGGGTCCCATATCGAGCCAGCAATGAATAGTATCTGTCTACTATCTGGTTCATCTAGGGTCTTCTATGTGGTTCATGTTGGGTGGGCAACAAACAATAGATGATCCATTGTCTATCTTTTTAAACTGAAGCTATAATCTACCTGCTATCATTAGTTTTGGATCCATCCACTCGTTTGCTACCATCAGTCTTGATTTTTGCATGCACCCCTTAGGCCTTACAAAATCTAACTATTTTTATTATGCATGTCAGATATTGTACACAATCGCACTGAACATGTAGAGAAAAAGAGAAGACCGTTGCGTGCGAATATAATGTCATGCAGACGCTGCTCCATGGTGGGCAAAGTGCCCCCCTCTCCTGCATTTCCAGATTGTATTCCAAAGGAAGATAACTGTTCAGATGGAGATTCAGAAGGAGCCGACCATGCCTGTTTACCACCTGAGGTGTTTGCTCTAACCTGGCATGCTGATATTGGTCATATCATGCATATGGCGCCTTGCATTGCTTACATTATACATATTATATGTCATCCTCTTAGTTTAGATTTGCTTTGTGTGAATGCCACCTGTTTGGTTTCTATATCATACTCCCGCTATTCCTAAATATTTGTCTTTTTAGAGATTTCAACAAGTGACTACATACGGAACAAAATGAGTGAATCTACACTCTAAAATATGTCTATATACATCCGTATGTGGTAGTCCATTTGAAATCTCTAAAAAGACAAATATTTAGGAACGGAGGGAGTATATGGGAGTTATGCAATGCCATCTTCTTTAGCCAGGCATCATATACGTGAATCATGCAATGCCATCCTGTTTAGCCAGTCATCATATATGTGAATTGTATCGTGCCATATTTTTTTCCATAATGTGTTCCATTTCTCATCAATGTTTATACATTCATCTACTCTTCCTGTGCATCAGCCATTTGAGTCGGTCATGGGAAAATCTAGAGTGAAAACAAGGTCTTCTGAGCAGTCAGTGCTACCTGTCGATGCAGATTTCTTGTTGGTTACAGATAGCTCCTCAGAGGAGGATTCAGAGAGAGATGACCAGTCGTATCCCCCCCCCCCGAGGTGCATGCTCTAACTTGGCTGGGTTATATTGCTCATATCATGCATATGGTGTCTTGCATTGCCATGCCATCTGCTTAGATTAGACATGCTTTGTGTGAATGCCTCCTGTTTGCTTTCTATATCAGATATGTAAATTATGCAATGCCATGTTTTTCAGCCAGTTATCATATATGTGAATTATGCACCGCCATGAAGCCAGGCATCATATATGTGAATTATCTCATGTCATCTTTTTCTTTCATTACGTATTCCGTTTGTCGACAATCTGTGCATATTGAACTACTCTTCATGTGTATCAGCCATTTGAGCCGGTTATGGAAAAATCTGGAGTGAAAACAAGGTCTTCAGAGCAGGCAATGGTACCTGTTGAAGCATATATCTCGATGGTTATAGGGAGCTCCTCAGAGGAGGATTCAGAGACAGATGACCAGTCCTATATCCCACCTGAGGTGTATGCTCTAAGTTGCAATGTTTATATTTCTCATATGATGCATATGGTGTCTTGCATTGCTTAGTTTAGACATCATATGCACAATATTGAATTCTATCTACTTAGTTTAGAGATCATACATGCGAGTGCCAGCTACTTAGTATATGAATCAATTATGTCAATTATAGCATGCCATCCTGTATACTTAGACAACATGTATGTGAATTATTTCATCCCAACCTATTTTAGAAAGACATCATATAGTTTTGTCATGTCGTCCTGTTTAGGTACTCATCATATGTTGAATTATGCCATTATATCCTGTTAAGTTATCCATCATATATCTGAAACTGTGTCATGCTATCCTGTTTAGTTAGACATCATATATGTGAAATTGTGTCATGCTGTCCTATTTGGTTAGACAACATATATGTGAATTACCACATCTGTCTATCATACATTGTCTGTACGTTCAATTTCGTTTCTTGCTTATCAGCCATTTGAATTGGAGGGGGTGATGGCAGTATCTAAGGGAGCAAAAACCCATTCTTCACAAAAGACAGTGCTACCCGTCGATGCAGATAGAACCATGGTTGTACTGGCCCACAAACTAGACCCACCACACATAATCGAGACTCTTCCAGATTGCACACTTACACCGTTGGGCAGAGAACCAGCTACAACCCATCTGACCACAACCCCAGCAGATAGTAACCCACTTATAGTTGACAAAGCACCATGTCCACCATAGAGTACCCTCACACGAGCAGTTTGTAAAGCTACTGCAGTGCCCAAAGCACGAAGACCGCCACAGCTAACCCAAACTCCACATTTAAAGCAGAAGAGCAACTGTTCTCAGGTCAGATTTCCGTAGCTATGGTCCATACTCCTTTGCTGTTGCATCACTGTATTTACTCATACCAACTACTTTCGAATTTGAAGGATCCAATTGAAACTCCAATGGCGCAACAGGTATGTTTTAAACCTACTTCTTGCTCTATGTTGATTTCAGTTTAAGTTGTATAAACAGTTATGTTCTCATGTGATGCACATTACAGGTGCTGCCAATGTTGTGTAGTTTCTCACACTTATATTTTGTCTATACTGCTGTGTCTTAAAAATATATGAGTTGAACTGTGTCTCTATCTTGATTAGGGAACATAAACTAGAATGATATGGACAATACAGTGACCATAGTACATAGATATATGTTTGTTTCATGCTGTTATCCTGTCCACCTTACTACTGAACCGGTTTACCAAAATGAGTTTGGTATACTACAAGCTAAACCTGTGATGTGTCTGCTTGTTTCTCTTGTAATATGCAAACAGAATATTGGAGAAGAGCACCCCACTATGCAATGGTAGAGAAAGTAATGCAGATAAGGTTCAAGATAGTGAGACAACCCTGTTGGTCTCCAAGAAAGGTGATAAAAACGATCTTGTAGACAGTGAGAAAACCCCACAGTCCTGCGTTGATGTAGTGTTCGAGTTACTGGCCACTACCGCTGGCACAAGCTCTTCGAACTCGCTGCCTGAATCACTTCGGCTTCTTTAGTCTCAGCTACAAGCTGAAAGGCATCAGTCATCTGTGCTGCGGCAAGAAGCCGAAGGACTGAGGAAGTCCCTGCAGAATTCAGATGCGTACTTTCTTGTGCAACAGCAAGCGCTGGAGGATTTAAGCGCCAAACAAGAGAAAGTTAATAAGCTTGCTAAGCATCTTGCCAGCATTATGGGTACCCAATAAATTGTTTCTTGAACTCTTCTGAAGTGGTTTCAGTTCTGGACTTGTTTTGCTGCGGTGTTTATATGCTGATGTGTTCCCTATATTTGCACTGGTGGTGAACCTTGATGCCCAGTGGATGTAATATGTGTAATAGCCGTGATAGCCTAGCATAAGTTGCTTGCTTATTTATTTTGTTGTTGTCTTGTTATTTGTTTTCTTGTAGTCAGTGCAGTTCTTTTTTCGTGGTTTGCTAGTGGCTGCAATAACCTATTTTTTAAAACTAGGCCACAATAACCATGGGCTAATATTTACTGTACTGACACTGGGCCTCCTACGGCCGTAGAAATAGTGGGCCTTCTACGGGTCATAGAAATAGTAGGCCTTCTACGGGCCGTAGAATCATTGGGCCTTCTACGGGCCGTAGAAACAATGGGCCTTCTATGGTCCCTATCATCAATGGGCCTTATACGGGCCATATGATCGATTGGCCAAACATGGGCCAATAACAGGCCGCATTATGGTCGTAAACGGACTAGTGTTGGAATCGTCCATTCATGGGCCGACCATAACGGTCCATCGTTAATAGGTTGTATTTGATGACGCTATGAAAACAGCCCAATGTATTAACGGACCACAAACAGGACGACTGTAACCACGGGCTGAATTTTGCCCATAAGCAGAAAATTACAGTAATGGGCCGTAAGTAAATGAATGCTCGAAATGAGCCCAAGAATAAATGGGCTCTGAGAAGGCCGAAAGATAACATGGGTTGGAAACGGCCCAACTAAATAATGGGCCATTAATGGGTATAAAGTGATACACTGTTCATTACAGGCCAGTTTCACCACGGGCCGTTAATGGGTCTAAAGTGATACACTATTCATCGCGGGCCAGTTTCACCACAGGCCGTTAATAGGCCAAGAGTTACATAGGGCCTCATATGGGCCGAAAGACGTCATGGGCCATACATGGGCCAGAAGTGAAAACGGGCTGGAATCATATTGGATGGCCCAGATGACGCTACTGGGCCTAATTCGGGTAGGGCGTAACGGGCCTTGGGTTAGCGGGCTGTAAATGGGCTATATGCGAACAGGCCGTTAGCAGGCTTTCCATGGGCCGGCCCATCACCTTTTGACCAAGTCAAACGGGTCGGCCTTTTCACAGGAATGGGCCTCTGTTGGGCCGGGCCACGTGTCGACGTATCATAGGCGCCTTTTGTCCAATGAGTGGATGACATCTGTCCCAACAATGAGCCGACACGTGTTTCCTCCAGCCAATGACGATTTTACACGTGGAAAATCCCCATTGGTCGGGGCTGTTAACGGGTTATCGGATCCAAAACCCGACCCGATAGCTTAACGGCATTCCGTTATGGTGGATGCCACATGTCGGTCACCCTTGACGAAAGCACTTCTGTGACGCGCGATTTATCGTCATGGAAGTGGACACTTCCGTGATGAAAATTTTGGTAATGTCATGGAACACTTCTACGACAGCACAGGTATGACTATCTTGATTCTGTCATAAATTTGTCATGGATGTACATGCATGACAAAAAACGCGACCTACTGTGACAAACACGTAGCATCATGGAAGTGTATTTTTTTGTAGTGTATGTTCTTCCGTACGGAGGGAGCGGTCTGTATTTCCATTAACTGTTATGACCCCGCGAGGTCCTGGCATCTTGAGCTTGAGGTATGCATAGTGCGGTACCACGTTGAAATGAGAGAACGCGGTTCGTCCAAGTAGTGCATGATAGCCACTACGGAAAGGGATGATATCAAAGATTAACTCCTCGCTTCGGAAGTTATCCGGAGATCCGAAGACCACTTCCAGTGTTATTGAGCCCGTGCATCGGGCCTCTAGCCCTGGAATTACACCTTTGAAGGTGGTTTTGGTGGGTTTTGATCCGTGATGGATTGATGCCCATTTTGCGCACTGTATCCTGATAAAGCAGGTTCAGGCTGCTGCCGCCATCCATGAGGACTCGTGTGAGGTGGAATCCGTCGATGATTGGGTCAAGGACCAATGCGGCTGAGCCGCCATGGCGGATGCTGGTGGGATGGTCCCTACGATCAAAGGTGATCAGGCAGGATGACCATGGATTGAATTTCGGGGCGACGGGCTCCATCGCATAGACGTCCCTGAGTGCACGCTTTCGCTCCCATTTGGGGATGTGAGTGGCATAGATCATGTTCACCATTTT
>NC_041383.1:207422724-207450712 GCF_002162155.2 Triticum dicoccoides
TCTTCTGCCCTCCAGTGTTCGGACGCCGGGGTTCCTCGTCGTCATCGCTATGCAGCCCCTTGTCCTTGTTCTCGTCGTTTATCTTGCCCGCCTGTTTGAACACCCAGCAATCTCTGTTAGTGTGATTGGCTGGTTTATCGGGGGTGCCATGAATCTGGCACGAGCGGTCGAGTATGCGGTCCAGACTGGACGATCCTGGATTATTTCGTTTAAACGGCTTCTTCCGCTGACCGGATTTGGAGTTGCTGAATCCGGCATTGACTGTCGTATCGTCCGCATAGTCGCCATTATTTTGACGCTTGTGTCTGTTGTGCCGTGGCTTTCCGTTACTGTCACGGATGTCTGACGTACCAGGGTTTCCAGGCGCGGTGTTGCTACGAGCCAGCCAACTGTCCTCACCCGTGCAAAAGTGGGTCATTATTGTCATGAGGGCCGCCATGGTCTTTGGCTTTTCTTGGCCGAGGTGTCAGGCAAGCCACTCGTCGCGGATATTATGCTTAAAGGCCACCAGGGCCTCAGCGTCCGGACAGTCGACAATTTGGTTCTTTTTAGTGAGAAATCGAGTCCAGAATTTCCTGGCTAACTCTCCGGGCTGTTGGGTAATATGACTTAAGTCATCAACATATTGTGGTCGCACATACGTGCCCTGGAAGTTATCATGGAATGCGTCCTCAAGATTTTCCCAACTGCCAATGGAGTTTGCTGGCAGGCTATTCAGCCAGTGTCTAGCTGGCCCTTTAAGCTTTAGTGGGAGATACTTGATGGCATGTAGGTCATCACCACGGGCCATGTGAATGTGGAGAAGAAAATACTCGATCCACACCGCGGGGTCTATTGTACCATCGTATGACTCAATGTTGATGGGTTTAAACCCTTCTGGGAATTCATGTTCCATTACTTCATCAGTGAAGCAGAGGGGGTGTGCGGCGCCTCTGTGCCGGGCTATGTCGCGACGTATTCCGATAGGGTCTGGTCGGTAATGTCCGGCCTGGCCGGATTTATCAGTATTGTATCCGGCATGACGATCGGTGTCGTGAGCTGTGGCGCGCCCCCGTGATCCGTAGATCGATCTTGGTTGTCCTGCGTTGTTTTCCAAAATGTCTTGCAGGTCCTGCATATTCCTCCTGGCCGTGGTAAATCGGCGTGGGGCGCAGGCTGGTGTCCCACCTGATAGCCTGTTTTATCCCGGCCACGAGGTGACCGGTCAGCCTCATCTTGTGCTAGAAGTTCAGGCTCTTCGGCCTCTTCTTCTGGCGGTTTATGCTTTGGGTATCCCCTGCTCGGGGGCTCGAGTCTGTATTCCTTGCCGCTAGGACTTCGGTCCATCTGTCTGCGAGAAGGTCTTGGTCAGCTTGGAGCTGCTGCTGCTTATTCTTCAGGCTTCTTGCAGTGGCTATAAGCCTGCGCTTGAAGCGCTCCTTCTCTATTGGATCCTCTGGTACGCCGAATTCGTCGTCACCGAGGCTCGCCTCATCTTCGGAGGGAGGCATATAGTTATCGTCCTCCAAGTATCCGTCCGTCGCCTGTTCGTCTGGGCTAGCCAGCCCGTGTTCCTGTTCAGCTTGCTCAAAGGTGGGTTGATCAGAATTGTATTCCTCTTCAGCACCATCTGGCTTTTCTTCTCTAGTGTCGGTATCGCTATGGTGAGGCTTGGAGTGGCGCTGATGACGCCCATGTTTTCCTTTCTTCCCCGAGGGGTTTTCTCCCGTTGCCTCATTGCCATTGGTTTCTTTGGGAGTATCCACCATGTATATATCATATGAGGAGGTGGCCGTCCAGCGCCCTGTGGGCGGTGGTTCCTGTTCTGCTCTCGCATCGTCGTCTACACCGTCGATGTCTTTGAAGTCGAAGTTAAGCACGTCGGTCAAGTCATCGACCGTGGCTACTAAGTGGGTGGTGGGTGGGAAACGAATTTCTTCGTCGCCAGCTTCCCGCTCGAGCCAGACATAGTTCGGCCAGGAGTCTCCTGAGAGAGAGAGACCTTAAAGAATCTAGCACGTCTCCGAAGGGTGAGTGCTGAAAGATATCCATGGCGGTGAACTCCGTGACTAGAGCCCAGTTAGATTCAATGGGAACGGACGCGCGCGGCCCGGATACGGCCGGAGGTGAGTCCGGGGGTCCGGAGACACAGATCCCTTTAGGAGAGGAGTCTGTGTTCGGCTCCAACGCCGAGGAGTATGCAGCCTCTAGGGCGGGGTCCATGCACCCGTCCTTGGAAGGCACGACCCGCTCTGGAGCGAAGTCCGGAGCGGTAGTAGGTGCGATGGTCTGAATACTATCCGACTGCCGATCTAGGTCGTGCACGTCGTGATTGTTCGGCACTCCTGACACAGGCCCGAATCCGTCGAAGATCAAGTCTTCGCGGATGTCGGCGGTGTAGTTTAGCTTTCCAAACCTGACCTCATGGCCGGGGGTGTAGCTATTGATCTGCTCCAGATGGCCAAGCGAATTGGCCCGCAGTGCGAAGCCGCCGAACACGAAGATCTATCCGAGGAGAAAAGTCTCACCCAGGACAACATGATTGAAGGATGGAGGAGCCATCTAGCCTTGTAGCGACGACACAGAGGAAATCTCAATGAAAGCACCAATGTCGGTGTCAAAACCGGCGGATCTCGGGTAGGGGGTCCTGAACTGTGCGTCTAAGGCTAATGGTAACAGGAGACTAGGGACACGATGTTTACCCAGGTTCGGGCCCTCTCGATGGAGGTAATACCCTACTTCCTGCTTGATTGATCTTGATGATATGAGTATTACAAGAGTTGATCTACCACGAGATCGGAGAAGCTAAACCCTAGAAGCTAGCCTATGGTATGATTGTTGATGATAATGATGATGAGTCCTACGGACTAAACCCTTCGGTTTATATAGACACCGGAGGGGGCTAGGGTTACACAGAGTCAATTTACAGAGAAGGAGATCTACATCCTAATCACCAAGCTTGCCTTCCACGCCAAGGAGAGTCCCATCCGGACATGGGACGAAGTCTTCTATCTTGTATCTTCATAGTCCAACAGTCCGGCCAAAATACATAGTCCGGCAGTCCGGATACCCCCTTATCCAGGACTCCCTCACCATGCTCCCCCGCCGATCGCTTAGTAAAATCACCTCATTTTTACTATACTTCCTCTGTATCAGTTTACTACATGGCATGCACGTCGTTCTAGGTTGAGAAGTTAACTGGCTATATATGTGATGAACAGTACTCCAGCCTTTTAAAAAATGTATACTTTTGTACAGTAGTACTCTCGATGGATTGCGCCGTGGAGCAAAAATCAAAATTAAAAAAAAGGTGGTACATATAGAGAGCGCTCGTCGCCAAATTATGCATATAGTACTATTAAAAAAGCTAGTACGTGCTTAATTGGGGTGCTAAATTCTATTAAAGAAATACTAGTTCTGTTGGGGCTCAGCACAACACACCCCTCAAATTCAACTAAGCACACCTGAAATTAAACTATGCAACTAATCCGATAGACACTGCATTAGAACCACCATGAGCAACGATACTGACACCTTACTCACTCGGAGGAGTCCTCGTCCACGTCCTCGACTTCGTCTGTGTCCCTCTTCCTCTTGGCCGATACTTCTTTGCTTGAACCGCACACTTGGCTCTTGCTCTTAAACCAACCCTTGTAGATATTGAAACAAAGGTAGCCATCCATTGCAGCGTAGTGGATGTGGTCTATATCTAGTACATTCCGCTGCCATGCATGATGATGAAATGTGTAATGAGGTTTCTCCAGTTTACCGTACGAAGGATGAACCATGGCTCCTGCCAGTGTCAGCATTGAAGGCTGGCCACCGGAGGGCAGCAGCTGATTCTTCTGGAGGTCGAAGGGGTTGCCTACAATGAGGCCTATCCGACGCAGGACTTCTTTGTCCTTACCAAAGTCTACATTAACGAATTTGACTAGGTTGCTCTCGAGGAAGTTCTTAAAATCCAGGCATTCAACGTCGGCATGGCATATGTGGTAGACCAAGCATAACTCATGCACGCAAACCTGGATCATGGCGGGCTTCTTCCTCTCTTCGTCCTTTAGATCCTTCTCTCGTCCCAAGACTGTGGTGTACTCAACATCTAGCCCAGTGACCCGCTCATCATCTGAGTCTTCGAACATGCGTCTGAAGCGAGAAAGGCATCCTTTCACCATCGTGGAAGAACGGGTGTAGATGACGTCGAACTCATCGCTGGTGATGGTTCTAACCTTGTACTCACCGCCGATCGTGGATATTTGGGACGCCATGGATTTGGGAGGAGGGTTACGATTAGTGGAACTGTCGTAATGTGAATGGACGGGACGACTAGGAGCGAACCGCTGTAGTATTGAAGGACGTGCGGGGACGAGTAGGAGCGAACTGCCAGCATGCGAACGGCAGGGTAGTGGCTTTCCATTCTCCCACGATACGGTCTTCCGGGAGCCTTTGGATCTAAGATCGAACAGTTGCATGGCGTGATTCTAGACCTATGGGTGAATATCCTATCCTGGAGGGTTATTCTGCAAATTTTCAGAACTTAGCATGCGACCGTTTGATCTCAGATCCAAGGGCTGCCAGCAGCCCGTATCATGGTCGCGCCTACCATGACCGTCGTGTCGCTCGCGCGGTCGCGCCCTTGGAGATTTAACATGGTGCGTTAGGCTATGTGATGTTGGCATGTCATACATAGTCATCACTTAGTCACTCATACTACAACAAGGTTAGCTATAAGGTTGTCTATAAGTGTATTTATTTTTTTTACTCCTCTCTATCTCTTTCTTCGTACTCCCTTCGTCCCATAATATAAGAACGTTTTTGACACTAGTGTAGTGCCAAAAACGTTCTTATATTATGGGACACAGGGAGTACTAGTATTTATTGCATTTGCCAAGGAGTGACCTCTTCCAATGAAATGGTGTTGCTAAGTTTGCTTCATTTAATTAGCTATAGACTCAAAATTGTCTTTTCACCTAGGTACACGCGCTTAGCACCGTTTCTTCCTTGGGTCGCCAAACTTGCCACATCATACTTTATGCCGATGTGGCAAGCTTAGCACCTGTAGGAGTAAGTAAGTACTACAATAGTGGGCTATAAGCCCGCTTTACATGGCATTTTTGCATGTGTGAAGGAAAGAGGCAAGGAAAAACTGGAGAAGTGGGCTCTCATGCAAGAGCCAGCCTCAACTACATGGTGGAGCATTAGGAGAGGCGCCTGTATGGAGGTGGTCAGGAATCGGGAGACTCACGATGGTCGTAGCGCCGCAGTTAAAATGAAAATGGCAAGTCAAATCATGGGGCCCCACCTGTCCAGCAGTAACTCGCTGTCAAATCACACAGCCCTACGTTTGCAGCAGCCTACTCCCTCGTCTTCTCGCGTCTCTTTCGAACTGACTAGGCGGAACTGCCCTGCCTACCGCGCAGGAAAAGCCCTGCCCTCGACTTTTAAATACAACTACATCCGCTTAAGAATCCAATGATATAGTAGTACTTTTTGTGACATACTAGTAACTCATATTTAGTTAGTCAAATGGATGACCTAGAACTACGTGCATGCCCTATAAACCGAGACGCCTAAAAATAAAAAACCAAGACAGAGAGGGTAGTTCAGCACGTATCTTTTTAGATCAATATAGTCGGGATTCACCAAGGAGCAAAACCAAGTGGTAGGCTGCTCCTGTCGTGTTGGCGTAGCAACTCAAGCAGGGTCAGTCCGCACATGAAATGGCGACACACTTAACAGTTCCCCTTTGGCCGACATGTGGCTCATCCACCATCTTGTTCCACGTGCAATGCACCAAATTACAGTTCGGACCAGTGGTTGGAACTGGAGGCACCCCGGTCGTAGCGTCGCAGTAGTAGAAAATGAGCGACGAGGGGTCAAATCACAAAGCCCCACCTTTCCCGCATTAAGCTGGACGGACGAAGCAACCATCATTTCACTCTAGGGCGCAAGAGCATAAAGAAATGAGAAAACAATGCTACGTGCGGCAGCTACCTAGGGCACCCTAGGATAGGGGTCTCCACTACATATCCTTTTTTTTGAAAGTGCCTCCACTACAAATCGGCTTCTCCCTCGTCCTCTTGAAGAAAACTGATGATGAGTGCGGCGGTAGGGTTTGTAGGAGTACTACGGCGTGCATGGCCATGTCATAGTAAATGGGTTCGAGTCGACGCATGTGTGGGCCAATTGGTTTTACGGGAACGAGGCTGCATTTTGGGTTCGGGGACCAGTGGAGATATAGTACGTACAAAAAATTGTGGACGTAGGTTCGACCGGAAGGCAATGATGCATTGAACGCATGAGATTTTGAAACCAAATTATGAATAAATACACACTATAGCATGTAAAGCTTTGAGTCATATATGCATGATGTAGATGTTCGTTTAGTTCTTATAGTTCATCTCATTCAAAATCAATTAGTTTTATAAAAATGTTAAGATTCATGGGGTTTTGCATTGTAAAGCATAAAGTAAAAAACAAATGATGGCAATTCATTTAGAAAAAAAACAATTATGATACAGAAGATTCTAGAACAAAGGAGAAGTGCTTGTGTTTTGAGGTTTGTGCATTATGCTTAAGTTCAACCATGGAGTCTTCTAAATTGTACATGTGGCAGATCTGGTGGAATATTGATGATATCCAACGACTAGTAGTGCTCGGATTCGCCATCTCTACACTGTCGGATTAGCTTCATCCAGCGATCATCTTTCAAAGTTATTGGCACACTATATAGTTCTTGTGCCATAGTTGCATGTTTTGGAAAAAAAGCTACTAGTGGGTTGTACTATCTATTTAGGAATAGAAGATGTATACATGGAAGTTGTAAGGAAAGAGATGACATGGAGCATCTTAATTCCTATGAGTAGGGATTGGAAAATATATGTCATTTGGTTCACATCATAGGAACTTTTCTATTGAATCTAGAGATGACATGTATCTCAATTCCTATGAGGAGGGATTAGAAAAGATATGTAATTTGGTTCAGATCATAGGAACTTTTCTATTGAACATATGCTAATGTTTATTTTCCTTTGAAATTAAGGGAGTATAGGAATCCATTCATTTGAACCAAGTGGCTCTAAAGTTATAGAAATGATATCATGTTTATTTCCTTTGAAATGTGGAGTATATGAATCTATTCCTATGAACCAATTGGCTCTAAAGGAAAAAATCCTATAAAAATCATATCATTAGAGTTCCTATGATATTCCTCGACACCAAAGGATGGTTGAAATTGATGCTGGTGATACGATGGTCTTATTTTGTAGACTCCTCCCCCATCTTTATAGTTACCTCTCGAAGATGAATGAAATGATATATACAGGGTATAATACATGTGCAATTTGGTACACGAAAACTCGGTAAAAGTTTGTGAGGTTCGAATTTTCAATAAAGCTATATGCACTGCATTTCAGAATGGAGGGAGCATACGGCAGTTGCTAACACTCACGTGGAAGATTTGTGTGTAGGAGGAGTGTCTGTTCTGTTAAATGACATGGCAAAACTGACATTGTCGGATGCCGATCTAACGGTTCTTACGGCGTTCGTCGGGAAAAGGCTTGTGGCGAATGTTTGTCGGATAATGATTTACGGACACATGCATTGCATTGATACTTGCCCCCCTCCCTCTCATGCACACACACCCTCACGAGTCACGACTCTCCCGAGTCCTCTCGCAGACTCGCATGTCGCACCCACCGTCTATCTGCAGGTAGACGTCACGCACATATGTGCTCTTCACTCCCTACCCTCGGAACTTCTAAAAAACAAAATACGTCACGCACATTTTATTTTAGCTCACACGTCACACACTTATACTATTACTCTTGCGGCGAACGTTCTTTGGGCATAGAATATTGTACTCTCACGAAGAGAAGCGGTGCACGCACGCGCTAGTTCTCTCACACCCACTCACTGGTACACGTAGGAGCGCATTTTTTTGAAGCTGGTACAACAAAATCACTCCACTATATATATAAGCAGGAGCCTTAGCGCTTGCTTTACTAGGGTTCCTCTTGTTCACTCTCTCATGCTCTCCAGATCTAAGCAAGACATAGGTGGCCACACTCTCTCGCAGCTCACAGTTGGTCACAAATCCGGCCGGACAACCTCGGCCGGGGCAGGGGTGTAGGTGCATCATTCACACTGTCGTCAGTGGCGAGGGAGGAGACCAACGGCTGCCCGCGCGTCCCGATCGGTGACCATGCCGTTCTCTCTGAGAGAGCGCCGGCTTGGGAGTGCCTCCGACCCCTTCTTCCTCCCTGCGGTATTGTGGCCAAGATGCGGCCTCCCGACGCCGTCTTTGCCACATGCCGATGACCCTCAGGTATATATTCCTTCGAAACCTGCCTTGCTCTACTACCCCAGCTCCCTTCGTGTGCATCTTTTTCTACTTCCGTCCGCTGTTCCAAAGCCACCTAGACTTTTACTATTATTAGAGGTAAAGCTAGTTCATACATTCGACTCTAAGAGTTGGTTCAAACAGGGAAGAAAGTGGGAAAGCTATAGCATGAATCTAGGACTTGGTTCTAAGAGGAAACGGGGGAAAGTAGTAGATACTGGCTACCCAACCGGTCTCTTGGTTGAAAAGACGAAGAAAGCATGGTGGATGGCGAAGGGTGGGGGGAAGTGGACCTATCTCTTGGTTGAAAAAGGAAAGAAAGTGACGGGTGTTGGGGGACAATGCAAATGAGAATGAGAAGGTCTAGATTTCCTGTGCTCGCATAGGAAAATGTCATCGAGGAGATAAAAAATGGGACAAATGCAGACATGTTGCCTGAGTGTTTTCCACTCTCGGCAGCCACATCTGCCTCACCACTTTATGCCCCTGCTGTCCCTACGCCCATATCGCTACCGTTAATGTAAAATCACATGAAGCATTAAGCAATGCCACCTAATGTCACTATAAGTAATGGTCTAGTGCCGTCGATAAATTGAAGCGATGCCACCACCATTTTATGAAGTGCTTCCGTCCTGCTTTATTTCCCATGAATTGTGTTTTTGCAGTTACACTCAACTCTCACACTGCTAACATTGCTTCATCCCAGTGGAACTTCACAAATTTGATTGCACATTTACTGACCATGTGCTACTCTCATGACAGTAATACTAATGCTATTGTTCTGCATGTTAATCTAGTGGCATTGTTGATGTGATGTGATGCTACTTACTTAAGGACTCTTCATACTGTCAATCTAGTGCCAATTATAACACAATAGATGTTGTTGTTAATCATATGCCACTGCAAATATCTGTCACTGTTTAAATAACCATATTTCGTATTTGCGCAAACAGGGATGTTTGTCTCCATATCGTCTCGGGATGTCTGTCTCCGTATCGTTTCTATACGCGCAATCAAAAGGACACACCTCAGTTTTAGTACAACTGCGCAAAATGAGATGGTTATCCCTCATTGCCATCGTCTAACCTCCAGTCTTCAAGGTATTCCTACATTGGTAGTAACTAAGGTAGAATGACCAAAGCAATCTAAAAGAAGCCGATTCATACATTTTACTTCCTGATTGCAGTGCAGGGACGAGCAAAAGCAACTGCATCCTAGTCCAGAATGCACTTTCTGCCAGTTCTTCCACGGCCAAGGACTAGCTAGCACGGCTCCACGGTGGTTTTTTGGACAGGTGCGCAGACAAGAGGCATTGTGGTCTGCTTATTTCTGCAAATAATGGTGCTTAAATTTAGTGGAATGCACAAGCATTTCAACTGTTCAGTACACTGCATGGTTCAGTTCAGCATTCCAGCTGAGACCACACTTATAATTGGTTATTCTGGAATGAGAGAACCTAACCCTGGATGGTGGCAACAAGAAAAAACCAGAGTGAACTCCAGGAAATTTAAGCCTGCCGGGAGGCCCTTTGCTCAGAGAAGCCTTGCTTGTTTTTTCCTGATTTGTAAACCTTCTCACAACTTTGTCTTTTGCTTTGAACTAGTATATGTTTGTTATGTTCTATGAATCATTGAGATGTATAAAATTGCTTAACTTATGCTTTTCAAGTTTTTTATGAAGACGAGTTTAATGTGAGTGTTCCACATGAGCGTTGGACTAGCGTGTGAACATTTGGAATTTATTACATTGTGGCCTCAATTAACTGCATGAACCACTGTAACAAGATACATAGTTGCTTATATGTCAGACAACAGATTGTTGATTGTTAGCTGGTTGATAGCCTAGTGTTGAAGCGAGCTGAGCCAATGTGCCGTGTTTTGCAAAACTGCTTACAAGTGGGGTAGCACCAACAGTGTTTACAAGTACTTATGTATACGTCAGCGCATAGTTCTCGAACGAGTGCTCTATTTCATCAAAACACACACTGCTCGTATGATAAACCATGACAACTTATGTCTTACCATGCCATATTCATGAAAAAACTAGTGAGGACGCATCTGTTTCGGCAACAATTACGATGGTTCTCACATGATTCACGGGCACACAAAAGTAGCAGCAGTTCCCATAGACGGATTCAAACAGAGTACTAGCCCAAGAGGGGTCGATAACAGGCAAGGTTCGGATAATTAAACACAATCCAAACTACTATTAAATACTAGCTGGGGCAACTATTCATGCCTCGATCTAATTTGGGCTGGACACAAGACGGACCTTGTCATGAACATCATCGAGGACGTCCCACAACAGCTCAATCCTGTGAACCTTCATGAAGACAACCTTGTGGCCTTGCCATTGATAAACTTATTTGTGGAGGCATGCCACGTCATCTTCCTATGTAAGCTTGACAAGAACAGTATGCCTCACAAACGAAGGAGTAGCTTTGAACTTCTTGTGCTTCAGTACACCCTGGACAACATGCCTGACAACAGTGAGGCTGGAATACATCTCTTCATTGGTATAACCGCAAATGACTTCCAGGATCCAACAGCCTAAGAACTCTATTTTCCTAGTGCATATATTCAGGTCATTCGCCTCATAGCGAGTGACATGTACAACCACACAATCCTTGTCTGCATCAGGGTTCTAATTGAAACAGAAACAAATTCTGAATTACTTTTCAGTATAAGAAACACAAGTTATTTAAACCACTATGTATAGCATGGCATCGAAGCTATTAAATTTTGCATTATTAATCACCACATACTTAGATGAAAAACCACAATCGAGATCAGCAAAGAAGAAAATCACCTTGGCCAGCTCAGCGGGGGGGGGGACACATCCTCGAAGGGCGAAAATTGCTCCTGCAGTGGGTGTAACCTCAAACGGGGCATTGACCATCTCAGTAGTGGCCGTGAGCGTATCTGGGGTCGGCTCGGTGGCTGCCTCCATCTTATTGGAGCTCTCTTTCTTGTGGGGATTAGCCTCCCGCGTCTGCTCCAATATCGGCAGATCTTTGTCTGGTTCTCCTTGGTCCATCATGAAACTGACGAATACTAGGAGACCACTGAAAGGAAAACACAATCGCAATGACAAAGAAACAAAAAAGAGAGTGAGGATCGGTTACTGCTTTGCAAAAGTTCTTTTTTTTCTCTGAACGAAAATATACCAACATCACGGATCCGCTTACCTTCCCTTCATTGGGAGAGAAGAACAGTGGCAGATGCGAGTGTTGCCTTTCTTGAAGACGGTGAGGGAGAAGAGGATTCAGCGAAGAGTGAAATGGTGGTTGCTTCGTCCGTCAAACTTAGACTGCGGGGGGTGGGGTTTTGTGATATGACGGCTCGTTACTGCCGCGCTACAACCGGGGTGACTCTCCGCCTGCATACTACCTTCTAATTTGGTGGATGGCATTTGGGCCCACGCGCTGCATGGCCCGCATGTCGGTGAACAAAAGTATAACGGCATTCAGTAGAGGGGGATGTTTCAATGCCCTAGGAGGAGCCAGAAGCGGTAGAGTGTCTCCACTGTACTAGTAATAATTGTTTTTCTGGGTAGCTGTAGAGTGTCTCCACTGTACTAGTAGTAATTGCTTCTCTGGGGCCAAGACAAAACAGCCCATCCACGCTAGTAAATAGTAAAATCAATTCAAAAGCCCTATATTTACTAAATGAGAGGCGCTACCCACACCCAGCACACCGCCCCCCAAAAAACCATGGGTGCTCTTCTTCTTCCTCCTTGATCCCACCCACCTCACGTCAGCTCGCTCCACTCGTACCCCCAAATTCCTCACCTCACTCCTACAGAAGACCCCAGCTCCCCTTCTTCCTCACTACTACAGAAAAAACCTCAGCTCCCCTTCTTCTTCACTCGCACTACAGGCTCGTCATTCGTTACTCTGCTCAAATCCGTGAGCGCGACGAGACACCCTCGAGGAAAATGGAGTCGGCTGACCCAAGCGCCAAGAAGATGAGGCTCCCGCCAGCGGCGACGCTTATTGTAGATCCTGCACCTGGCAGCGCAGGGAGAAGCGGCGACCCCGCCCCCACCGGATCCCAGGAACCCATAGAATCTCGGGTGGACCGCATCAGCGATCTCCCGGACGCCGTCCTTGGGGAGATCATCTCGCTTCTCCCCACCAAGGATTGCTGCCGCACCCAAGTCCTCTAAATTCGGTGGCGCCCTCTATGGTGCACCATGCCCCTTAATCTCAACTGTCGTCAGCTATCTCTCTTCAGTGATTTTGAAATCCCCAGAGCCATCATCTCCTCCCACCAGGGCTCCGTTCAAAGCCACTGCTTCCCGTCATGCTACCTGAGCAAGCATACCATGCCGTGCATGGTGGACGCCTGGCTGAAATCCCCTGAATTCACAGAACTACAGCTGCTTGAGTTCTACTATTCCCCTGGAAATCACATACCACATATCGAATGACATGAACTTGTGCCCTCAACACCGATGTCCATCTCACGGTTTTCCTCCTCTCTCCACACCGCCACCTTGCGTTGTGCTACCTACCAGACAATCTGGTACTAAACCTTCGACTCCCATTTCTCAAGAAACTTTCACTTGTGCGGGTTCGTATATCGGAGGCCTCGTTGCACAGCATCATCCACTCCAGTTGCCCTGCCATGGAGTGCTTGGTGCTTGTTTTCACAGTTAGAATCGATTGTCTCCCAATAAAGTCGCCTAACCTTGTAAGAATTGGAATTTCTTTTGACGGAAGGCAGCTCATCATCCAAGATGCCCCTTCACTTCAAAGGTTGATCCTTGATTCTAGTTATTCACCGTTGCAAATAACCGTCCTCTCTGCGCCTAAACTGGAGACCTTGGGTGTAATACATGATCTCTGTGCTCATTTCAATATGGTGTTTGGCTCCATAGTTCTTCAGGTACTTTATATTATCATCTACACTTGTAACCATAAGTTGCATTTTAAATTTCTACCCATAAGTTATATATCATCTTGGAGTACACATTTTGTACTAATATTATGTTCTATGCTCAATGAAGAGTTTCTCCATGGATGGCCTATCAATGGTGCTGGATTCTATCAAGATCTTATATATCCAAATGATTAGTTTTGATCTGAACAAGACTATTGGCTTGCTGCAATGCTTTCCATGTCTGGAGAAGTTGTATATAAAGGTGATAATTTCACACGCACATTGGAAGCCCGCATATAGTGTACTAGAATTAACCGTTCAGCTGTTGCTCTTTCGACACTCTTTTTTAGACCTTAACTGTTTTCAATCTTCATGTCTATTTAGGCAACAGGACGGGGTAAGAAAGTTATAACCAATCGGTGGATTCATAAGAATCGGGATTTTCTCACTTCTCATGAGATTTGGTTGAAGACAATAACGCTAGAATGATATGTAGCCAACCGTGCAAACACTAGATTTGTCACATTCTTCCTGCTGAATGCGAGGTTACTATTGTCCATCAGGCTTAAGTTTATCAGCAGCATGGTTTTGATGGATGGCTATGTCGAAGAGCAAAAAGAGGAGTTTCAGGTGGGCAAAAGAGCATCTGAACGTGTCGGGCTTCTATTTACAACATATTGTGGTCATAATCCAGTAAATTTTACGACCCAAGATGTTCATTCTATGGACATGACCGATCCATTTGATTGTGACTGCCAAAAACTATGCTGGAGTTAGATGTTGTTGCCCTTTTCAACCTGGGTTTTTTTGTAAACCTGATGAACAATTAACCCTCGTGCTTTTGTACAGTTTGTAAGTTGGATTTAGATGTTCCTGCCCTTTTCAACTCGGCTGTGACTGTCATATTTTATTTGAAACAAGGCATGGCTTGCCATTCGTTTAATTTAGAGTGAAATATTGTAACAAATCCCAACCAAGGGATATAACATCACTCTTGCCGGCTGCTTGATCTCACTGTGCATTACAGAAGCCAAGTGATTAGCCCCCACCAGCACCCACAAACTTATTTCGAACTAGCACATCAAATGGGCTGTAAATTTTCATAGGAAAGGCTGCATGACCATGACAGATTTGGATTCTGACATTTGGGACCCGCGAGGAAATAGCCTAGCGAGTCAACAAACAATTCTGCCTACCAGCCGTTGGATTGACATCCAACATCTGTCGTGTATCTTCTATCTCTTGTCTTCTTCCTCCAGCCGCCCAAACTGAACCACCCCGTTGGCTCCGCCTGCTCCCGCATCCCATGGCTGGTTGTGCCTCTGCCGCCCTACCGTACATACCCTCCAACCTTGGCCAGTCCCTCCCTCTATTCCCCCACACGTCCTGTTATTCTCCGGCAACATCAGCCCCAACATGCACCCGCACCCGAACCAATCAACCCTCATACTCCCCTCCGCCTGCGACTGGACCGGCGCATCTTCCACGGCTCCTGTTTGTTCCATCCAAGGCCTCGCCGTCGTCCTCTGCCTTGTGGCCTTGGTTCGCTCGCCGTGCGCGGTGCACCGCCCTCTTGCGTTGTCAACGTCGTCAACAACCGAGAGGAACAAGGAGATGATTGTATGTGGAGAGGATGACAGTAGGGACCCACTAGCGTCATGGCAGTACGCAAGCAAGTGCCTCTTTATTACAAGCCCAAAAATATGGTTCCTCCTAATGGTTGGACATCTGGGCCTCACGCCATTGTCAACATAGTCAATAAACGAGAGAATTACACTACGAGCGGCTGACACCAGGGACCCAGCAGGTCGTGCAGTTTTTTTTTGAGGAACAAGCAGTTGTTATTTATACTAGTTTTACGACAGATCAGGGTAACAACGGGGCTGTGCGCGGGTCGTGGCCCATCTAGCCAGGGTTTTCTTTATGTTTACCACATCATGAGCCCAGTTGTGTTTTTTTCTTGCTGAAAATGGCTAGCCCAGTTCTATATTTTTTTAAGAAATACCCAAACAAGGCCTACTTGCTTTATCGGCCCTGCTGGGCTGCAAATCTTTCAAGACGAGGAGAGTTTCATTCGGTTGACAGTCGTACTCCGCTCCGCGTGGGCATCCACTGCCGCGTCTTCCCCGGCTCTGCGTCGTCGCCTTCCTAGGCCTCGTCATCGTCGTCCACCGCCCTGGTGCTCTCGGTGCGGCGTGGTCAATGTGGTCAACGACCGACTTCCGTCAGAAGAGTACTGTACGTGGAGAGGCTGACAGCTGGGTCCACGGCGGCCGCAAGGAAGTGCCTCCTTATTACGCGCAAAATAATTATTCCTCCACCTGACAGCGGGGACCCATCGGACGGGTCACCGTATTTCGCAAAAAAAATGTTTCCCCCCTGACTGCTCGGACCTACCAGCTACACCTTTGAACGCAAGGAAGTGCGTCCGGGCAAAAAAAAATTCGCCAGCTGACTGCTGGGACCCACCAGCTACACCTTCGCACGCAAGGAAGTGCGTCCGGGTAAAAAAAAACTGATTCGCCCCCCTGACTGCTGGGACCCACCAGCTACATCTTCGCACGCAAGGAATTGCCTGACAGTCGGGACCCACCTGGTCGAAGCGTACGTAGCATTGTCATTCTGGTCGCGAACGTGTACGTACATACTCGTGGATGTAGAGGCATGCACGTATCATAGTAGAGGCGCGCACGTAGCATGTACACGTATGTACAGCGGCCAGGGTGCAAGAAAGAAAATACGGCCACGTATGTGTACTTACGGGCGGGGTCTCGAACGCCTACTCGCGCATATATACGTACGGCCAGGGCTCGTGGACATTGGCTGGGTCGGAACGGAGAAACAGCATCGTCGTCGTGTTCATGGGGAGCCAACCGGCTGGGTCGGAACAGAATGCGTCGTCGTGTTCATCGGGAGGGCTTGGACGGAACATGCGATGGAAATGAGGCCTGGCGTACTGCAGAACGGAGGAAACGGCCTTGTGTTCGACCGGCCACGTTTGAAACGGGATCGTGTTCATCGGGAGGAGTCTGGCATACCGCAAAACGGAGGAAACGGACCTCCTATGGTCGAAACGGGGGTCATGTTGATCGGGAGGGGTGTGGTGTACCGCAAAACGAACAAAACGGACCTCCTACGGGCGAAACGGGGGTCATGTTGATCGGGAGGGGTGTGGCATACTGCAAAATGGATGAAACAGACTTGTGTTGGAGCGCTATGGTCGAAACGGGGGTCATGTTCATCGGGAGGGGTGTGGCATACCACAAAACGGGACTCCACGGGATACTGTTCATCTCCACCGTCGACCTCCTCCAGCCTCCACGGGCTACTGTTCATCCACCGTCGACCTCCTCCAGCCTCCACCTGCGACTGTTCATCCACGGGCTCCTGTTCATCCAGCCTCCGTCGTGCACTACTCCACCGGCTACTGTTCAACCACCCCTCTCCACTGGCTCATGTTCAACCACCCTCCACGGGCTACTGTTCATCCACCCCTCCACCATCTACTGTTCATCCAGCCCTCCACGGGGTCGTCCTGTTCATCCAACCCTCCACACCACAGAGTCCTGTTCATCCAGAGGCAACGCCACCGCTCACTGTTCATCCAACCCCCCCCCCAACACTCACTGTTCATCCAGTGAGGCAGCATCCATCGGCTTCAGTTAGCAGCAGTACCGAAGGAATCGCTTGATCGGGTTCAGTTAACAGCCATCGATCGATCGCTCAGGTTCAGTAACGCGTAGCCTGTAGTGCAATCGCTCGGGTTCAGTTAGAGCCCAACGCCTCGCTTGGGTTCAGTTAGAGCCAACGCCTCGCACACATGCGCGTACGTGTACAAGAGAAACGCGCATTGCTCGGCCCCCGACCTCCCACCGTAACCGGGAACTCCCCGAAATTTTCCTCCCCCTCGCTTCTACCACGTTTTTTTCATCATGGACGGCCCAAAGAATGTCATGCAGCTGCGTCTCCGGCCCGCCCAGGACAAAAAGCCCATTTTCTGTCATGATTTTTTGTCATAGAAGTAGGAGCCCACCACATCTATGATGATAGCAGGTTTTGTCACAATTATCGTCATAGAAGTGTCATATGTATGACAGAAAAAAAATCGTTTGACCCAAAATGTCACAGATGTGTCTTTTTTTGTAGTGTGAAAGACCTGCTGCAGGAGCAGATGCTGATGTTTTGAACATCTCGCAAGCTCGGTCTGATGACTAAACGATAGTTCAGTGTGTCATGCTTTACATCTTAGAATCAGGACTTCAAAGACGTTTTGAACGTCATGGAGCATATAAGATGTTCCAAGAGTTGAAGTTAATATTTCAAGCAAATGCCCGAGTTGAGAGATATGAAATCTCCAACAGGTTCTATAGCTGCAAGATGGAGGAGAATAGTTCTGTCAGTGAACACATACTCAGAATGTCTGGATATCATAATCACTTGACTCATCTGGGAGTTAATCTTCCAGATGATAGTGTTGTTGACAGAGTTCTCCAATCACTGCTGCTACCTCTTGAGCTTGCATTGGTTTTCCCTTGAAGAGGAAAGGGTGATGCGCAAAGTAGCATAAGTATTTCCCTCATTTTGAGAACGAAGGTATCAATCCAGTAGGAGAAAACGCACAAGTCACTGAATACCTGCACAAACAATCAACAACTTGCACCCAATGTGATAAAGGGGTTGTCAATCCCTTCACGGTCACTTGCAAAAGTGAGATCGGACAGAGATAGATAAACGGTAAAGTAAATATTTTTGGTATTTTTGGTTTATAGATTGGAAAGTAAAGATTGCAAAATAGTAAATTGGAAACTAATAATATGTAAATGAGATTCAATATAATGGAAAAGAGACCCTGGGGCCATAGGTTTCACTAGTGGCTTCTCTCAACATAGCAAATATTACGGTGGGTGAACAAATTACTGCCGAGCAATTGATAGAAAAGCGCATAGTTATGATATATCTAAGGCAATGATCATGAACATAGGTGAGGGAGTCCTGGATTAGGGGGTGTCTGGATGACCGGACTATAACCTTTGGCCGGACTCCTGGACTATGAAGATACAAGATTGAAGACTTTGTCCCGTGTCCGGATGGGACTTTCCTTATGTTGCTTGACCATGTTGCTTGACCATAGGTCTACCAGAGTAAGATCCGCACCAGAGTGGTACGGTAATCCTATTCTGGAAGTCATGTTGCTTGACCATGATGAACCTACGAACTATGAGGAAGCGATGATGAGCCCGGATTCTGCAAAATGGCTAGAAGCCATGAAATCTGAGATGGGACCCATGTATGAAAACAAAATATGGAATTTGGTTGACTTACCCGATGATCGGCAAGCCATTGAGAATAAATGGATCTTTAAGAAGAAGACCGACGCTGATGGTAATATAACTGTCTATAAAGCTCGACTTGTTGCAAAAGGTTTTCGACAAGTTCAAGGGGTTGACTACGATGAGACTTTCTCACCCGTAGTGATGCTTAAGTCCATCCGAATCATGTTAGCTATTGCTGCATTGCATGATTATGAAATTTGGCAAATGGATGTCAAGACTGCATTCTTGAATGGATTTCTAGAAGAAGAGTTGTATATGATGCAGCCGGAAGGTTTTGTTGATCCAAAAGGTGCTGACAAAGTGTGCAAGCTCCAGCGTTCCATTTATGGACGGGTGCAAGCATCTCGGAGTTGGAATAAACGCTTTGATAGTATGATCAAAGCATATGGTTTTATACAGACTTTTGGAGAAGCCTGTATTTACAAGAAAGTGAGTGGGAGCTCTGTAGCATTTCTAATTTTATATGTAGATGACATATTATTAATTGGAAATGATATAGAATTTCTGGATAGCATAAAAGGATACTTGAATAAAAGTTTTTCAATGAAAGACCTCGGTGAAGCTGCTTACATATTGGGCATCAAAATCTATAGAGATAGATCAAGACGCTTAATAGGACTTTCACAAAGCACATACCTTGACAAAATTTTGAAAAGGTTCAAAATGGATCAGGCAAAGAAAGGATTCGTGCCTGTGCTACAAGGTGTGAAGTTGAGTCAAACTCAATGCCCGACCACAGCAGAAGATAGAGAGAAAATGAAAAATGTTCCCTATGCTTCAGCCATAGGCTCTATCATGTATGCAATGCTGTGTACCAGACCTGACGTATGCTTAGCAATAAGCTTGGCAGGAAGGTACCAAAGTAATCCAGGAGTGGATCACTGGACAGCGGTCAAGAACATCCTGAAATACCTGAAAAGGACTAAGGATATGTTTCTCGTATATGGAGGTGACAAAGAGCTAGTCATAAACGGTTACGTCGATGCAAGCTTTGACACTGATCCGGACGATTCTAAATCGCAAACCGGATACGTGTTTTATTAAACGATGGAGCTGTAAGTTGGTGCAATTCTAAACAAAGCGTCGTAGCGGGATCTACATGTGAAGCAGAGTACATAGCTGCTTCGGAAGCAGCAAATGAAGGAGTCTGGATGAAGGAGTTCATTTCTGATCTAGGTGTCATACCTAGTGCATCGGGACCAATGAAGATCTTCTGTGACAATACTGGTGCAATTGCCTTGGCAAAGGAATCCAGATTTCACAAGAGGACCAAGCACATCAAGAGATGCTTCAATTCCATTCGGGACCAAGTCCAAGTGGGAGACATAGAGATTTGCAAGATACATACGGATTTGAATGTTGCAGACCCGTTGACTAAGCCTCTCTCACGAGCAAAACATGATCAGCACCAAGACTCCATGGGTGTTAGAATCATTACTATGTAATCTAGATTATTGACTCTAGTGCAAGTGGGAGACTGAAGGAAATATGCCCTAGAGGCAATAATAAAGTTATTATTTATTTCCTCATATCATGATAAGTGTTTATTATTCATGCTAGAATTGTATTAACCGGAAACATGATACATGTGTGAATACATAGACAAACATAAAGTCACTAGTATGCCTCTACTTGACTAGCTCATTAATAAAAGATGGTTATGTTTCCTAACCATAGACATGTGTTGTCATTTTATTAATGAGATCACATCATTAGGAGAATGATGTGATTGACATGACCATTCCGTTAGCCTAGCACTTGATCGTTTAGTATGTTGCTATTGCTTTCTTCATGACTTATACAAAGTTCCTGCAACTATGAGATTGTGCAACTCACGTTTACCGGAAGAACACTTTGTGTGCTACCAAACGTCACAACGTAACTGGGTGATTATAAAGGTGCTCTACAGGTGTTTCCGAAGGTGCATGTTGGGTTGGCATAATTCGAGATTAGGTTTTGTCACTCCGATTGTCGGAGAGGTATCTCTGGGCCCTCTCGGTAATACTCATCACCTAAAGCCTTGCAAGCATTGTAACTAATGAGTTAGTTATAAGATGATGTGTTACAGAACGAGTAAAGAGACTTGCCGGTAACGAGATTGAACTAGGTATTGGATACCGACGATCAAATCTCGGGCAAGTAACATACCGATGACAAAGGGAACAACGTATGATTGTTGTGCGGTTTGTCCGATAAAGATCTTCGTAGAATATGTAGGAACCAATATGGGCATCCAGGTTCCGCTATTGGTTATTGACCGAGAACAGTTCTAGGTCATGTCTACATAGTTCTCGAACCCGTAGGGTCCGCACGCTTAACGTTACGATGACAGTTTTATTATGAGTTTACAAGTTTTGATGTACCGAAGTTTGTTCGGAATCCCGGATATGATCACGGACATGACGAGGAGTCTCGAAATGGTCGAGACATAAAGATTGATATATTGGACGACTATATTCGGACACCGGAAGTGTTTCGGGTGATTTCGGAGAAAACCGGAGTGCCGGAGGGTTACCGGAACCCCCCCGGAGAGTTAATGGGCCACATGGGCCTTGGTGGGAAGAGAGAGGGGCGGCCAGGAAGGGCCGCGCGCCCCCTCTCCCTCTGGTACGAATTGGACTAGGAGGGGGGGGGCGCCCCCCTCTTTCCTTCCCCTCCTCTCCCCCTTCCTTCCCCTCCTAGTAGGAGTAGGAAAGGAGGAGTCCTACTCCTACTAGGAGGAGGACTCCTCCTCCTAGCGCGCCCAACAAGGGCCGGCCGGCCTCCCCCCTCCCTCCTTTATATACGGGGGCAGGGGGCACCCAATAGACACACAAGTTGATCTACGGATCGTTCCTTAGCCGTGTGCGTGCCCCCCTCCACCATATTCCACCTCGGTCATATCGTCACGGAGTTTAGACGAAGCCCTGCGCCGGTAGAACATCATCATCGTCACCACGCCGTCGTGCTGACGGAACTCTTCCCCGAAGCTTTGCTGGATCGGAGCCCAGGGATCGTCATCGAGCTGAACGTGTGCTGAACTCGGAGGTGCCGAACGTTCGGTGCTTGGATCGGTCGGATCGTGAAGACGTACGACTACATCAACCGCGTTGTCATAACGCTTCCGCTTACGGTCTACGAGGGTACATGGACAAACACTCTCCCCTCTCGTTGCTATGCCATCACCATTATCTTGCGTGTGCGTAGGAAATTTTTTGAAATTACTACGTTCTCCAATAGTGGCATCGGAGCCTGGTTTTATGCGTAGATGTCATATGCACGAGTAGAACACAAGTGAGTTGTGGGCGATATAAGTCATACTGCTTACCAGCATGTCATACTTTGGTTCGGCGGTATTGTGAGATGAAGCGGCCCGGACCGACATTACGCGTACGCTTACGCGAGACTGGTTTCACCGCTACGAGCACTCGTTGCTTAAAGGTGACCGGCGGGTGTCTGTCTCTCTCACTTTAGCTGAATCGAGTGTGGCTACGCCCGGTCCTTGCGAAGGTTAAAACAGCACCAACTTGACAAACTATCGTTGTGGTTTTTGATGCGTAGGTAAGAACGGTTCTTGCTAATCCCGTAGCAGCCACGTAAAACTTGCAACAACAAAGTAGAGGACGTCTAACTTGTTTTTGCAGGGCATGTTGTGATGTGATATGGTCAAGACGTGATGATATATTTTATTGTATGAGATGATCATGTTTTGTAACCAAAGTTATCGACAACTGGCAGGAGCCATATGGTTGTCGCTTTATTGTATGAAATGCAAACGCCCTGTAATTGCTTTACTTTATCACTAAGCGGTAGCGATAGTCGTAGAAGAAATAGTTGGCGAGATGACAACGATGCTACGATGAAGATCAAGGTGTCGCGCCGGTGACGATGGTGATCATGACGGTGCTTCGGAGATGGAGATCACAAAGCACAAGATGATGATGGCCATATCATATCACTTATATTGATTGCATGTGATGTTTATCCTTTATGCATCTTATCTTGCTTTGATTGACGGTAGCATTTTAAGATGATCTCTCGCTAAAATTATCAAGAAGTGTTCTCCCTGAGTATGCACCGTTGCCAAAGTTCGTCGTGCCCAGACACCACGTGATGATCGGGTGTGATAAGCTCTACGTCCATCTACAACGGGTGCAAGACAGTTTTGCACACGCGGAATACTCAGGTTAAACTTGACGAGCCTAGCATATGCAGATATGGCCTCGGAACACGGAGACCGAAAGGTCGAGCGTGAATCATATAGTAGATATGATCAACATAGTGATGTTCACCATTGAAAACTACTCCATCTCACGTGATGATCGGTTATGGTTTAGTTGATTTGGATCACGTGATCACTTAGATGACTAGAGAGATGTCTGTCTAAGTGGGAGTTCTTAAATAATATGATTAATTGAACCTAAATTTATCATGAACTTAGTACCTGATAGTATTTTGCTTGTCTATGTTTGTTTGTAGATAGATGGCTCGTGATGTTGTTCCGTTGAATTTTAATGCATTCCTTGAGAAAGCAAAGTTGAAAGATGATGGTAGCAATTACACGGACTGGGTTCGTAACCTGAGGATTATCCTCATTGCTGCACAGAAAAGTTACGTCCTAGAAGCACCGCTGGGTGCCAGGCCTGCTACTGATGCAACTGACGACGTTAAGAACGTCTCGCAGAGCAAAGCTGATGACTACTCTATAGTTCAGTGTGCCATGCTTTATGGCTTAGAACCGGGTCTTCAACGACGTTTTGAACGTCATGGAGCATATGAGATGTTCCAGGAGTTGAAGTTAATATTTCAAGCAAATGCCCAGATTGAGAGATATGAAGTCTCCAATAAGTTCTACAGCTGCAAGATGGAGGAGAATAGTTCTGTTAGTGAGCATATACTCAAAATGTCTGGGTATGATAATCACTTGATTCAACTGGGAGTTAATCTTCCGGATGATAGCGTCATTGACAGAATTCTCCAATCACTGCCACCAAGCTACAAGAGCTTTGTGATGAACTATAATATGCAAGGGATGAACAAGACTATTCCCGAGCTCTTCGCAATGCTAAAAGCTGCGGAGGTAGAAATCAAGAAGGAGCATCAAGTGTTGATGGTCAACAAGACCACTAGTTTCAAGAAAAAGGGCAAAGGGAAGAAGAAGGGGAACTTCAAGAAGAACAGCAAGCAAGTTGCTGCTCAAGAGAAGAAACCCAAGTCTGGACCTAAGCCTGAAACTGAGTGCTTCTACTGCAAGCAGACTGGTCACTGGAAGCGGAACTGCCCCAAGTATTTGGCAGATAAGAAGGATGGCAAAGTGAACAAAGGTATATGTGATATACATGTTATTGATGTGTACCTAACTAGAGCTCGTAGTAGCACCTGGGTATTTGATACTGGTTCTGTTGCTAATATTTGCAACTCGAAACAGGGACTACGGAATAAGCGAGAACTGGCCAAGGACGAGGTGACGATGCGCGTGGGAAACGGTTCCAAAGTCGATGTGATCGCTGTCGGCATGCTACCTCTACATCTACCTTCGGGATTAGTTTTAGACCTGAATAATTGTTATTTGGTGCCAGCGCTGAGCATGAACATTATATCTGGATCTTGTTTGATGCGAGATGGATATTCATTTAAATCAGAGAATAATGGTTGTTCTATTTATATGAGTAATATCTTTTATGGTCATGCACCCTTGAAGAGTGGTCTATTTTTATTAAATCTCGATAGTAGTGATACACATATTCATAGTGTTGAAACCAAAAGATGCAAAGTTAATAATGATAGTGCAACTTATTTGTGGCACTGCCGTTTGGGTCATATCGGTGTAAAGCGCATGAAGAAACTCCATACTGATGGACTTTTGGAATCACTTGATTATGAATCACTTGGTACTTGCGAACCGTGCCTTATGGGCAAGATGACTAAAACGCCGTTCTCCGGAACTATGGAGCGAGCAACTGATTTGTTGGAAATCATACATACTGATGTTTGTGGCCCAATGAATGTTGAGGCTCGCGGCGGGTATCGTTATTTTCTCACCTTCACAGATGATTTGAGCAGATATGGGTATATCTACTTGATGAAACACAAGTCTGAAACAATTGAAAAGTTCAAAGAATTACAGAGTGAAGTGGAAAATCATCGTAACAAGAAAATAAAGTTTCTACGATCTGATCGTGGAGGAGAATATTTGAGTTATGAGTTTGGCCTACACTTGAAACAATGTGGAATAGTTTCGCAACTCACGCCACCTGGAACACCACAACGAAATGGTGTGTCCGAACGTCGTATCGTACTTTACTGGATATGGTGCGATCTATGATGTCTCTTACTGATTTACCGCTATCATTTTGGGGTTATGCTTTAGAGACGGCCGCATTCACGTTAAATAGGGCACCATCAAAATCCGTTGAGACGACGCCTTATGAACTGTGGTTTGGCAAGAAACCAAAGTTGTCGTTTCTTAAAGTTTGGGGCTGCGATGCTTATGTGAGGAAACTTCAACCAGATAAGTTCGAACCTAAATCGGAGAAATGTGTCTTCATAGGATACCCAAAAGAGACTATTGTGTACACCTTCTATCACAGATCCGAAGGCAAGACATTCATTGCTAAGAATGGATCCTTTCAAGAGAAGGAGTTTCTCTCGAAAGAAGTGAGTGGGAGGAAAGTAGAACTTGATGAGATAACTGTATCTACTCCCTTATTGGAAAGTTGTTCATCACGAGATCAAGTTTCTACTGAACCTCGTAGGTCTACCAGAGTAAGATCCGCACCAGAGTGGTACGGTAATCCTATTCTGGAAGTCATGTTGCTTGACCATGATGAACCTACGAACTATGAGGAAGCGATGATGAGCCCGGATTCCGCAAAATGGCTAGAAGCCATGAAATCTTAGACGGGATCCATGTATGAAAACAAAGTATGGACTTTGGTTGACTTGCCCGATGATCGGCAAGCCATTGAGAATAAATGGATCTTTAAGAAGAAGACTGACGCTGATGGTAATATAACTGTCTATAAAGCTCGACTTGTTGCAAAAGGTTTTCGACAAGTTCAAGGGGTTGACTACGATGAGACTTTCTCACCCGTAGTGATGCTTAAGTCCGTCCGAATCATGTTAGCTATTGCTGCATTTCATGATTATGAAATTTGGCAAATGGATGTCAAGACTGCATTCTTGAATGGATTTCTAGAAGAAGAGTTGTATATGATGCAGCCGGAAGGTTTTGTTGATCCAAAAGGTGCTGACAAAGTGTGCAAGCTCCAGCGTTCCATTTATGGACTGGTGCAAGCATCTCGGAGATGGAATAAACGCTTTGGTAGTATGATCAAAGCATATGGTTTTATACAGACTTTTGGAGAAGCCTGTATTTACAAGAAAGTGAGTGGGAGCTCTGTAGCATTTCTAATTTTATATGTAGATGACATATTATTAATTGGAAATGATATAGAATTTCTGGATAGCATAAAAGGATACTTGAATAAAAGTTTTTCAATGAAAGACCTCGGTGAAGTTGCTTACATATTGGGCATCAAGATCTATAGAGATAGATCAAGACGCTTAATAGGACTTTCACGAAGCACATACCTTGACAAAATTTTGAAAAGGTTCAAAATGGATCAGGCAAAGAAAGGATTCTTGCCTGTGCTACAAGGTGTGAAGTTGAGTCAAACTCAATGCCCGACCACAGCAGAAGATAGAGAGAAAATGAAAAATGTTCCCTATGCTTCAGCCATAGGCTTTATCATGTATGCAATGTTGTGTACCAGACCTGACGTATGCTTAGCAATAAGCTTGGCGGGAAGGTACCAAAGTAATCCAGGAGTGGATCACTGGACAGCGGTCAAGAACATCCTGAAATACCTGAAAAGGACTAAGGATATGTTTCTCGTATATAGAGGTGACAAAGAGCTAGTCATAAACGGTTACGTCGATGCAAGCTTTGACACTGATCCAGACGATTCTAAATCGCAAACCGGATACGTGTTTTTATTAAACGGTGGAGCTGTAAGTTGGTGCAGTTCTAAACAAAGCGTCATAGCGGGATCTACATGTGAAGTGGAGTACATAGCTGCTTCGGAAGCAGCAAATGAAGGAGTCTGGATGAAGGAGTTCATTTCTGATCTAGGTGTCATACCTAGTGCATCGGGACCAATGAAGATCTTCTGTGACAATACTGGTGCAATTGCCTTGGCAAAGGAATCCAGATTTCACAAGAGGACCAAGCACATCAAGAGACGCTTCAATTCCATTCGGGACCAAGTCCAAGTGGGAGACATAGAGATTTGCAAGATACATACGGATCTGAATGTTGCAGACCCGTTGACTAAGCCTCTCTCACGAGCAAAACATGATCAGCACCAAGACTCCATGGGTGTTAGAATCATTACTATGTAATCTAGATTATTGACTCTAGTGCAAGTGGGAGACTGAAGGAAATATGCCCTAGAGGCAATAATAAAGTTATTATTTATTTCCTCATATCATGATAAGTGTTTATTATTCATGCTAGAATTGTATTAACCGGAAACATGATACATGTGTGAATACATAGACAAACATAAAGTCACTAGTATGCCTCTACTTGACTAGATCATTAATCAAAGATGGTTATGTTTCCTAACCATAGACATGTGTTGTCATTTGATTAATGGGATCACATCATTAGGAGAATGATGTGATTGACATGACCCATTCCGTTAGCCTAGCACTTGATCGTTTAGTATGTTGCTATTGCTTTCTTCATGACTTATACAAAGTTCCTGCAACTATGAGATTGTGCAACTCACGTTTACCGGAAGAACACTTTGTGTGCTACCAAACGTCACAACGTAACTGGGTGATTATAAAGGTGCTCTACAGGTGTTTCCGAAGGTGCATGTTGGGTTGGCATAATTCGAGATTAGGTTTTGTCACTCCGATTGTCGGAGAGGTATCTCTGGGCCCTCTCGGTAATACTCATCACCTAAAGCCTTGCAAGCATTGTAACTAATAAGTTAGTTATAAGATGATGTGTTACAGAACGAGTAAAGAGACTTGCCGGTAACGAGATTGAACTAGGTATTGGATACCGACGATCAAATCTCGGGCAAGTAACATGCCGATGACAAAGGGAACAACGTATGATTGTTGTGCGGTTTGACCGATAAAGATCTTCGTAGAATATGTAGGAACCAATATGGGCATCCAGGTTCCGCTATTGGTTATTGACCGAGAACAGTTCTAGGTCATGTCTACATAGTTCTCGAACCCGTAGGGTCCGCACGCTTAATGCTACGATGACAGTTTTATTATGAGTTTACAAGTTTTGATGTACCGAAGTTTGTTTGGAATCCCGGATATGATCACGGACATGACGAGGTGTCTCGAAATGGTCAAAACATAAAGATTGATATATTGGACGACTATATTCGGACACCGAAAGTGTTCCGGGTGATTTCGGAGAAAACCGGAGTGCCGGAGGGTTACCG
>NC_041383.1:207451028-207521399 GCF_002162155.2 Triticum dicoccoides
CCTCCTCTCCCCCTTCCTTCCCCTCCTAGTAAGAGTAGGAAAGGAGGAGTCCTACTCCTACTAGGAGGAGGACTCCTCCTCCTGGCGCGCCCAACAAGGGTCGGCCGGCCTCCCCCCTCCCTCCTTTATATACGGGGGCAGGGGGCACCCCATAGACACACAAGTTGATCTACGGATCATTCCTTAGCCGTGTGCGGTGCCCCCCTCCACCATATTCCACCTCGGTCATATCGTCACGGAGTTTAGACGAAGCCCTACGCCGGTAGAACATCATCATCGTCACCACGCCGTCGTGCTGACGGAACTCTTCCCCGAAGCTTTGCTGGATCGGAGCCCAGGGATCGTCATCGAGTTGAACGTGTGCTGAACTCGGAGGTGCCGTACGTTCGGTGCTTGGATCGGTCGGATCGTGAAGACGTACGACTACATCAACCGCGTTGTCATAACGCTTCCGCTTACGGTCTACGAGGGTACATGGACAAACACTCTCCCCTCTCATTGCTATGCCATCACCATTCTCTTGTGTGTGCGTAGGAAATTTTTTGAAATTACTACGTTCTCCAATAGTGGCATCTGAGCCTGGTTTTATGCGTAGATGTCATATGCACGAGTAGAACACAAGTGAGTTGTGGGCGATATAAGTCATACTGCTTACCAGCATGTCATACTTTGGTTCGGCAGTATTGTGAGATGAAGCGGCCCGGACCGACATTATGCGTACGCTTACGCGAGACTGGTTTCACCGCTACGAGCACTCGTTGCTTAAAGGTGACCGGCGGGTGTCTGTCTCTCTCACTTTAGCTGAATCGAGTGTGGCTACGCCGGGTCCTTGCGAAGGTTAAAACAGCACCAACTTGACAAACTATCGTTGTGGTTTTTGATGCGTAGGTAAGAACGGTTCTTGCTAATCCCGTAGCAGCCACGTAAAACTTGCAACAACAAAGTAGAGGACGTCTAACTTGTTTTTGCAGAGCATGTTGTGATGTGATATGGTCAAGACGTGATGATATATTTTATTTTATGAGATGATCATGTTTTGTAACCGAAGTTATCGGCAACTGGCAGGAGCCATATGGTTGTCGCTTTATTGTATGAAATGCAAACGCCCTGTAATTGCTTTACTTTATCACTAAGCGGTAGCGATAGTCGTAGAAGCAATAGTTGGCGAGACGACAATGATGCTACGATGAAGATCAAGGTGTCACGCCGGTGACGATGGTGATCATGATGGTGCTTCGGAGATGGAGATCACAAAGCACAAGATGATGATGGCCATATCATATCACTTATATTGATTGCATGTGATGTTTATCCTTTATGCATCTTATCTTGCTTTGATTGACGGTAGCATTTTAAGATGATCTCTCACTAAAATTATCAAGAAGTGTTCTCCCTGAGTATGCACCGTTGCCAAAGTTCGTCGTGCCCAGACACCACGTGATGATCGGGTGTGATAAGCTCTACGTCCATCTACAACGGTGCAAGACAGTTTTGCACACGCGGAATACTCAGGTTAAACTTGACGAGCCTAGCATATGCAGATATGGCCTCGGAACACGGAGACCAAAAGGTCGAGCATGAATCATATAGTAGATATGATCAACATAGTGATGTTCACCATTGAAAACTACTCCATCTCACGTGATGATCGGTTATGGTTTAGTTGATTTGGATCACGTGATCACTTAGATGACTAGAGAGATGTCTGTCTAAGTGGGAGTTCTTAAATAATATGATTAATTGAACCCAAAGTTATCATGAACTTAGTACCTGGTAGTATTTTGCTTGTCTATGTTTGTTTGTAGATAGATGGCTCGTGCTGTTGTTTTGTTGAATTTTAATGCGTTCCTTGAGAAAGCAAAGTTGAAAGATGATGGTAGCAATTACACGGATTGGGTCCATAACCTGAGGATTATCCTCATTGCTGCACAGAAAAGTTACGTCCTGGAAGCACCGCTGGGTGCCAGGCCTGCTACTGATGCAACTGACGACGTTAAGAACGTCTGGCAGAGCAAAGCTGATGACTACTCTATAGTTCAGTGTGCCATGCTTTACGGCTTAGAACCGGGTCTTCAACGACGTTTTGAATGTCATGGAGCATATGAGATGTTCCAGGAGTTGAAGTTAATATTTCAAGCAAATGCCCAGATTGAGAGATATGAAGTCTCCAATAAGTTCTACAGCTGCAAGATGGAGGAGGATAGTTCTGTTAGTGAGCATATACTCAAAATGTCTGGGTATGATAATCACTTGATTCAACTGGGAGTTAATCTTCCGGATGATAGCGTCATTGACAGAATTCTCCAATCACTGCCACCAAGCTACAAGAGCTTTGTGATGAACTATAATATGCAAGGGATGAACAAGACTATTCCCGAGCTCTTCGCAATGCTAAAAGCTGCGGAGGTAGAAATCAAGAAGGAGCATCAAGTGTTGATGGTCAACAAGACCACTAGTTTCAAGAAAAAGGGCACAGGGAAGAAGAAGGGGAACTTCAAGAAGAACAGCAAGCAAGTTGCTGCTCAAGAGAAGAAACCCAAGTCTGGACCTAAGCCTGAAACTGAGTGCTTCTACTGCAAGCAGACTGGTCACTGGAAGCGGAACTGCCCCAAGTATTTGGCAGATAAGAAGGATGGCAAAGTGAACAAAGGTATATGTGATATACATGTTATTGATGTGTACCTAACAAGAGCTCGTAGTAGCACCTGGGTATTTGATATTGGTTCTGTTGCTAATATTTGCAACTCGAAACAGGGACTACGGAATAAGCGAGCACTGGCCAAGGACGAGGTGATGATGCGCGTGGGAAACGGTTCCAAAGTCGATGTGATCGCGGTCGGCATGCTACCTCTACATCTACCTTCGGGATTAGTTTTAGACCTGAATAATTGTTATTTGGTGCCAGCGTTGAGCATGAACATTATATCTGGATCTTGTTTGATGCGAGATGGTTATTCATTTAAATCAGAGAATAATGGTTGTTCTATTTATATGAGTAATATCTTTTATGGTCATGCACCCTTGAAGAGTGGTCTATTTTTATTAAATCTCGATAGTAGTGATACACATATTCATAGTGTTGAAACCAAAAGATGCAGAGTTAATAATGATAGTGCAACTTATTTGTGGCACTGCCGTTTGGGTCATATCGGTGTAAAGCGCATGAAGAAACTCCATACTGATGGACTTTTGGAATCACTTGATTATGAATCACTTGGTACTTGCGAACCGTGCCTTATGGGCAAGATGACTAAAACGCCGTTCTCCGGAACTATGGAGCGAGCAACTGATTTGTTGGAAATCATACATACTGATGTTTGTGGCCCAATGAATGTTGAGGCTTGCGGCGGGTATCGTTATTTTCTCACCTTCACAGATGATTTGAGCAGATATGGGTATATCTACTTGATGAAACACAAGTCTGAAACATTTGAAAAGTTCAAAGAATTACAGAGTGGAGTGGAAAATCATCGTAACAAGAAAATAAAGTTTCTACGATCTGATCGTGGAGGAGAATATTTGAGTTATGAGTTTGGCCTACACTTGAAACAATGTGGAATAGTTTCGCAACTCACGCCACCTGGAACACCACAACGAAATGGTGTGTCCGAAGGTCGTAATCGTACTTTACTGGATATGGTGCGATCTATGATGTCTCTTACTGATTTACCGCTATCATTTTGGGGTTATGCTTTAGAGACGGCCGCATTCACGTTAAATAGGGCACCATCAAAATCCGTTGAGACGACGCCTTATGAACTGTGGTTTGGCAAGAAACCAAAGTTGTCATTTCTTAAAGTTTGGGGCTGCGATGCTTATGTGAAGAAACTTCAACCAGATAAGCTCAAACCTAAATCGGAGAAATGTGTCTTCATAAGATACCCAAAAGAGACTATTGGGTACACCTTCTATCACAGATCCGAAGGCAAGACATTCATTGCTAAGAATGGATCCTTTCTAGAGAAGGAGTTTCTCTCGAAAGAAGTGAGTGGGAGGAAAGTAGAACTTGATGAGATAACTGTATCTACTCCCTTATTGGAAAGTAGTTCATCACGAGAACCGGTTCCTGTGACAACTACACCAATTATTGAGGAAGCTAATGATAATGATCATGAAACTTCAGATCAAGTTTCTACTGAACCTCGTAGGTCTACCAGAGTAAGATCCGCACCAGAGTGGTACGGTAATCCTATTCTGGAAGTCATGTTACTTGACCATGATGAACCTACGAACTATGAGGAAGCGATGATGAGCCCGGATTCTGCAAAATGGCTAGAAGCCATGAAATCTGAGATGGGATCCATGTATGAAAACAAAGTATGGACTTTGGTTGACTTGCCCGATGATCGGCAAGCCATTGAGAATAAATGGATCTTTAAGAAGAAGACTTACGTTGATGGTAATAAAACTGTCTATAAAGCTCGACTTGTTGCAAAAGGTTTTCGACAAGTTCAAGGGGTTGACTATGATGAGACTTTCTCACCCGTAGTGATGCTTAAGTCCGTCCGAATCATGTTAGCTATTGCTGCATTTCATGATTATAAAATTTGGCAAATGGATGTCAAGACTGCATTCTTGAATGGATTTCTAGGAGAAGAGTTGTATATGATGCAGCCGGAAGGTTTTGTTGATCCAAAAGGTGCTGACAAAGTGTGCAAGCTCCAGCGTTCCATTTATGGACTAGTGCAAGCATCTCGGAGTTGGAATAAACGCTTTGATAGTATGATCAAAGCATATGGTTTTATACAGACTTTTGGAGAAGCCTGTATTTACAAGAAAGTGAGTGGGAGCTCTGTAGCATTTCTAATTTTATATGTAGATGACATATTATTAATTGGAAATGATATAGAATTTCTGGATAGCATAAAGGGATACTTGAATAAAAGTTTTTCAATGAAAGACATCGGTGAAGCTGCTTACATATTGGGCATCAAGATCTATAGAGATAGATCAAGACGCTTAATAGGACTTTCACAAAGCACATACCTTGACAAAATTTTGAAAAAGTTCAAAATGGATCAGGCAAAGAAAGTATTCTTGCCTATGCTACAAGGTGTGAAGTTGAGTCAAACTCAATGCCCGACCACAGCAGAAGATAGAGAGAAAATGAAAAATGTTCCCTATGCTTCAGCCATAGGCTCTATCATGTATGCAATGCTGTGTACCAGAACTGACGTATGCTTAGCAATAAGCTTGGCAGGAAGGTACCAAAGTAATCCAGGAGTGGATCACTGGACAGCGGTCAAGAACATCCTGAAATACCTAAAAAGGACTAAGGATATGTTTCTCGTATATGGAGGTGATAAAGAGCTAGTCGTAAACGGTTACGTCGATGCAAGATTTGACACTGATCCGGACGATTCTAAATCGCAAACCGGATACGTGTTTTTATTAAACGGTGGAGCTATAAGTTGGTGCAGTTCTAAACAAAGCGTCGTAGCGGGATCTACATGTGAAGTAGAGTACATAGTTGTTTCGGAAGCAGCAAATGAAGGAGTCTAGATGAAGGAGTTCATTTCTGATCTAGGTGTCATACCTAGTGCATCGGGACCAATGAAGATCTTCTGTGACAATACTGGTGCAATTGCCTTGGCAAAGGAATCCAGATTTCACAAGAGGACCAAGCACATCAAGAGACGCTTCAATTCCATTCGGGACCAAGTCCAAGTGGGAGACATAGAGATTTGCAAGATACATACGAATCTGAATGTTGCATACCCGTTGACTAAGCCTCTCTCACGAGCAAAACATGATCAGCACCAAGACTCCATGGGTGTTAGAATCATTACTATGTAATCTAGATTATTGACTCTAGTGCAAGTGGGAGACTGAAGGAAATATGCCCTAGAGGCAATAATAAAGTTATTATTTATTTCCTCATATCATGATAAGTGTTTATTATTCATGCTAGAATTGTATTAACCGGAAACATGATACATGTGTGAATACATAGACAAACATAAAGTCACTAGTATGCCTCTACTTGACTAGCTCATTAATCAAAGATGGTTATGTTTCCTAACCATAGACATGTGTTGTCATTTGATTAATGGGATCACATCATTAGGAGAATGATGTGATTGACATGGCCCATTCCGTTAGCCTAGCACTTGATCGTTTAGTATGTTGCTATTGCTTTCTTCATGACTTATACAAAGTTCCTGCAACTATGAGATTGTGCAACTCACGTTTACCGGAAGAACACTTTGTGTGCTACCAAATGTCACAATGTAACTGGGTGATTATAAAGGTGCTCTACAGGTGTTTCCGAAGGTGCATGTTGGGTTGGCATAATTCGAGATTAGGTTTTGTCACTCCGATTGTCGGAGAGGTATCTCTGGGCCCTCTCGGTAATACTCATCACCTAAAGCCTTGCAAGCATTGTAACTAATGAGTTAGTTATAAGATGATGTGTTACAGAACGAGTAAAGAGACTTGCCGGTAACGAGATTGAACTTGGTATTGGATACCGATGATCAAATCTCGGGCAAGTAACATACCGATGACAAAGGGAACAATGTATGATTGTTGTGCGGTTTGACCGATAAAGATCTTCGTGGAATATGTAGGAACCAATATGAGCATCCAGGTTCCGCTATTGGTTATTGACCGAGAACAGTTCTAGGTCATGTCTACATAGTTCTCGAACCCGTAGGGTCCGCACGCTTAACGTTACGATGACAATTTTATTATGAGTTTACAAGTTTTGATGTACCGAAGTTTGTTCGGAATCCCGGATATGATCACGGACATGACGAGGAGTCTCGAAATGGTCGAGACATAAAGATTGATATATTGGACGACTATATTCGGACACCGGAAGTGTTCCGGGTGATTTCGGAGAAAACCGGAGTGCCGGAGGGTTACCGGACCCCCCCCCCCCGGAGAGTTAATGGGCCACATGGGCCTTGGTGGGAAGAGAGAGGGGCGGCCAGGAAGGGTCGCGCGCCCCCTCTCCCTCTGGTCCGAATTGGACTAGGAGGGGGGGCGGCGCCCCCCTCTTTCCTTCCCCTCCTCTCCCCCTTCCTTCCCCTCCTAGTAGGAGTAGGAAAGGAGGAGTACTACTCCTACTAGGAGGAGGACTCCTCCTCCTGGCGCGCCACAAGGGCCGGCCGGCCTCCCCCCTCCCTCCTTTATATACGGGGGCAGGGGGCACCCCATAGACACACAAGTTGATCTACGGATCGTTCCTTAGCCGTGTGCGGTGCCCCCCTCCACCATATTCCACCTCGGTCATATCGTCGCGGAGTTTAGGCGAAGCCCTGCGCCGGTAGAACATCATCATCGTCACCACGCTGTCGTGCTGACGGAACTCTTCCCTGAAGCTTTGCTGGATCGGAGCTCGGGGATCGTCATCGAGCTGAATGTGTGCTGAACTCGGAGGTGCCGTACGTTCGGTGCTTGGATCGGTCGAATCGTGAAGACGTACGACTACATCAACCGCGTTGTCATAACGCTTCCGCTTACGGTCTACGAGGGTACGTGGATAAACACTCTCCCCTCTCGTTGCTATGCCATCACCATGATCTTGCGTGTGCGTAGGAAATTTTTTGAAATTACTATGTTCTCCAACAGTAGCCACTGTCGATTATTTAACCGACATGCTCGACTTCGACTCAGAAGACATCGACGGTATGGACGCCGATGCAGGATATGACCAAGAACCAGCGCCAATAGGGCACTGGAAGGCCACCTCGTCATACGACATATACATGGTGGACACCCCAAAAGAAGGGAATGGCGATGGAACAACGGAGGATGACCCCTCCAAGAAGCAGCCTAAGCGTCGGCGTCAGCGGCGCCGCTCTAAATCCCGCCAAAGCAAAAACGGCGATTCCAGCACGGGAGATAATAACACCCCGGACAGCACCGAAGACAACCCCCTCCAGCAGGATTCAGCACAGGAGGATGGAGAAGCCAGTCCTCATGAGAGAGCGGCAGACAGAGAGGTAGAGGACGATAATTACATGCCTCCCTCCGAAGGCGAGGCAAGCCTCAACGACGACGAATTTGTTGTGCCTAAGGATCCCGTCAAACAAGAGCGTTTCAAATGCAGGCTTATGGCCACGGCGATCAGCCTCAAGATAAAACAGCAGCAGCTTAGAGCTGACCAAGACTTGCTAGCCGACAGATGGACTGAAGTCCTTGCAGCCGAAGAGTACGAACTCGAACGCCCCTCCAAGAGCTACCCAAAGCGCAGGCTGCTACCCCGATTAGAGGGGAAGCACCTAAACCTACATCACCAGCGCACGACGTGGCTGACCGGCCACGTCGTGGCCGCGACAGAGAGGCCTCTCGGCCATCCACTCAAGCCGCACCCCGGCGTTGCTCAAAAAATACCAAGGCATGGGGAAATGCGCCAGACCTACAAGACATATTGGAGGACAAGGCAAGGCAAACAAGATCGATCTACGGATCGCGTGGGCGCCCCACGACACATGATGATAACCGTCACGCCGGATATGGCAAATACGGCCAGGCCGAACACAGCAGACAAAGCTCATTTGAGCTACGTCGTGATATAGCCCAGTACAGAGGCGCCGCACACCCACTATGCTTCACAGATGAAGTAATGGATCATCAAATCCCCGAGGGTTTTAAACCTGTAGACATCGAATCATACAATGGCACAACAGATCATGCGGTATGGATCGAGGATTATCTCCTTCATATCCACATGGCCCATGGTGATGATCTACACGCTATCAAATACCTCCCACTCAAGCTTAAAGGACTAGCTCGGCATTGGCTTAACAGCTTGCCAACAGAGTCAATTGGTTGCTGGGAGGACCTGGAATCCGCATTCCTCGACAATTTCCAGGGCACCTATGTGCGACCACCAGACGCAGATGACCTAAGCCACATAATTCAGCAGCCAAAGGAATCGGCCAGACAATTCTGGACACGGTTCCTAACCAAGAAAAATCAAATAGTCGACTGTCCGGACGCAGAGGCCCTCGCAGCCTTCAAACATAATATCCGTGATGAATGGCTTGCCCGGCATCTAGGACAGGAAAAGCCGAAATCCATGGTAGCCCTCACAACACTCATGACCCACTCTTGCGCGGGAGAAGACAGCTGGCTAGCTCGTGGTAATAACATGACCAAGAGCCCTGGTAATTCGGATACCAAGGACAACAATGGTAGGTCGCGTCGCAACAAGCACAAGCGCCGCATTAACAGCGACAATGCTGAGGATACGGCAGTTAATGCCGGATTCAGAGGCTCTAAACTCAGTCAGCGGAAAAAGGCATTCAAAAGAAATACTCCGGGGCCGTCCAGTTTGGACCGAATACTCGATCGCTCGTGCCAGATACACGGCACCCCCGAAATACCAGCCAATCACACCAACAGGGATTGTTGGGTGTTCAAGCAGGCAGGCAAGTTAAGTGCCGAAAACAGAGACAAGGGGCTGCACAGCGATGATGAGGAGGAGCCCCGGCCGCTGAACAATATGGGACAGAAGGGCTTTTCCCCACAAGTGCGGACGGTGAACATGATATACGCAACCTACATCCCCAAACACTCAGGGACGTATATGCGTTGCAGCCAGTCGCCCCAAAGTTCAACCCGTGGTCCTCCTGCCCGATCACTTTTGATCGAAGGGACCACCCCACTAGCATCCGCCACGGCGGATTTGCCGCATTGGTTCTAGACCCAATCATTGACGGATTTCACCTCACTAGAGTCCTTATGGACGGCGGCAGCAGCCTGAACCTGCTTTATCAGGATACAGTGCGAAAAATGGGCATAGATCCCTCAAGGATTAAACCCACAAAGACGACCTTTAAAGGCGTCATACCAGGTGTAGAGGCCAACTGTACAGGCTCAGTTACACTCGAAGTGGTCTTCGGATCCCCGGATAATTTCTGAAGCGAGGAGTTAATCTTTGACATAGTCCCGTTCCACAGTGGCTATCACGCCCTGCTCGGATGAACCGCATTTGCAAAGTTCAATGCGGTGCCGCACTATATGTCAGGCCCTCCAGGAGTCATTAAGGTCAATGGAAACACTGAACCCTCTCTCCGAATGGAGGAGCATACGGCGGCCCTCGCGGCGGAAGCACAAAGTAGGCTCTCAAGGCAATTCTCCAGTCTGGCTATTAAACGTCCGGACACCGTCAAGCGCGCCCGGAGTAACCTACAACAAGACCGCCTGGCACATTCCGAGCAAGCGTAGCAGTGCGGCCCCAACCCCAGCCCTCACGAAATTGCAAAACCAGTACCACACGTACATAATTACGCTCTGAAATACCATGGGCATAAGGGGAGGGGCACAACCACGGCACGCCCGAAATGCGGCTCAACCGCACTAGGGGCTCCCGATTTTGTCATTTCTTTTTTCTTACTTTCAGGAGTCCACTCTCCGGAAGGCCTGTCCGGCAGTACAATTGCCGAACACACGATGCAACAGCCAGGGAGGCAGCAAGCTACGTCGAATGCCCAAGTGGTCTCTATAACGAGCTAAATACCTGTCTTACATAAAGTCTCGCAGCTTGCCCCTGGAGGGGGACATGTCAAATAATCCCATCTCTTGCTTATCACACTATTTGTATCGTTCTGCTTTCACAGCAGCCTTTTAATAAACAATATATAGCTCTTGTCTATTATTGCATTCATTTTTTATGTAAATATGTTTAGTTATGACATTATGCAACAGTACACTTTGGTACGGCCAATACACCAGGGGCTTAAGTACCCCAGAATATGGTGTGAGAAGTCCGAACACTCTCGCGACTGTGGCACCCTGAACTTATAGCATTATATGCATCGGCTCCGAATCATGTCTTGGGTCAATAGTTGGGTTTGCCCGGCTCCCATGTTTTGGTACCTTACGTTCCGTTATATCAGCTAAGGTAGCGCTGGGAGAACTACTACAATTGTGCCCCGGTTGAGCTGGGTTAAGCACCTCAGAAGAGAAAGCTAAAACTGACCGTCATGATAGGGCGAGAGCCGGTCGCTGTTCGAGAGGTTTTTGAGTCCCTAAAGACTTATGCCGCTTAGAGCGAGGAGCTGGCTTTGTCCGGCCTAGGCGTGGATAGCGCCCCGAACTCGGTCTTCCGAATACTAGGGGCTTCGTCGAAATTTAAAATTATGGAATTCTATTGCTAAGTGAGGGTGATAAAGCATTATAGTCCGATTGCCTTGTTCGTTGTGCTGAGCGCCTCCCTCAAAGGACCCAAGAATGGGAACAAGAGCGCTCAGGTTTATCCCAAACTCCCCAGCACTCGTGGCATGGGGATAGAAGCCGACGACTCGCCATCTCTCAGATTCAATAAACAGCCGCACAGAAGGTAATATTTTAAATTCAAAAGGCGTTGCTTAGCGCATATGAACAAGTTTTCAGCGCACGGGATAACACAAGCGAGTTTACTCAAAAATTACATCCTTGGAACACTCATTCGCCACAAGGAAGGCACCCTTTAGGACGCCCTCATAATACAACTCGGGCTTGCGATGCTCCTTCCCCTCCGGTGGCCCATCTGTCACCAGCTTCTCAGCATCCATCTTGCCCCAGTGTACTTTAACACGGGCAAGGGCCCTACGGGCGCCTTCGATGCATAAGGAGCGCTTGATGATTTCAAGCCATGGACAGGCATCCACCAGCTGCCTCACCAGCCCAAAGTAGCTCCCAGGCATGACCTCCCCAGGCCATAGCCGGCCTATAAGGCCCTTCATGGCCTATTCGGCTACCTTATGGAGCTCGACCAGCTGCTTCAGCTGGTCGCTCAAGGGCACCGGGTATCCGGCCTCAACATACTGGGACCAGAACACCTTCTCCGTCGAGCTCCCTTCCTCGGCTCGGTAGAATGCGGTAGCGGCGGACACACTGCAGGGCAGATCTGCGAATGCTCCTGGAGAGCTCCGGACTCGGGTAAGTAACAAGTAATTCACTTTCACGTGCTTGCTTTGCATAAAGAATGCCTTACCCGCTGCTATCTTCTTCATCGCCTCAATTTATTGGAGGGCTTTTTGGGCTTCGGCCTTGGCAGATTTGGCGCTCTCAAGAGCCGAGGCAAGCTCGGACTCTCAAGTCTTTGAGTCAAGCTCCAAACTCTCGTGTTTTTTCACAAGAGCGTGGAGCTATTGCCGCACCTCTGCCACCCGCGCCTCCTGCTTTTCTCGCTCGGTGCGCTCCACGACCGCATTGTCTTCGGCCTTGGACAGCGCTTCCTTCAAGGTCGCCACCTCGGTTGTGGCCCTTGTAATACTCACGTTGGTCCTATCATTATTTGCAACCAGATCTTTTTATATACTTACATAAGGTACTACTTACCTTCCTTGTCCTCGAGCTGCTTCTTGGCAAGGCCGAGCTCGTTCTCGGACCGCTCGAGGCTTTGCTTCAATGCATCGACCTCTGCAGTTAGTGCGGCAGAGGTCAGCAGTGCAGCCTGCATTCCCATATTGACATACTTATGTTAGACTCCTGCGTATATCTTTTTAGATCCTCAGTCCGGCTTTTCTTTCCGAACACCAAACTGAGCATCAGGGGCTACTGTCTATGCGGTAATATTTTTACATGTCTTAAATACATACCTCAAAGCCTGTTAGAAGGCTGGCACAGGCTTCCGTCAGCCCGCTCTTGGCGGACTGAACCTTCTGGATCACCGCACTCATAATAGTGCGGTGCTCCTCATCGATGGAGGCACCGTTAAGCACCTCCAGCAAATTATCCGGTGCCTCCAGTTGGACGGAGGTCACCAGCGTCGTAGGCTTGCCCTTCTTGCTAGGGGGCCGCCTGCCGGACTCCAGAACCACTGAAGGTTCCGGTGCGGTGTCCGGCCCAGGGCCGGACTTAGAGCCCTTTGGGGTTTCATCCCCTTTGCGCCTGGAGTCCGGGAGGTCGCCTTGCGGCGCCTTTAGGACCACCTCCTCCTGGCTTGGCCCCTTTTGGGACTCCACCTCGGCATTGTCCGTAGAGCGAGGGGAGGTAGCAGTCGGGAGTGAAAGACTGTTCACATCTGACAAATCCAGGGAGCCGCTCGACAAAGCGTCGAGCCAGGCCTTGGGCGGACTGCATGATTATATTCGGCGTCAGAAGATACTGTGCAATAAAGGAATGCCATGAGTTATTCTAGTATCCGGATACTTACGATTTTGCCAGGGGCTTGGCCCTGGATGGCCACTCCTCTTCGCCATCGTCGGCGTTGGTGGAGTAGTCCGGAGGAAGGGTCTTTCCCTTCTTGGACCCTCCGACCCCCCTAGTTGGGGCAGCCTTCCTTTTCTTTCCTCCTCCCGTTGGAGGGGGAGAGGCCTCTTCTTCCTCCTCCTCGTCTCTGTGGGAGGAGTGTGCTTCGGAGTCGTCAGACGATGAATCCGACAACACCAGGCGTCGGGAACTCTTTCGAGTTCCCGTGGCCTTCTTCTTGGCCTTCTTCTCCAGCACCATGTAAGGTGCCGGGACCAGCAGCTTCGCCAAGCGGGCATCTGCTGGGCCTTCGGGCAAAGGAGCCGGACAGTCGATCTGTCCGGACTTCTTCTACCAGTCATGTCAAAGGAACGGGAGCTTAGATCCCGTATAGAGTCAAACTATGAAAAAAAAAGTATCCCGTGAAGGGTAAAACAATCTTACCATGCTGGCTTGGCGCTTCACGCAGAATCCGCGATCCTCGGTAATGGGAGGGGGAACCTCGGCGCCCTTGAATAGCACCTTCCAGGCATCCTCATGCATTGTGTCAAAGAGCCTGGACAAAGTTTGGTGCTGGGCCGGGTCAAACTCCCACAAGTTAAAAGCCCGTCGTTGACACGGGAGGATCCGGCGGAAGAGCATGACCTGGACTACGTTGACAAGTTTAACCTTCTTGTCCACCAGGTTTTGGACGCAGGTTTGGAGTCCAGTCAGCTCTCCCGAATTACCCCACGACAGGCCCGTCTCTTTCCAGGAGGTGAGCCGTGTGGGGATGCCAGATTGGAATTCGAGGGCCACTGCCCATTCAGGGTCACGCGGCTCGGTGATGTAGAACCACCCTGATTGCCACCCTTTGATGGTTTCCACAAAGGAGCCCTCGAGCCATATGATGTTGGGAATCTTGCCCACCATGGCGCCTTCGCACTCCGCTTGCTGGCCGCCCACTACCTTCGTCTTGACATTGAAGGTCTTCAGCCATAAGCTGAAGTGGGGCTTGATGCGGAGGAAGGCCTCACACACGACGATAAACGCCGAGATGTTGAGGATGAAGTTCGGGGCCAGATCATGGAAATCCAGGCCGTAGTAGAACATGAGCCCCCAGACAAATGGGTGGAGTGGGAAGCCCATTCCGTGGGGGAAATGGGGGAGGAACACCACCCTCTCATGGGGCCTGGGGGTGGGGATGAGCTGCCCCTCGTCTGGGAGCCGGTGCGCAACATCATTGGACAAGTATCCGGCTTTCCTCAACTTTTTGATGTGCCCCTCCGTGACAGAGGAGGCCATCCACCTGCCTCCCACTCCAGCCATGGCTGGAGAAGGTTGAGGTGGGAAGTGCGGACTTGGGCGCTGGATCTCGAGTGTGCGGAAATGGATAAGCGGAGGAGGAAGAGGGCGTAGATGAAAAAGGTGGATCCTTATCCCCTTATATGGGTGGATGAAACTATGTGCCCCCAGCCTGGTAAAACTCGCTTATCTCCCAAGCGCCATGATTAATGGCACGGTTGGGTTACCCACGCCCGTATTGATGAGAATCCCGGAATAAGGGGTCACGATCTCTGCTTCAACAAGACGTGCCAAGGAAACCACCACGCTAAACGCGCTGAGGTGGGACAGTAAAACGATTCGAATAAAGGCTTGGCCGTGGCGTGATGTCACGCTGCGGAATACGTCAGCAGATTAGATTTGTACAAATATTATTCTCTCTATGGTGGTATGTGGAACTTATTTTGCAGAGCCGGACACTATCCTTGTGTTCAAAATCTTCTATGAAGTATTCGGAGGAGGAACATGCCTTGCAATGTCGAAGACAATCTGCGTGCTAGACTCGTCGTCATTGAAGCCTGGTTCAGGGGCTACTAAGGGAGTCCTGGATTAGGGGGTGTCCGGATGAACGGACTATAACCTTTGGCCGGACTCCTGGACTATGAAGATACAAGATTGAAGACTTCGTCCCGTGTCCGGATGGGACTTTCCTTGGCGTGGAAGGCAAGCTTGGCGATACGGACATGTAGATCTCCTCCCATTGTAACCGACTCTATGTAAGCCTAGCCCTCTCAGGTGTCTATATAAACCGGAGGGTTTTAGTCCGTAGGACGAACAACAATCATACCATAGGCTAGCTTCTAGGGTTTAGCCTCTCTGATCTCGTGGTAGATCTACTCTTGTACTACCCATATCATCAATATTAATCAAGCAGGAGTAGGGTTTTACCTACATCGAGAGGGCCCGAACCTGGGTAAAAACATCGTGTCCCTTGTCTCCTGTTACCATCCGCCTAGACGACAGTTCGGGACCCCCTACCTGAGATCCGCCGGTTTTGACACCGACAATAGGCATCATGTCCGTGTCAAGTAGACCGAAACGATTCTGCATCTACTACTATTACTCCACAAATTGGCTGCTATTCAACATGCATCTAGAGTATTAAGTTCATAAAGAATGGAGTAACGCATTAAGTAAGATGACATGATGTAGAGGAATTAACTCGAGCACTATGATGCAAACCCCATCTTGTTATCCTTGATGGCAGCAATGCAATACGCGCCTTGCTGCCCCTACTGTCACTAGGAAAGGACACCACAAGATTGAACCCAAAGCTAAGCACTTCTCCCATTGCAAGAAGGATCAATCTAGTAGGCCAAACTAAACCGATAATTCAAAGAGACTTGCAAAGATATCAAATCACGCATATAAGAATTTAGAGAAGAACCAAATAATATTCATAGATAATCTGATCATAAATCCACAATTCATCGGATCTCGGCAAACACACCGCAAAAGAATATTACATCGAATAGATATCCAAGAACATCAAGGAGAACATGGTATTGAGAATCAAAGAGAGAGAAGAAGCCATCTAGCTAATAACTATGGACCCATAGGTCTGCGGTAAACTACTCACACTTCATCGGAGAGGTAATGGTGTTGATGTAGAAACCCTCCATGATCGAATCCCCCTCCGGCAAGACGCCGGAAAAGGCCCCTAGATGGGATCTCATGGCTACAGAAGGTTGCGGCGGTGGAAAAGTGGTTATGTGCCTCTCCTGGATGTTTTCAGGGTATAAGAGTATATATAGGCAAAGGAACTAGGTCAGGGGAGTGACGAGGGGCCACCGAGGTAGGGGCGTGCCCTTCTTCCCTTTCCTCAAGCTCTTCCTGGATCTTCTCCATAGTTGATTGGATCTCAGTGATCTTCACATCTAGATCATAAATCTTTTTCTCAATGATCTTTTCAAGACTCTCTTGATTTTGAGTATGGGTGGCCAATCCCTTCTCAATCCTCAAAGTAGCCTCAATCAGATAGCTGAGTTGATCCTGTTTGGTCTTGAGGATCACATGTGAAGCATCTGGAGCACTAGCTGGCTTTGCTGCTTTCTCTGTCTTTGCTTTCTCTCTTTCTCCTGGGCTTCTGCACATGTTGGATGAGAGGCATCCATGACAACTTCGTTGTCCTCGAATTCTTGCCTCAAGGGAAGATGCTCTTCGTCAAGTAGATATGTCCCTTTCCCCATCTTGGAGTTGATGAGCATCTGAATGTGAGGGGCATATCCACAAGATCTCTTTTGATCAGCTGCAATCCTTTCACTGTTTCAATAATGAGACTCATGACCTTGAACTTCTGTGACACATCAAATAAATGCAGCAAGTTGATATAATGGCCACATATCATCCTATGATCTCCTGACGTAGGCAGCAAAGTGTGCCTCATAATGGTGTTGATAGTGGGTAAGCCAGAGAGAATATAGTAGATGGATCCAAATTTATGAGTCTCGAAAGCCTTATCAGGAATTTCCTGGTATGTATGTGACATGGAATTGTGGTCCTTCCTGGTGTTTGCATACACATCAATGTCATTCTGTTCTTCAGTAGGGGCATTGATCAAGTTGGCCCATTTAGCAATAGTAGACTGATATCTTGTGCCTTCAGTCATCCATACTATCTTACCATCCGGATAGAAGTGTGCAGTGGAGTAGAATTGCATAATCATCTCATCATTCCATTTTGTTAGCTTTTGTCCAACAAATTTGTCCACATCATTCAACCTGAAGCTGGCATGCACTCCAGGGAAGTAATCAGCATTGTTATCTATGTACTTCCAGTCAACCCACTTCATATCAGAGACAATGGGCTTCTTGTCCAGCAACACAGTTTCATAGAAGTCCTGTTGTTCCTTGGTGTGGAATCGATAGTCAATAGCAGCCCTTCTCCTCACAGCATAAGGATCAGACTGTCTCCACAGTCTTAGACCTGCATCCTTCCTATCCTTCATGTTTTCAGCAATGGGATGGTTATCATCATGATCTGGTATTTTGGGCTTTAGCTTTCTGAGCACTTGATGTTCTTCTTCTTCTTTAACTTCAGGCACTGGGGCCTTGTTCTTCTCAGCAGCAGAGATATTCCTGGTGGATCTCTTTGGTGTAGATGGCTTTGAAGCTTGAGCAGCAGCAGGCTTAGGGTTGTCTTGGGCTTAGATGGAGCAGCCCCAGACTTGATAGCATCCCCCATAAGCTTCTAGGTCTTTGCAGGAGGTGCAACAGGCTCTTCATCCTCCTCTTCTTCAGAATCCCTGACCATAGAAGGCTTGCCAATAACTCTGGCCATAGTCTTCTTGACTCTTTCTTTCCTTTTCTTTCCTCCAGCAACTCCTTCTTCTCTTGGTTCAAGAGTGAAATCCATAGATTCCTGAGTGGAGGCTCTGGCTTTGGACATGGGCACTCTCTTGGCAGGAGCTTTCTTCTTCATGCCAGGCATGGTGGAGCCAGCTGTACCAAATTCCTTCTTGACAACTTTCTTCTTTGAGGTTACTTCCTCAACTTCAAAATCCTCATCCTCTGAATCTAAGGTTCTCTTCTTCCTTTGCCTGACAGTGGCCTTAGGCAGGTTGCTTGGAGTGCTTCTGCTTCCTTCATCAAAGCTGATGTTGGAGGGACTAGTGCCTTCACTAAGATTTGCTTGCTCCTCTGATCTGTTCTGACTATCAATGTTGTCTGACATCTTTGAAATTGTCCCTGTGGATAGATAGGAATAGGTAGAGTAGATGAGCATCAGAAAGCACATCTATTTTGGCAAAAAGTTAACACAAAAACTTAATTTTAGTTTTCTGCAGAAAGCATTTCGGAGCTACCAATTTGCCCAACCCGGTGACACCAAAGCAGCTGCAGAGTCTAAATGCGATTTTGGTTAGACCGAGATGCAGTTCGGTGACTCTGAGATGCTACGGTTTCACAAAGTCAGTGATTTCAGTCACACCGATTTGTACACTTTGGTCAGACTGAGTAGTACATGTGCAATGGCCTGAGCCAAATCTGTGAGACCGAGACTTTTAGATCGGTCGGTCTGAGATGAATTCGATGGAAACCTAACCCTAAGTTTTTGCATGAAATCTAATCTAAAGGAAGTTTTAGGTGGATAGATTAATCTCAATCGTGGCAAGAAACTTGTCATTGATCTTTGTGCAAGAATCAGAGTTAAAGAGAGCACAAAGAGATCGAGTCTGTACCCTAACTTGGCGGCGAACTCGCTACGGCGACAACAACAATGGAGATTCCCGTTGACGGCGGTGTAGACCAGCGGCAGGAGGTTGCTGGCGACGAGGAGATGATCCAGAGACCTAGAGGGGCAGCATAGCTGGGTAGGCGCAGTTGAGAGTTTGATGAAATTTCCAAAGTCCAACCCGTGGAGTATATATACCCAGTCACTATTGGTGTGACCAAGTGGAACGATTCGGTGGCACCAAGATGCAAAACTGTGAGCAGTTACTACAACTCAGTGTGACCGAACAGTTCTAATCGGTTGCACTGAGGTGAAAAACCTAGATCAACCTAATGATTTCTGTGAGACCAAGTATGGTGGATCGGTCTGACCAAGACGCATTAAGAGGTTTTGGAAGTTTAAGTCCTCGACGGTTCGGTGGCTCTGGGTGCTCCTCACCCGGAGGGTCCGAATTCAACTTGTTCAAACTTTGTGATGTAGCAAGAATAGAGTTTGAGACGAGAAAAAGCATAGATAGCTAGAGGGAGTACTTAGGCATTCTTGTCCATCCATTTGGCAAAAAGAAAAACCAAACAATCAAAGCAACAAATGGATGTTCACGAATGGAGAAAATTATGCACCAACATGCTCACACAGTAAGATAGCAAATGAAATATGTGGCAAAGCATGCACAAACACTCTAGCATCTATCAATCAATTGGCGATGAATAGGTCATATATATATGAGTATATTGTCTTAGGAGTCAAATGAGAACATTTGATCATAGGTCATACTCATCGTTTAAGCACAAGTGGGGTTACCACTTTTACATAAAGCATTGTTTTGTTCACACCATTAGAGTTGCTTTAGCTGAATTCTTAGAGTAAAGCTCCCCCTAGATGTGATATCCCCTTTAAGAGGGATGAACTAACCTTGGGTTTTGTCGATGATGACTTCATGTAGATGTTGAAGATGTGGATGCTCAATGTTGATGTAGATCATTTGGAGCAATCCATTGGAGTGAGTTGCACTTTCAATACCTACATGGGTTAGTCCCACAAGGAACAAACAAGAATATCCATAGACATAGAGTGAATTACACATATGATGATGTCCATGGAGGAATTTGGTTACCTTGTCCCTAGACTTACCAACAAGAGGGTTTGTGACTCCTTGAACTAGTGCAAGATGTGGAAGTTGATTGCACTTATCCTTGCCACTATGAATATGAGTGAAGTATGTTGGCGGAGTCACCCTCAAGAACTCTCTAGTTCTTCTTCTTTGGGATCCACATCAACTTGATGGGAATCCTTGGAGTTGTAGTAGTACTTGATGAAGTAGAACTTGATGTAGTCTTGGGAACCCACTTGACCAAGGCCTTTGGAGCTTCTTCAAATGGATAAATCTCCTCTTGAAGCTTGTCCTTTCCTTTTAGCTTGTGGTTGTTGAGGGAGCCCTGGATTAGGGGGTATCCGGACAACCGGACTATATACTTTGGCCGGACTGTTGGACTATGAAGATACAAGATTGAAGACTTCGTCCCGTGTCCGGATGGGACTCTCCTTTGCATGGAAGGAAAGATTGGCGATTCGGATGTTAGATCTCCTTCTCTGTAACCGACTCTGTGTAACCCTAGCCCCCTCCGGTGTCTATATAAACTGGAGGGTTTAGTCCGTAGGACAAGGACAACAATCATAATCATAGGCTAGCTTCTAGGGTTTAGCCTCTACGATCTTGTGGTAGATCAACTCTTGTAATACTCATATCATCAAGATCAATCAAGCAGGAAGTAGGGTATTACCTCCATCAAGAGGGCCCGGACCTGGGTAAACATCATGTCCCCAGTCTCCTGTTAGCATTAGCCTTAGACGCGTAGTTTGGGACCCCCTACCCGAGATCCACCGATTTTGACACCGACATTGGTGCTTTCATTGAGAGTTCCTCTGTGTCGTCGCTGTAAAGCTCGATGGCTCCTTCAATCATCAATAACGACGCGGTCTAGGGTGAGAATTTTCTCCCCAGACAGATCTTTGTGTTCGCCGGCTTCGCACTGTCGGCCAATTCGCTTGGCCATCTGGAGCAGATCGACAGCTACGCCCCTGGCCATCAGGTCAGGTTCGGAAACTTGAATTACACGGACGACATCCGCGGAGACTTGATCTTTGACGGATTCGAGCCTACGCCAGGAGCGCCGAACGGTCGCGACGAGCACGACTTAGATCTGCTGTTGGACAGTATTTAGGATATCGCACCTGCAGCAGATCCGGACCTAAATCTGGGGCAGATCGCGTCGTCTGAGGACGGGTGGATGGACCCCGCCACGGAGGCCGCATACTCATCGGCAGTAGAGCCGAACATAGACTCCACCTCTAAGGAAATATGTGTCACCGGACCCCCGGACTTGTGTCCGGCTATAGGTTTCGGACCGCGCGCGCCCGGGCCCATCGAATCCGATTGGGCTTCGGTAATGGAGTTTACCACTGCGGATATCTTTCAGCACTCGCCCTTCAGCGACGTGCTGAATTCATTAAGGTCTCTCTCTTTGTCAGGAGACTCTTGGCCGAACTATGTCCAGCTCGAGTGGGAAGCAAATGACGAAGAAATTCGTTACCCACCCACCACCCACTTCATTGCCACTGTCGATGATTTAACCGACGTGCTTGACTTCGACTCCGAAGACATCGACAGTATGAACGACGATGCAGGAGAAGAACAGGAACCACCGCCCACAGGGCGCTGGACAACCACCTCCTCATAAGATATATATATATATATAGTGGACACCCCCAAAGAAAACAATGGTGATGAGGCAATAGAGGATAACCCCTTAGCGAAGCAATCAAAGCTTGGGCATCACTAGCGCCGCTCTAAGCTCCGCCACAGCAATTCCGGCACAGGAGATGAAAACAATCCAGATGGTGCGGAAGATGAATACAACCCCGATCAGCCTACCTTCGAGCATGTCGGACAGGGAGACGGGCTAACTAGCCCAGATAAACAGGTGACGGACGGAGACTTGGAGGATGACAATTATATGCCTCCCTCCGAAGACGAGGTGAGCCTCGGCGACGATGAATTCGGCATGCTTGAGGATCCCGTAGAGCAGGAGCGCTTCAAGCGTCGGCTTATAGCCACTGCAAGAAGCCTGAAAAAGAAGCAGTAGCAGCTCCAAGTTGATCAAGATCTACTCACAGACAAATGGACTGAGGTCCTGGCAGCCGAGGAATACGGACTCGAGCGCCCCACCAAAGGTTATCCAAAGCACAAGTTGCTACCTCAACTCAAGGAGGAGGTCCTAGAGCCTACACTACTAGCACAGGACGAGGCTGACAGGCCACCTCGTGGCCGAGACAAAACGGCGTATCAGCCCGAATACTAGCCCGCACCCCCACGCCAATACAATACGGCCCGGGGCAATACGCAGGACCTGCGAGACATATTGGAAAACAAAGCAGGACAGCCCAGATCGATCTACAAATCATGGGGGCGCACCCCAGCACATGACGATGACCGTCATGCCAGATACACTAACAATAAATCCGGCCGGGCCAAACATAACCGACCAGACTTAGTCGAACTGCGTCGTGACATAGCCTGGCATAGAGGCGCCCCACACCCCCCTCTGCTTCACTGATGAAGTAACATATCACGACTTCCCAGAAGGGTTTAAACCCGCAAACATCGAATCATACGATGGCGCAACAGACCCCGTGGTATGGATCGAAGATTTCCTTCTCCACATTCACATGGCCCGCCGTGATGATCTACATGCCATCAAGTATCTTCCGCTTAAACTCAAAGGACCGGCCCGACACTGGCTGAATAGCCTGCTAGCGAACTCCATCCGCAGTTGGGAAAACCTGGAGGACCCGTTCCTCAACAACTTCCAAGGCACCTACGTGCGACCACCTGATGCTGATGACTTAGGTCACATTACCCAACAGCCCGGAGAGTCAGCCAGGAAATTCTGGACTCGGTTCCTAACCAAAAAAAACTAAATCACCGACTGTCCGGATACCGAAGCCACAGCAGCCTTCAAGCATAATATCCGGGACGAGTGGCTCGCCCGATACCTCGGCCAAGAGAAACCGAAGTCCATGGTGGCCCTAACAACACTCATTACCCACTTTTGTGCGGGCGAATATAGCTGGCTGGCTCGTAACAACAACACAGCAAACACCCTTGGCACATCAGAGGCCAGAGACAGCATCCATAAACCTCGACGCAACAAACATAAGCGTCACAAGAACAATGATGACGCCCAAGACACGGCAGTCAATGCCGGATTCCGTGGCTCCCAGTCCGGTCAGCGGAAAAAGACACTTCAAAAAAGCAATTCGGGCCCATCCGGCATGGACCGCATACTTGACCGCCCATGTCAAATTCATGGTACCCCAGGAACAGCAGGCAATCATACCAATAGAGAATGTCGGGTCTTCAAACAAGCCGGCCAGTCACGCGCCGAAAACAATAAAGGGGTCTCAAAGCAATGAAGACAACGAGGATCCCAGACCATCAAGCAATATAGGGCAAAAGAAACTTCTCCGCAAACCAACATAGTGAAACGTGATAAACACCACCCTGGAGGTTGTCTTCGGATCACCAAACAATCACCATACCGAAGAGTCAGTCTTCGACATTGTCCCCCTATACAGCAACTATTACGTACTACCGGGACGAACCACGTTGGATCGATTCAACGCGTACCACACCGTGCCTATGGCAAGCTTAAAATACCAGGCCCACGTGACATAGTCACAATTACGGGCAAGGCCGAACTCCACCCCGGTGTCGAAGAGTATACCGCCACTGAAGCAGCGAGTCATGCCTCTTTATCGAACCTTGATTCGACAGCCAACCTCCCGAACACCAACAAAGGTGTCCAAACTACTTCACGGCAGGATAGCTCGGCTCGACCAGGCGTCAATCAAACACTCTGGCATAAGTTGGGAAGGGCCACACCCCGCGGTTCAACCGCTCCATGACACACAAATGTCTCTAAGCATTTTTCTTTGCAGGCTCGCTTTTGCGTAGAACAGGACTGGCGACGTGGAATCAGCTTAGATGCACAAGGAGGGAATATATAAATACTCCCCCAGAAGACAATCCGTATATACTTCGGATCCGCACACAGCTTCCTCCCGCCCGGTCTCAACAGGTTCCGCCATCATACCTCTTAATATAGCATTAACCGCACTCATACGCATAAACGTGTCACTCACAGCATATAGAGTTACAGGACGCTTACATGCTGTCATTTCTCATTGACACCTTTCGTCGTAATGGCATCCGCACATTGTGTCATGCCTTAATACGCCAGGGGCTTCATTATACCCATACTATGGCAACAAAGTCCGGCCACCCTCTCGGTCGCTCGGCACCCCGAACTTATAGTATTATATGCATCAGCTCCGAATCATGTCTTGGGTCATTAGTTGGGTTTGCCTGGCTCCCATGTTTTGGTACCTTACGTTCTGCTATATTGGCTAAGGTAACGCTGGGAGAACTACTGTGATTGTGTCCTGGTTCTTCCGAACGAGCACCTCAGTAGAGAAAGCCAAAAACTGACTGTCATGATAAGGCGAGAGCTGGTCAGCTATTCGAGAGGTTGTAAAATCTTTAAGGATTTATTCCGCATAATGACATAATAAATGCAGAGTGCGACGGATCGGTCTTCCAATCAGGTGCTGTTAGAGCCCCTCGTGCGGTCTTCCGAACACCAGGGGTTGCGCCTACCATACTCGAATTCCTATGGCTAAGTGAGAGTGATAAAGCCCTATAGTCTGATTGCCTGGTTCGTTGTGCTGAACACCTCCTTTAAGGACCCAAAAATGGGATAAAGAGTGTTCAGGTTTATCCCGAACACCCCTATACTACCTACGTGGTGGCAGAAGCCGACAACTGGCCAACTCTCAAGATTAATATATAAAACGGCCGCGCGGGAGAAAAAACTTTCATAGAACAGGCAATACATAAATAAAGGTGACTTTGTTCCGCCTTACAAAGGACAGCATGATTCTCTTCATGGAAATACAATGTCTTTGGTACATTGCTCCGCCAAAAGGTGGGCTCCTTTCAGGACACCATCATAATATAGTTTGGGCTTGCGGTGCTCCTTCCCCTCGGGCGGTCCCTCGGTCATCAGCTTCTCAGCATCCAGCTTTCCCCAGTGCACTTTCGCGTGGGCAAATTCCATTCGCGCACCTTCTATACAGACCGACCGCTTAATGACTTTGAGCCGAGGACAAGCACTCACAATTCGCTTCACGAGCCCAAAGTAACTGCTTGGAATTGACTCGGCGGGCCATAGCCGGACAATCAAGTCCTTCATGGCTAGTTCGGCCGCCTGGTGCAGTTCGACCAGCTGCTTCAGCTGATCGACAAATGGCACTGGATAATTCAGCGCCAAATACTGCGACCAGAAGAGCTTTTCTGCAGTCTTCTTCTCCTCAGCTCGATAGAATTGAGCGGCATCAGATATGCTGCAGGGCAGCTCCGCAAACGCCCCTGGAGAAATCAGTTCAATTTGTCATCTTGAACTTCTCCTATTACTACATAGAAATCGCTTTGAATAAGAAACAGCCTTACCAGCCGCAATCTTCCTCGCCTCCTGAATGTCCTTCAGAGCACCTTGGGCTTCTTCCCGAGCATCATTTTGCAGCTTGGAGAGCTTGAGCGAGTTCAGATTCCTTCCCTGATAAACTCTGCTCCAAAGTCTCGCTTTTCTTAACGGCCTCCTGGAGCTCTCGTTCAGCTGCAATGACCTTGGCCTCGTGCTTCTCACGAAGAGCCTGCTCCATGGCTGCCTTCTTTTCGGCTACATCCACAGCCTTCTTAAGCGCCTCAATTTTGGTGTTTGTCCCTAGAGCGTGCAATATAAATACTTTTATCTGGCACACATACTTATTTGTGCTAAAAATAACAAGGTTTCGACATACCTCGATTGTCCTCCAACTGTTTCTTTACTCGGCCAAGTTCTTCTTCGGCCCGCTCTAGACTCTGCTTTAGTCCGGATACCTCCGCGGTATGGGAGGCGGCAGTCACTATAGATGCCTGTTTATAAAAGAAGAAGGACATGTCATCAGCTAAGTATCCTGCGAACAGAAATTTGATCCCCTGTCCGGTTCTCTTTTTCACCAGACAGTGTATCAGGGGCTACTATCCATACTGTGACAATCTACTAAAGCTCCTAAAAGCATACCTCAAAGCCTCTTATAAGGTTGATGCAGGATTCATTCAGACCACTCTCCGCAGACTGAATCTTTTCAATCACCGCGCCCATAAGGGCGCGATGTTCATCAACGATGGAAGCACTCTTTAGCGTTGTCGATAAGCTGCCTTGCGGCTCAGGTTGGACAGAGGTCATCGGCGGAGCAGGCTCGCCTCCTCCATCCAAGGGGGGCTGCCTGCCCGATCCTGGAGCCTCAAAGCTTTCTGGGACTGTGTTCGGCTGTGGGCCGAATTCACGATCACCCCTACCGTCGACACTCATGGGAGCCACCACTCTCGTATATCCGGCCCCTAAGGTATGCCCCTCCTTGTCTATGTCCCTCTGGGATGACACCTCGGTGTCATGCCTGAGCTTCGGGGAAGGGGCCTTTAGGGGCGTCTCGCTCTCTAGGGCATCTGAGCTCAACGAATCCTCCGATGAGGACTGTTCGGCGCGAGACCTCACCGGGCTGCAAAAAGTGTGGCACCAATTAATTTATTATGCCTCAATAATCCTGGACGCATAGGTGTGTTCGGATTTCATGTACTCACGAGTTTTCCAGGGGCTGGGCCCTGGGATCCCACTCCGGGTTGCTGTCGGTAGCCGTAGTGGACGCCTCTGGCAGGGGAGTTTTTCCCCTCTTAGTCAATTCGGCCTCCAGAGATGAGGAGGTCGTCCTTTTCTTTCCTCCCCCCATGGGGGACTCGTCTTCTTCCTCCTCTTCTTCCTCTTCAGAGGAGAGATGGGCATTGGAGTCTTCGGATTTTGTGTCCGAAGCATTGCAACGACGGAGGCTGCTTCTGGTCTCCTTGGCCTCTCTGTAGGCCTCTTTCTTTGGCGCCTCGTAAGGCGCCGGGACCAACATCTTTGTCAGAAGTGGTCCGGCTGGATCTTCTGGCAGCGGGGCTGGACAGTGTATCAGCCCCGCCTTCTTCGTCCATCCCTAGGATAATTGTGGGAAGCACGTTAGAGCATCTTCCTCGGGATATGCCAATGAAACATATGGATGGACAAAACATAATGACTTACCGGACTTGCAGGGTAGGACAGTTGGTACCCGCGGTCCGCGGCGGAGTCCGGCCACAGTTTCTCGGACTTAAAAAGCACCTTCCAGATGTCCTTGTGTGAGGAGCCATAAAGCTCTCACGGGGTCTGGTGCTCGGCCGGGTCATACTCCCACAAATTGCAGGCTCGATGCTGACAAGGAAGGACCAGGCGGACCAACATCACTTGGACTACATCCACAAGCTTGATGACCTTATCTTCCATACCCTTGACGCGTGTGTGGAGCACTGATAGTTCGTCGGACGAAGACTAGTTCAAGCCCTTTTTGGGCCAGGACGTAAGCCGCAAGGGGGCTCCGGATCAGAATTCGGGAGCGGCGGCCCACTTTTTGCCGCGCGGCTCAGTGATGTAGAACCACTGCTGCTGCCACTCCATGACGGAATCATTGAAAGTACCTGTCGGCCATGTGACCTTGGGCATCCTACTCACCATGGCGCCTCCGCACTCGGTGTGCTCGCTGTTCACCACCTTGGGCTTCACATTGAAGATCTTCAGCCATAAGCCAAAGTGTGGCGAGATGCGGAGAAAGGCCTCGCACATGATGATAAACGTCGAGATGTTAAGGAAGGAATTAGGGGATAGATCATAAAAATTGATCCCATAATAATACATGATGCCGCGAACAAATGGGTGAAGGGGAAACCCGAGCCCGCGAACGAAACGAGGGAGGAACACAACCCTCTCAAGGGGCTCCGGAGTAGGGATGATATGTCCGGCCGTCGGAAGATGTCGGATTTTGGGTTCCGGCAGACCCTCTAGGTTCGAACACTGGGGTGCGCACGGAGATTTCTCCCTCTACCTACCTGCACCTCGCCGCCTCGCTAGGATCTAAGCTACGAAAGGAACAACACAAGAGACACAAGGTTTATACTGGTTCACGTCACCATTGTGGTGTAATACCCTACTCCAGTGTGTGGTGTGTGGATTGCCTCTTGGGCTGATGATGAACCATACAAGGAAGAACAGCCTCGCGAGGGCCTGTTCTTGGCTGGTGCGATGAACTGCTAGGGGGAGTTCAGTCGCTCTTTCTACTGGTTTCCAGATGATGATCTGATTGCTCTACCTTGTGGGTGGCTAGTCCTATTTATAGGCAAAGGCCCTGGGCCTCTTCCCAAATATTGAGCGGGAAGGGCGCCAACAATTGGCCATTTCGAAGGGGAACATCTAGTACACTTATCCTGACTAAAGTTGGTCCTCGCCTGTCAAAGGCTCTGGTGGTGATGCCGGCTTGGGCTCCACAATGACCTCCTTCCTGTCGTTGCATCGGTCTTGGTCTTGTTGCACCGAAACGGATGCCTTTGCCTGATGCTCTCGCCTGCACTTGCTCCCTTTGCACCAAAGAGGAAACAAGGATTCTGCGCAGGCCAGTGCCCGCCTGGCGCCCGCCTGGCTTTGGTCGTCATGGCTTGCGTCATGGGCACCTCGTGAGGTACCCCGACTTGATCTCTCCGCCTCCTCGTGAGCCAGCCTGACGAGGCCATGCCTGACGAGCTCCCTGTCGTCCACCCCGCAAGGCTTGGCCCCTCGCGAGGGTCTTGAGCTCGTGTTGATGAAGATGGGCCGTGCTGGGCCGCCCCTTGAGCCACGCCGCAGGCCGCAGGCAGGCAAGTCTGGGGACCCCCGTTCCCAGAACACCGACAGTAGCCCCCGGGCCCAAGGCGCGCCCGGACTTGGCTGAGCAGAGAAGCGAAGGGGCAAGTGCGAAGCGCCGCGGGCCCTAACAGCCTGCGGCCTTGGGTGCCATGTGGCGGTTGATTGGACGTGGACAGCTCCGCTCCCCCACGACACCTCGGCAACTGCACGAACTGACAAGTCCCTGCATGCAAAGCGGGTCATGATTACCTGTGATCGTGGGGGCCGGTGGTTGGCCTCCTCTGGCTATAAGTACGGGACGATGCCTGCCCTTCCGGTCCATCCCCTCTTGCTTCTCCTTCTTCTTCATGGCTCCGCCAAAGAGGTTTTCGGCCGCAGAGAAAGGGAAGGCCCGCCAAGTGGGGCCTGACCCTCCCCCACCCAAGCGCGGTCGAGGCCGTCCCCATAAGCACCCTGCAACTCCCATGGTGGCTCCTCGCGGCCGCGGAGGTGATCTCCCGCATGGTGACGGGCGGCAGGCCGCCGCTAGGGGGCGCGCCATGGCCGCGCGACCCCTTAGGCTGCGCTCCCACTCGGCAGAGGTTCTGCCGGAGTTCGTTGTGTGGTCGGCGGAACCGGCCAGCACCCGGCTCCAACTTCCTCGCTTCCTCCTAGGTGAGCTTCCGGGTGGCGCCCCGGGCGGCCTCTGGCTTCAGGCGGACGGTTGCTGCAGCCGAGCCTCCTGGGCTTCGCTGGAGGTCTCTGCAGCTGGCAGCCTGGCCCTGGCCCGCGGCTGGCAAATGTTTGCTCGCGCGTGTGGTCTGAGCCGGCGGTGCACCCTTTACTTCAAGTTCGACGGTGATGCCACCCTCTACGTGAGGGTGTTCGAGGAAGATGGTCGCCGCGCTGGGTGCTGCCCTGAGAACAACGATCACGGTCGTGGATCCAGCCCCAGCGATGATGAAGACGACAGCGCGCGCGTGGTCGGCGGCCCTCGTGGTTCATCGAGCTTTGACGACTCTTCTTCGGGCAGCGGTGAAGGAAATATGCCCTAGAGGCAATAATAAAGTTATTATTTATTTCCTTATATCATGAAATGTTTATTATTCATGCTAGAATTGTATTAACCGGAAACATAATACATGTGTGAATACATAGACAAACATAGTGTCACTAGTATGCCTCTACTTGACTAGCTCGTTTATCAAAGATGGTTATGTTTCCTAGCCATGGACAAATGAGTTGTCATTTGATTAACGGGATCACATCATTAGAAGAATGATGTGATTGACTTGACCCATTCCGTTAGCTTAGCACTTGATCGTTTAGTATGTTGCTATTGCTTTCTTCATGACTTATACATGTTCCTATAACTATGAGATTATGCAACTCCCGTTTACCGGAGGAACACTTTGGGTGCTACCAAACATCACAACGTAACTGGGTGATTATAAAGGAGTACTACAGGTGTCTCCAAAGGTACATGTTGGGTTGGCGTATTTCGAGATTAGGTTTTGTCACTCCGATTGTCGGAGAGGTATCTCTGGGCCCTCTCGGTAATGCACATCACTATAAGCCTTGCAAGCAATGTAGCTAATGAGTTAGTTACGGAATGATGCATTACGTAACGAGTAAAGAGACTTGCCGGTAACGAGATTGAACTAGGTATTGGATACCGACGATCGAATCTCGGGCAAGTAACATACCGATGACAAAGGGAACAACGTATGTTGTTATGCGGTTTGACCGATAAAGATCTTCGTAGAATATGTAGGAGCCAATATGAGCATCCAGGTTCCGCTATTGGTTATTGACCAAGAATAGTTCTAGGTCATGTCTACATAGTTCTCGAACCCGTAGGGTCCGCACACTTAAGGTTTCGATGACAGTTATATTATGAGTTTATGAGTTTTGATGTACCGAAGGAGTTCGGAGTCCCGGATGAGATCGGGGACATGACGAGGAGTCTCGAAATGGTCGAGACGTAAAGATCGATATATTGGACGACTATATTCGGAGTTCGGAAAGGTTCTGAGTGATCCGGGTATTTTCGGGGGTACCGGGGAGTTACGGGAATACGAGGAAGAAGCAATGGGCCTCATGGGCCAAGTGGTGGAAGAGAGGAGGCAGGGCGCGCGGCCCCCCTAGCCCAAACCGAATTGGACTAGGGGGCCGGCCCCCCTTTCCTCTTTTTCCTCCCTCTCCTTCCTTCTCCTTCTCCTTCCCTTCCTTCTCCTCTCCTAGTTGGACTAGGAAAGGAGGGAGTCCTACTCCCGGTGGGAGTAGGACTCCTCCCTTGGCGCGCCCCCTCCTAGGCCGGCCGCACCTCCCCCTCCCTCCTTTATATACGGGGGCAGGGGGGCACCCCACAACAACACAAGTTGATCTACGGATCGTTCCTTAGCCGTGTGCGGTGCCCCCCTCCACCATATTCCACCTCGGTCATATCGTCGCGGAGTTTAGGCGAAGCCCTACGCCGGTAGAGCATCATCATCATCATCGTCACCACGCCGTCGTACTGACGGAACTCATCCCCGACACTTTGCTGGATCGGAGTCCGGGGATCGTCATCGAGCTGAACGTGTGCTGAACTCGGAGGTGCCGTACGTTCGGTACTTGGATCGGTCAGATCGTGAAGACGTACGACTACATCAACCGCGTTGTCATAACGCTTCCGCTTATGGTCTACGAGGGTACGTGGACAACACTCTCCCCTCTCGTTGCTATGCCATCACCATGATCTTGCGTGTGTGTAGGAAAATTTTTGAAATTACTACGTTTCCCAACAAGCGGCTCCTCCAGCGGTGGCCGCGATCAGCCTTCGGACCGCCGCGCCCGCCTGGAGGGAGGTAGCGGGTCCGCCCGCCGTCGCGCCTCGGTGAAGCGCGAGATGGAGTCCTCTTGAGCTCCAGAGGCAGTTCGAGTCTCCGCCGCGAGTTGGTGTCGGGCGAGTCGCGCCTGTTTTGTTCTTTTTTTTCCTATGCAAAGAGACAGTAGTGCAGGGCCCCGCGAGGGTGTTCTTGGACTATTGTTGTTAATTATCTTACTGCTTCCGCTATTACGGTATTGTGCCTTTGTGCCGCGCGCCTGCGCGCAGAAATTACTTAGCTCGGGGGAGGCCCGTTGTGACCTTTGCTTCCCGAGGCCGAGGCCTTGTCGAACGCTTCGAGTCCTGTGAGGGTTAGTCTAAAGAGGTAGCTCCCGGCCTCAGCTGCGGAGGCGACCGACCCAGGTCCTGTGTTCGTGTCGCGGTGCCCGTGGGGCACGGACTGGAGGGGTGCTCCTGTAGTGGACCCGGGTAGGGAAGCCTCGAACAATAAGGGCAGAAAACACTCGCGAGGGTGCCTGCGTTGCTCCCTCGCGAGACTTGCGCGAGAGAAATTGGGGCAGGAGAGCAAAAAAGGCAAAGAGTCACAAGCCAAAGACGACAACAACTTCAAAAAAATCTCGAATGGGAATGAACAAGCCAGCCAACTGCAAAAAGCAAATGAGAAAAGCCGCGTCCGGCACCTAATCTAGTCTTCGACGTCTTCTCACCAGCACGGAGCTAAATGCTGCCACTAGGTGTGGGAGGGAGCCCCAGGGCCTGAGGTCGGCGCTCCTGAGACTCCGGGGCGTGTACAGCCCCAACTCATTATTATGTGAGAGTGTCATGGGCGGCGAGCTTCACAGGCATTGGCCTTCTTCACAGGCTCCGGGCCTTTCTCAGGGAGATAAACTTCACAGGCATTTGCCTTCTTTACAGGCACCGGGCCTTTTCCAAAATGCGACAGCTTCACAGGCATTCGCCTTCTTCACAGGCTCTGGGCCCTTTCCAAAACGCGACAGCTTCACAGGCGTTCGCCTTCTTCACAGGCTCTGGGCCTTTTCCAAAACGCGACGGCTTCACAGGCATTTGCCTTCTTCACAGGCTCTGGGCCTTTTCCAAAATGCGACAGCTTCACAGGCGTTCGCCTTCTTCACAGGCTCTGGGCCTTTTCCAAAATGCGATAGCTTCACAGGCGTTCGCCTTCTTCACAAGCTCTGGGCCTTTTCCAAAACGCGACATCTTCACACGCGTTCGCCTTCTTCACAGGCTCTGGGCCTTTTCCAAAACGTGACAGCTTCACAGGCGTTCGCCTTCTTCACAAGCTCTGGGCCTTTTCCAAAATGCGACAGCTTCACAGGCGTTCGCCTTCTTCACAGGCTTTGGGCCTTCTCAGGGGTAAAACCTCTGGAGGTGCTGAATGTTCCACGCGTTCTAGATGGGTACCCCCTCCTGAGTCTCCAAGCGCGTGGAGTCGGGCCTGGAAACATGAACAACCTTGAACGGGCCCTCGGTCATGGGAGAGAGCTTATGCAGTCCCTCCCTGGAGAGAACCCGCCTGAGCACGAGGTCCCCTACCTCGAGAGTCCTGGGGCGGATGTTGCGGCAGTGGTATCGCTGCAACGCTTGTTGGTATCTTGCCGCTCGGAGTGCGGCTTCCCGATGACGCTCCTCCCCCAGCACGAGGTCAGTCCCCCGCATGGCGTCCTGCTGCGCCTCGTCGAACGCTAGGACCCGCGCGGAACAACGTCTGACCTCGTGAGGGAGGACCACTTCAGCTCCATAGACCAGGAAGAATGGGGTCTCGCCAGTTGGTTTGGTTGCGGTCATGCGGATGGACCACAACACGGACTGAAGCTTGTCGTACCAACCTCGGCCGCAGGCCTCCAGCTTCTTCTTGAATATCCTGGTCTTGAGGCCTCTCAGGACCTCCGCGTTGGCCCGCTCGGCTTGACCGTTGCTCCGGGGATGCGCCATGGAAGCGTAGCATATCTGCGTTCCAAGGTTAGCACAGTATGTTTTGAAGAGGTTACTGGTGAATTGCGAACCATTGTCGGTGATGATGCGGTTCGGCACCCCGAACCGGCTCATGATGCCCTTGATGAACTTGACCGCAGAACCTGCGGGGATGGTGCGGACGGCTTCCACTTCAGCCCACTTGGTGAACTTGTCCACGGTGACGTAGAGGTAGCAATAGCCCCCTGGAGCCCGAGGAAATGGGCCCAGGATATCCAGCCCCCAGACTGCGAATGGCCACAAGAGGGGTATAGTTTGCAGACCTCCCGCCGGCTGATGGATCTGCTTGGCATGGAATTGGCAGGCCTCACAAGCCTTCACCAGTTCGACGGCATCATTGAGCGCAGTGGGCCAATAGAATCCACTGCGGAACGCCTTTCCAATGAGGGTCCGTGATGATGAATGATGCCCACAGTCTCCACCGTGTATATCCGCCAGCAATTCCTTCCCTTGCTCCCTAGAGATGCAGCACAGGGACACATCATTCGGTCGCCTCCGGTAGAGTTCTCCATCTCTGATGCAGTATGTTGTGGCTTGCTGCGCCACACGCTCCGCTTCCTCCTCCTTCTCTGGCAAGGTCCATTGCATCAAATAGCTCCGGAGCTCCATGATCCAGCACCCCTCCCGAGGCTCCATCGTCAAGAGCAGACGCACCCCTGAGGCCGGGCCGCAGACCGGGGCTCCCGAGGCTGGCGGCTGGGGGAGCTCCTCCCGAGGCTGCACCGCGCTCGACAGCGATGGTGTGGCCGAGGGCTTGAAGAGCCGCTCCTCAAAGACGCCAGGCTCCTGAGGTAGCCGCCTGGATGCTCGTTTGGCGATGTCGTCGGCCTCCTGATTGGTGCCACGGGGCACATGCTGCAACTCTAGCCCCCATAACTGCTTCTCCATCCTGCGAACCTCCGCAAGGTAGGCTTCCATGTGCTCATCCCTCGGCTCGTATACTTTGTTGGAGAAGTTGACGAGGAGTTGTGAATCGCCCTTGATGGTAAGGCGCTTCACTCCTAGGGCGGCCGCGGCCTCCAGGCCTGCTATTAAGCCTTCATATTCTGCTATGTGGTTGGAGACCTTTTCTCCGTGCTGGAAACAGAGCTGCACGGCGTAGTAGAGCTTGTCTTGAGTAGGAGATATAAGCACCGCACCAGCCCCCACGCCGTACCTGGAGAACGCCCCGTCGAAGTACATGACCCAACCGTCCGGTGCCTCGCTTCCCGGGGAGAGGGATCTATCCTCATCAGCCTTGAGGCCCGGCGCCTCCGTCCACTCTGCCATGAAATCTGCCAAGGCGGCCCCCCTGATGACTCTGGTTGTGCTGAATTCGAGATGAAACGCTTGCAGTTCAATGTTCCACTCAGCGACTCTTCCAGCTAAGTTAGGGCTCCTGAGCACCCTTTCCAAAGGGCACGCTGAGACAACCTTGATGGTGTGGTCCTGAAAATAATGCCGCAGCTTGCGCGAGGCCACCAATAGCGCGAGGAGGAGTTTCTGAGGCATGGGGTACCGCGCCCTTGCATCCCGCAACACTGTGCTGACGAAGTACACATGATGTTCAACGAGGTTGGGAATGCTGGTGTCGATGGCGCCCTCCGGAGACCGTGGCGCCTCCTAAGACAGGGGAGCCCCCAGTGGCTGGTCGCTAGGGGGAGGGGTCTCCGCCGTCCCGAGTGTGTTCCCCAGCGGCGGCTGATCCTTCTTGGTTGTGGTAGTGGTCTCTGTGGGTCTTCCTTGTTCACGCTTCGTCTCGACCCGGGCAAATGTTGTCTCCTTGTTCCGACGCTCCTCCCTAACCGCCACCAGGGCTGCGCTGGCGGAGTAGGGAGTGGCTGCAAGGTAGAGCACCAGGGGCTCCTGAGGGCGCGGGGCCACCATTACCGGAGGGCTGGTTAGGTACCTCTTGAGATCTTTGAACGCCTTGTCGGCCTCTTCAGTCCATTCAAAGGGTCCCTTTTTCTTCATCAGCTAGAAGAAAGGCAGCGCTCGCTCCCCCAACTTGGAGATGAAGCGTCCTAGTGCTGTCACGCGCCCAGTGAGCTTCTGCATTTCTTTGAGGGTCTTTGGCGGGCTCATGTCCTCGACCGCCTTGACCTTTTCTGGGTTAGCCTCGATGCCTCGGTGGGACACGAGGAAGCCCAAGAGCTTGCCTGAGGGGACCCCAAACACACACTTCTCTGGGTTGAGCCGCAGGCTCACAGCGTTGAGGCTTGTGAAGGTTTCCTCCAGGTCTTGTATCAGGGTCTTGGCCTCGCGAGACTTCACCACAATATCATCGACGTAAGCCTCAATGTTCTTCCCGAGCTGCGGGCCCAAGGTGATGTGCATCAGCCGCTGAAAGGTTGCCCCTGCATTGCGCAGCCCGAACGACATGCATGTGTAGCAGTACGCCCCACACGGGGTTAGAAAAGCCGTTTTTTCCACATCTTCTACCACCATCTTGATCTGGTGATACCCAGAGAAGGCATCCAAGAAATATAACAAGTCGCACTCGGCGGTGGAGTCGACGATCTGATCAATGCGGGGGAGCAGAAACGGATCTTGCGGGCAAGCTTTGTTGAGGTTGGTGAAGTTGACACACATACGTTCCTTCCCACCTTTCTTTGGCACGACGACTGGGTTGGCCAACCAATCCGGGTATCGAACCTCGCGAATGACCCCTGTAGCTTCCAACTTGCGGGTCTCTTGGATGATGAAAGCCTGCTTTTCCATGGACTACCGCCTTGCTTTCTGCTTCACGGGGCGGACATTGGGGCATACGTTGAGGTGGTGCTTGATTACGCCTCTAGGGATCCCTGCCAGCTGATTGGGCTCCCATGCGAATACCTTCTTGTTCACACGCGGGAACTTGACCAGGGCCTCTTCCTGCTCGGGCTCGAGGTTGGCGCCTATGGTGAAGGTGGCGTCAGTGGATCCGTCCTCGTCAACCAGCATCTGCTTGGTTTCTGCCTTGTCTTGGGTGAACAACTGCTTCTTCTTGGCCGGCGCAGCCTCCTTGGGCTCAGGGGCGTCCGAGTCGGCAGGCTGCACCGACGCCGCCGCCTTAAAGGCGAGCTTGAGCGCTTGCAACGCATCCCCGGTGTCTCCGCACACGGTGAGGACGCCGCTGCTCCCGGGCATTTTCATGAGGTTGTACGCCGGGTGAGTCGCGGCCATGAATCAGGCCAGCGCTGGGTAGCCGAGGATGGCGTTGTATGGGAGGCCGATGGGGGCGATGTCAAAGTCGATTAGCTCCGTGCGGAAGTTGTCGTAGGTGCCGAAGGTTACCGGGAGACGGATCTGCCCCAGGGAGCTGGAGGACCCGCCCTCGACGCCCAAGAAGGGCCGGCTGGGCCGAAGCCGCTCCGGTGGTATGTGAAGGAGGCTGAAGGCTTCAATCGAGAGCACACTGAGGCCCGCGCCGCCGTCAACGAGAGTCCTGGTGACGGCCACCTGGCAGATGGTGGGGGTGCACAGCATCGGGAGCGCGCCTGAGCAGACAGAGTTGGAGGGGTGGTCCTCCGAGCTGAAGGCCAGACTGGCCTTGGGCGCCGACCGACCTGAGGGAGCCCCCTGCCGCGTGGAGGTAGCGCCGACCTGGCGGACGAATGGCTTGACGCGGTGGCCTGAAGGTGGCGCCTGCGAGCCGCCCAGGAGGGCCGCGACGACCGGAGTGGGCGGCGTGCTGCTCATCGCAGGGTGAGTCGCAGTGTCGGCGGAGCGCGGGTCGGCAGAGGGAGAAGCTCTGGCGCACCCCTACCTGGCACGCCAAATGTCAGATTTCGGGTTCCGGCAGACCCTCTAGGTTCGAACACTGGGGTGCGCATGGAGATTTCGCCCTCTACCTACCTGCACCTCGCCGCCTTGCTAGGATCTAAGCTACGAAAGGAACAACACAAGAGACACAAGGTTTATACTGGTTCAGGCCACCACTGTGGTGTAATACCCTACTCCAATGTGTGGTGTGTGGATTGCCTCTTGGGCTGATGATGAACCATACAAGGAAGAACAGCCTCGCGAGGGTCTGTTCTTGGCTGGTGCGATGAACTGCTAGGGGGAGTTCAGTCGCTCTTTCTACTGGTTTCCAGATGATGATCCGATTGCTCTACCTTGTGGGTGGCTAGTCCTATTTATAGGCAAAGGCCCTGGGCCTCTTCCCAAATATTGAGCGGGAAGGGAGCCAACAATTGGCCATTTCGAAGGGGAACATCTAGTACACTTATCCTGACTAAAGTTGGTCCTCGCCTGTCAAAGGCTCTGGTGGTGACGCCGACTTGGGCTCCACAATGACCTCCTTGCTGCCGTTGCATCGGTCTTGGTCTTGTTGCACCGAAATGGATGCCTTTGCCTGATGCTCTCGCATGCGCTTGCTCCCTTTGCACCAAAGAGGAAACAAGAACTCTGCAAAGGCCGGCGCCCGCCTGGCTTTGGTCGTGATGGCTTGCGTCATAGGCACCTCGTGAGGTACCCCGCCTTGATCTCTCCGCCTCCTCGCGAGCCAGCCTGATGAGGCCGTGCCTGAGGAAGCTCCCTGTCGTCCACCCCGCGAGGCTTGGCCCCTCGCGAGGGTCTTGAGCTCGTGCTGATGAAGATGAGCCATGCTGGGCCGCCCCTTGAGCCACGCTGCAGGCCGCAGGCAGGCAAGTCTGGGGACCCCCGTTCCTAGAACGCCGACAGAAGACGATGGCCAATTTTCTTGGCCAGATATCCAGCCGCCCGAAGCTTTTTGATATCCTTCTCCTGGACGGTAGAGGTCGCCCATTTGCCTCCTGCTCCGGATCCGGACATTTTCGGAGAACCTCTTTTGGTGGGGGAGATGAACGTCTGGGCGCTAGGGCTCAGGCAAAGGGGAATGGACGAGCAAAAGGAGAAGAGGGCGTGGGTGGAGAAGAAGGGGCCTTATCTCTTTATAGAGGCAATAAAAACTTTCTGCCTCCCTGCTTGCCTAATAGAACCTGCTCGTTCCTCACTCACCGTGATTGGCGGTACGGTTAGGTTGCCCACACCCGTATTGATGAGAGTCCCGTGATAAGAGGACACGATCTTTGCTTCGACAAAACGTGCCCAGAAAACTGCCTCACAATATGCACAGTAGCTGGTTGAGAAACGATCCGGATAAGGACCTGGCCACAGTGTGACATCAAGTTATTGTCAGCGGATTCGTTTCGTGAAGAAATATTGTTCTCTCTGCGGTGGTGTGTGAAATTTATTTTGCAGAGCTAGACATGATCCTTGTGTTCGGAATCTACCTTGGAGTATTTGGAGATGGAACCCGCCTTGCAATGTCGAAGACAATCTGCGCGCCAGACTCATCGTAATTGAAGCCTGGTTTAGTGGCTATTGAGGGAGTCCTGGATTAGGGGGTATCCAGACAACCGGACTATATACTTTGGCCGGACTGTTGGACTATGAAGATACAAGATTGAAGACTTTGTCTCATGTCCGGATGGGACTCTCCTTTGTGTGGAAGGCAAGCTTGGCGATTCAGATGTTAGATCTCCTTCTCTGTAACCGACTCTGTGTAACCCTAGCCCCCTCCGATGTCTATATAAACCAGAGGGTTTAGTCCGTAGGACAAGGACAACAATCATAATCATAGGCTAGCTTCTAGGGTTTAGCCTCTACGATCTCGTGGTAGATCAACTCTTGTAATACTCATATCATCAAGATCCATCAAGCAGGAAGTGGGGTATTACCTCCATCGAGAGGGCCCGAACCTGGGTAAACACCGTGTCCCCAGTCTCCTGTTACCATTAGCCTTAGACGCGCAGTTTGGGACCCCCTACCCGAGATCCGCCGGTTTTGACACCGACAGTCATGTGTTGGAAGATCATCTTGAGCCTGTGTTACCTTAGGGGCTTTAGCCATGAAGCATCTTCCAATTCCTTCAATTGGTGAGTCAAATATGTCGTAGGAGTTGGTTGACACAAGTGCAAGACCGGCAACATCTTCATCTTGAGTATATTTGGAGTCGGAGTGATAACTTCTCTCGGGTGCTTGTCAAAGTCGAAACTGGATACCCATTCACCAACATGAGCTTGTTGTCTTCTTTTTGTGTAGCTCCTTGATGCCTTGTCCTTCCTATCCAAATCCTTGCTTCTACAAGAGGGTCTTCGTTCATAACGATCATCTCTACTCCTCTCTCTTGGAGGTGATTCATCTCTTCTACTTTTCCTTTTAGGTGAGTCTTCTTTTCTTTTGTAGGGAGTCGTACACTCATTGGAGTAGTGTCTGGGTCTTCCACAATTGTAGCAATTTCGAACACGACTAGAAGATCTTTTGTCATGGTAGGACCTTGATTTGGAGCTTCTCTCTTTGCTTCTACTCTTGTAGAATTTGTTGAAGTTCTTCACCATTAAGCTCAAATATTCATTCAAGACTTGTTTTTCACTTGATGTGGTAGGAGCATCACATGAAGCTTTATAAGCACAACTAGACTTGTTGTGAAGCTCTTCCTTATCATTGAGTGACATCTCATGAGCAACAATTCTTCCAATGACTTCCGTTGGCTTCAGATCTTTGTAATTGGGCATCATTTGGATCAAAGTGCACACAGTATCATATTTTCCATCCAAGGCTCTTAGGATCTTCTTGATGATGAATCTATCAGTCATCTCTTCACTTCCTAAGCCAGCAATCTCATTTGTGATGAGAGCAAGCCTAGAGTAAATTTCAGCGACTCCTTCACCATCCTTCATTTTGAACTTGTCAAGTTGACTTTGAAGCACAACCAATTTGATTCCTTGACGGACTCGGTACCTTCGTGCATATCAACCAAAGTATCCCAAATTTCCTTTGCATTCTCAAGACGGTTGATTTTGTTGAATTCTTTGGGGAACAATCCATTGAAGAGGATATCATAAGCTTGTGCATTGTATTGCAGCATCTTCAATTCTTCCGCGGTTGCTTCACGATTTGGTTCTCTTCAATCGAAGAATTCACCTTGCAAACCAATACACACAATAGCCCAAACGGCGGGGTTATGTCCAAGAATATGCATTTTTATGTTATGCTTCCAACTAGCAAAATTAGTACCATCAAAGTAAGGACCTCTACGGTGGTAATTTCTCTCGTTAGACGCCATACTCCCCTAGGTTGTGAAACCGAGGCTATGATCACCAAAAGCTATGAAAATCAAGGCAAATGGAGACCAAATCTCTGATACCAACCAGTCAAAAAAAGCTTTGATACCACTTGAAGGATCAAAAGTAGGTCTAGAGGGTGGTGATTAGACTACTTGACCAAATAAAAATCTAGCCTTTTCCCAATTTTAAGTCTAGGCAGATTTTAGCAACTTAGCACAAGTCAAGCAATCAACCTACACATGTAATTCTAAGAGTGTAGGAGTGAAAACTAAAACATTGCATACGAAGGTAAAGGGGAAGGGTTTGGACAAGGCAAACGCAATGTACACACGGAGATTTTTGGCGTGGTTCCGATAGGTGGTGCTATCGTACATCCATGTTGATGGAGACTTCAACCCACGAAGGGTAACGGTTGTGTGAGTCCACGGAGGGCTCCACCCACGAAGGGTCCATGAAGAAGCAACCTCGTCTATCCCACCATGGCCATTGCCCACGAAGGACTTGCCTCACTTGGGTAGATCTTCACGAAGTAGGCGGTCTCCTTTCCCTTACAAACTCCTTGGTTCAACTCCACAATCTTGACGGAGGCTCCCAAGTGACACCTAACCAATCTAGGAGACACCACTCTCCAAAAGGTAATAGATGGTGTGTTGATGATGAACTCCTTGCTCTTGTGCTTCAAATGATAGTCTCCCCAACACCCAACTCTCTCTCACAGATTTGGCTATGGTGGAAAGATTATTTGAGTGGAAATCAACTTGGGGAAGGCTAGAGATCAAGGTTCTTGTGGTTGGATTGGAATGTCTTGGTCTCAACACATGAGTAGGTGGTTCTCTCTCAGAAAATGAGTAGTGGAAGTGTGGGCACGTTCTGATGGCTCTCTCACAAATGGAGAAGGGGGTGGAGGGGTATATATAGCCTCCACACAAAATCTAACTGTTACACACTTTTTACCCAACTCGGTCAGACAGAATAGAGAAACTCTGTGAGACTGATTCAGTTCAAAATGTGAACATTAGGAATCTCGGTGGGAACGACGAGATCAAATCAGTGGGACCAATGTGCTAGGGCTAGGGCAAAACCTTATCTTGGTGAGACCGGTCACATGAACTCGGTGAGACCGATTTCAGCAATTAATCAAACAAAGAGTTAGTCAAGCAAACTCAGTGGGACCGATCACTCATTTCGGTGAGACCGAAATGTTATGAAAAGGAAACAAAGAGTTTGCAATTCAAACTCGATGGGACCGATCGCTCATTTCGATGACACCGAAATGTTATGAATGGAAACAAAGAGTTTGCAAAGCTATCTCGGTGGGACCGAGAGCTGTATCAGTTTGACCAAATTGATTAGGGTTTCTCGCTATGGCTATGTCAAGTGAACTCGGTGGCGCCGGATAGATCAAATCGGTGGGGCCGAGTTTGATTTTAGGTTTTGGACAAATGGGGAAATGAGAAAGTGGTTGAGGATTTTGGAGAAATATCACTAAGCATTTTGGGCAAGCATGCCATTAAGCAACACCTCATCCCCTTTTAATAGTATTGGCTTTCCTATGGACTCAATGTGATCTTGGATCACTAAAATGAAAATGAAGAGTCTTGAGCCTTTGCCAATCTTTGTCCTAAGCATTTTGAGGGGTCCACATCTCTAGTACATGCCATGCCAATCATTGAACTTTCTGAAACATTTAACTTGAATGGCTATTAGTTCAATAAGCTACATGTTGTTATGAATTACCAAAACCATCCGGGGATTAGTTGCACCTTCACACGCAACACTATGTAAACGGTACTTGCACACAAAGAACAAATACTTGCAACCCGACGTAAAAGAGGGGTTGTCAATCCCTCCCAGGTAAAAGGATAGATAAAGTTGTAGTGGATTGGATAAAAGATCTCACGGGAACGTGAGATAAAATAAATAATAAAAATTGCAGCAAGGTAATTTTTGGTTTTTGGATTAATAGATCTGAAAATAAAAGCAAATAAAGATAGATCTCGAAGGCAAATATCATAAAGAAGAAACCTGGGGTCGTAGATTTTACTAGTGGCTTCTCTCGAGAAAAATAGCATACGGCGGGTAAACAAATTACTGTTGGGCAATGGATAGAACTTCAAATAATTATGACGATATGGGCATCACGTCCAAGATTAGTAGACCGACTCCTGCCTGCATCTACTACTATTACTCCATACATTGACCACTATCCAGCATGCATCTAGTGTATTAAGTTCATGGGAAAACGGAGTAATGCAATAAGAACGATGACATGATGTAGACAAGATCTATTCATGTAGGAATAGACCCCATCTTGTTATCCTTAATAGCAACGATACATACGTGTCATGTCCCCTTCTGTCACTGGGATTGAGCACCGTAAGATCGAACCCATCACAAAGCACCTCTTCACATGGCAAGAAAAATCGATCTAGTCGGCCTAACTAAATCAAAGATTCAAAGAAGAAATAAGAGGCTATAAGCAATCATGCATATAAAAGATCAAAACTCAAATAACTTTCATGGATAAAATAGATTTGTTCATAAACTCAAAGTTCATCGGATCCCAACAAACACACCGCAAAAAGAGCTACATCAAATAGATCTCCGACAGACCATTGTATTGAGAATCAAAAGAGAGAGACAAAGCCATATATCTACTAACTACGGACCTATAGGTCTACAATGAACTACTCATGCATCATTGGAGAGGCACCAATGATGATGATGAACCCCTCGTGATGGTGTCTAGATTGGATCTATGGTTTTTGGAACTTGCGACGGCTGGAATTGTGTTTTGTCGACTCCCCTAGGGTTTTTGGATTTTCGGGGTATTTATAGAGCAAAGAGGCGGTGTGCCCAAGTGGGTTATGCTCCCCTCAAAGCCCCACTTTGGTACTTCCTTGGCCCAACTTGTGTCTTCTAGTCCAAAAAAATCTCCAAAAAATTTTGCTGCATTTGGACTTCGTTTGATATTGATTTTCTGCGAAGTAAAAAACAAGCAAAAACAGCAACTGGCAGTAGTCACTATGTCAATAGGTTAGTGTTGCTATAAAATGATTGTAAAACATCCAAGAATGATAATATAATAGCATGGAACAATTAAAAATTATAGATACGTTGGAGATGTATCACACCTTACATGGTTTTGCCCCTCTAGTTACATAAACGTCCCGAGATGGGCTCAACAATTAAGGCCCATTGGGACTCCATGCTCAAGTTCCGCTCAGGACTAATATGAGTCTGAGTGGTCCACTCGGATCCCATTCGACTGAACTAGTCAGATATGAGACACTTACCCTGTCGGATTCTCCATGCTTGCGTTCTTTGTTGTTGGTGTGCTTCCCTTATCACTGCCGCGAAATCCACCGATGTTCAGCATCCCGAGACGCAGATCCAGTGGCGCCACCCTCTGACATCATCGACCAAAGCAATAGATAGTGCATAATGGTGATGCATCCTAGTGGATGTGAAAATTAAAGTGAGCGACGAGGAACCTAGAGTTATTTTTTTGGAATGGGTGGGGAATTGACTGCACGAACCAGGAACATATTGTTGTTAGAGATCACAGTTTCAGGTCTTACCACTAGATGCACAGTCACGACATCAGACAGATACTTGGCGAAGCACACACTACAGGAATCAGCTTATTTGTCGACCGCCATGGCAGACGGCAAAGGCACCAAAGGCGGACGGCAAAGCTCTTTGTTTTCTGCCACCGACAGCAAAGCTGTCTGGCAAAGAGGACGACGGTAAATAGGTCTTTGCCATATGCTTTCTCGACGCGGACGTCAAAGAACGTTTGCCATTTATGGCTGATAGCAAAGAATTCGGACGGCAACGCACAGTCGTTACCCACATTAGGTGGCTAACGGCAGACTTTGTCGTCCCCTTTGCCGTCTACCACGAACGGCAAAGAAACCATATGGTATAACTCCTAGGTTGTACAGGTTGCTGCCACATGGTCTGTTTGTCGTCCGTGGCAGATGGCAAAGAGGCCTTTGCCATCGGTGGCAGACGGCAAAGAGGTTGCATTGTCTCATTTTTCTGTTTTTTCTTACATCCAAGAAATTTCACAGCAAAATATATGATATATATATATATATATATATATATATATATATATATATATATATATATATTCACAGGCACAACAGACATATGACATATCCAACACACAGGTTTCATCATACATACATAACCAACACATAGTTCCATCCATACATATTACAATAGTTCCACATTGTTCATCCAACACATAGTTCCATGCATCCATATAACAAGTTCCACATTATTCACTGTTACAAACGAAAAGCATAAAGGGGAAACAAACACTCCATCCAAGCAAGCTTTCGTGAAGTGAATGAAATCTGCAAAATTGGAAACAAGAAAGTTAGAAGAAGAAGAACTGAGAATACTAAGGTAAAATGGAGCTAACCTAGCTAATTGTGCCATTTTTTAGTGAACTAAGCATATTATGCCATTTTTGATATAAAGCAGCTTAGTATAGGTCATTATTGAGCTAACCTAGGTAACTAAGCATATTAGAGCTAATTTAGAGCTAACTTATGTCATTTTGTAGAAGAAGAAGAAGAAGAAGAAGAAGAAGAAGGTTTTACCCCTTTTCCTTCTCATTCTTCTTCCTTTCTTCTTTATTTTTCTTCTCTTCTTCTATTCTTTCTTTTTCTCCCCTTCCTTGTTTTTCTTCTTATTATTCCTTATTTGTGTCATTTTAGAGCTTACATAGGTAATGTTGGAAATATGCCCAAGAGGGAATAATAAAATGGTATTATATTTCCTTGTTCATGATAATTGTCTATTGTTCATGCTATAATTGTATTAACCGGAAACCGTAATACATGTATGAATACATAGACCACAACATGTCCCTAGTGAGCCTATAGTTGACTAGCTCGTTGATCAATAGATGGTCATGGTTTCCTGACCATGGACATTGGATGTCATTGATAATGAGATCACATCATTAAGAGAATGATGTGATGGACAAGACCCAATCCTAAGCATATAGCACAAGATTGTGTAGTTCGTTTGCTAGAGCTTTTCTAATGTCAAGTATCATTCCTTAGACCATGAGATTGTGCAAATCCCCTATAACGTAGGAATGCTTTGGTTGTATCAAATGTCACAACGTAACTGGGTGACTAAAGGTGCACTACAGGTATCTCCGAAAGTGTCTGTTGGGTTAGCACGAATCGAGACTAGGATTTGTCACTCCGTATGATGGAGAGGTATCTCTGGGCCCACTTGGTAATGCATCATCATAATGAGCTCAATGTGACTAAGGAGTTAGTCACGGGATCATGTGTTACGGAACGAGTAAAGAGACTTGCCGGTAAGGAGATTGAACAAGGTATGGGGATACCGACGATCGAATCTCGGGAAAGTAACATACCGATGGACAAAGGGAATTGTATACGGGGTTTATTGAATCCCTGACATCGTGGTTCATCCGATGAGATCTTCGTGGAACATGTGGGAGCCAATATGGGTATCCAGATCCCGCTATTGGTTATTTTCCGGAGAGGTATCTCGGTCATGTCTGCATGGTTGCTGAACCCATAGCGACTACATACTTAAGGTTCGGTGACGCTAGAGTTATAATAGGAATAGTATGTGGTTACTGAAGGTTGTTCGGAGTCCCGGATGAGATCCCGGACATGATGAGGAACTCTGGAATGGTCTGGAGGTCAAGATTGATATATTGGACGAAGGGTATTGGAGTCTGGAATTGTTTTGGAGGTACCGGGTGATGACTAGTGTGACCGAAAGGAATTTCTGAGGCCCCAACAAGTGTTTGGGGGCCTTATGGGCCAAGGGGAGGGGACACACCATCCCACTAAGGGGTTGTGTGCTACCTCTTGAGCTTGCCTTGGTTTTTCCCTTGAAGAGGAAAGGGTGATGCAGCAAAGTAGCGTAAGTATTTCCCTCAGTTTGAGAACCAAAGTATCAATCTAGTAGCAGACAACCCACAAGTCACCGAATACCTGCACAAATAATCAACAACTTGCACCCAACGTGATAAAGGGGTTATCAATCCCTTCACGGTCACTTCCAAAAGTGAGATTTGATAGAGATAGATAAATGGTAAAGTAAATATTTTTGGTTTATAGATCGGAAAGTAAAAGATTGCAAAATAGTAGATTGGAAACTAGTAAGATGTAAAAGAGATTCAATATAATGGAAAAGAGACCCGGGGGCCATACGTTTCGCTAGTGGCTTCTCTCAAGATAGCAAATATTATGGTGGGTGAACAAATTACTGCCGAGCAATTGATAGAAAAGCGCAAAGTTATAACGATATCTAAGGCAATGATCATGAACATAGGCATCACGTCTGTGTCAAGTAGACCGAAACGATTCTGCATCTACTACTATTACTCCACACATCGACCGACTCCTGCCTGCATCTACAGTATTAAGTTTATAAAGAACAGAGTGACGCATTAAGTAAGATGACATGATGTAGAGGAATTAACTCAAGCAATATGATGAAAACCCCATCTTTTTATCCTCGATGGCAAAAATACAATATGTGCCTTGATGCCCCTACTGTCACTGGGAAAGTACACCACAAGATTGAACACAAAGCTAAACACTTCTCCCATTGCAAGAAAGATCAATCTAGTAGGCCAAACTAAACCGATAATTCGAAGAGACTTGCAAAGATATCAAATCATGCATATAAGAATTCAGAGAAGAACCAAATAATATCCATAGATAATCTGATCATAAATCCACAATTCATCAGATCTCGCCAAACACACCGCAAAAGAATATTACATCGAATAGATCTCCAAGAACATCAAGGAGAACATGGTATTGAGAATCAAAGAGACAGAAGAATCCATCTAGCTACTAACTATAGACCCGAAGGTCTATGGTAAACTACTCACGCATCATCGGAGAGGCAATGGTGTTGATGAAGAAGCCCTCCGTGATCGAATCCCCCTCCGACAGGACGCCGGAAAAGGTCCCTAGATGGGATCTCACGGGCACAGAAGGTTGCGACAGTGGAAAAGTGGTTTCGTGGCTCCCCTCGACGTTTTCAGGGTATAAGAGTATATATAGGCGAAGGAACTAGGTCAGGGGAGCTACGAGGGGCCCATGAGGGTGGGGAGTGCGCCCTACCCCCCTAGGCACGCCCTCCTTCCTCGTGGCCACCTCGTTGCCTCTCCGACTTCATCTCCAAGTCTTCTGGTTTGCTTTCGGTCCAAGAAAGATCATTGCGAAAGTTTCATTCCGTTTGGACTCCATTTGGTATTCCTTTTCTGTGAAACTCTAAAATAGGCAAAAAAAAACAGAAACTGGCACTAGGCTCTCGGTTAATAGGTTAGTCCCAAAAATAATATAAAATAGCATATAAATGCCTATTAAACATCCCAAACAGATAATATAATAGCATGCAGCAACCAAAAATTATAGATACGTTGAAGACGTATCAAGCATCCCCAAGCTTAATTCATGCTCGTCCTCAAGTAGGTAAATGATAAAAACAGAATTTTTTATTTAGAATTCTACCTAACATATTTATCCATGTAATTTTCTTTATTGTGGCATGAATGATCATATCCGCAAGATTAAAAACAAAAGTTTAATATTGATATAAAAACAATAATACTCAAGCATACTAACAAAGCAATTATGTCTTCTCAAAGTAACATGGCCAAATAAAGCTTATCCCTACAAAATCATATAGTTTGGCTATGCTCCATCTTTGTCACACAAAATATTCAAATCATGCACAACCCCGGTTTCAGCCAAGCAATTGTTTCATACTTTAGTACTCTCAAACTTTTTCAACTTTCAAGCGATACATGAGCGTGAGCCATGGACATAGTACTATAGATGGAATAGAATGGTGGTTGTGGAGAAGACAAAAAGAGGGAGATAGTCTCACATCAACTAGGCGTATCAATGGGCTATGGATATGCCCATCAATAAATATTAATGTGAGTGAGTAGGGATTGCCATGCAACGGATGCACAAGAGCTATAAGTGTATGAAAGCTCAAAAAGAAACTAAGTGGGTGTGCATCCAACTTGCTTGCTCATGAAGACCTAGGGCATTTGAGGAAGCCCATCATTGGAATATACAAGCCAATTTCTATAATGAAAAGTTCCCACTAGTATATGAAGTGACAAAATAAGAGACTCTCTATCATGAAGATCATGGTGCTACTTTGAAGCACAAGTGTGGAAAAAAGGATAGTAACATTGTCCCTTCTCTCTTTTTTTGATTGGCTTCTTTGGCCTCTTTTTTGCTTCTTTGACCTCTCTTTTTTCCTCACATGGGACAATGCTCTAATAATGATGATAATCACACTTCTATTTACTTACAACTCGAAAAATTACAACTCAATGCTTAAAATAAAATATGACTCTATGTGAATGCCTCCGGCGGTGTACCGGGATGTGCAATGAATCAAGAGTGACATGTATGAAAGAATTATGAAAGGTGGCTTTGCCACAAATACGATGTCAACTACATGATCATGCAAAGCAATATGACAATGATGAAGCGTGTCATAATAACGGAACGGTGGAAACTTGCATGGCAATATATCTCGGAATGGCTATAGAAATGCCATAATAGGTAGGTATGGCGGCTGTTTTGAGGAAGGTAAATGGTGGGTGTATGGTACCGGCGAAAGTTGCACGGCACAAGAGAGGCTAGCAAAGTGCTTATAATCCATGGACTCAACATTAGTCATAAAGAACTCACATACTTATTGCAAAAATCTACAAGTCATCAAAACCAAGCACTACGCGCATGCTCCTATGGGAAGGGTTGGTAGGAGTTAACCATCGCGTGATCTCGACCTCCATACAAAGGATGACAATCAAAGAGATACCTCATGCTTCAAATTTGTTACACAACGGTTCACCATACGTGCATGCTACGGGACTCACAAACCTCAACACAAGAATTTCTGAAATTCACAATTATTCCAATAGCATGACTCTAATATCACCATCTTCATATCTCAAAACAATCATAAAAAATCAAACTTCTCATGGTATTCAATGCACTTCATATGAAAGTTTTTATTATATCCCTCTTGGATGCGCATCATATTAGGACTAGTTTTATAACCCAAGCAAATTACCATGCTGTTCTAAAGGACTCTCAAAATAATATAAGTTAAGCATGAGAGTTCAACAATTTTTATAAAATAAAGCCACTGTCGTGCTCTAAAAAGATACTAGTTGACCCGTTGCGCCAAATGGCGCAGAGACCCGCTGAAGACATATTGTCGATGAAAATAGTTTCATACTGCAAGAACCTTGAACTAAACCATGGTATTTTGTAAACATGTTAATTGCGTTGTTTAATAATAGTCTGGGAAAAGGGAAATTTTGCATAATATGAATATGTTCAATCTGAAAAAATGGCCACTATAATGAGGTAGTAAAGTTGGCATGGTTGTATTTTTTTAGCAAGTTTGAAATGATGGTTATCATGATGATAAATTTGTGCATGCATATATTTCTTGGGATGATGAGAGAGTAAAGCTGGCTTGGCTATATTTTTTTAGCAAGTTTGAAAACATGCAGTATGATGAGAAAGCAAAGTTGGCATGGTTGTATATTTTTAGCAAGTTTGAAAACATGGTTATCATGATGAAAAACTTGGGCATGCATATATTTTTTGGAAAGAAGAGGGGAAAAGATAAGAAACCTAAGGAAAAAAGATATAATATAGTCGGTTTATCTTAAAATAGTTGATTTATTTTAATAGCATAGAGTGAAAGCCGAAACAAAAAAAAATAGTTGGTATGAAAAATGAAGATAGAAGTGTTTTGAAATGTTGTCTCTCTCGATAAAAATCGGTAACAAATTTAATCCCCTTCAATTAAAAAATATAGGTTTGTTGTCTACAATAAGATGTACATGCACATTTTACTTTGGTAGCGTGGAGTCTAATTCAAAACCACATCGGGTTGAAAATATACATATTTTCAATAATCTTTTGTTTGAGCAAGTACACACGATAAGAATTAGACCCTTCTATATTAAAAAAAGATACATATCCTTTGCCTAATATTTGCCTGACAAAATGTCCATCAGATGAATCAATCAAATAGGAGGAACTGGGGAGTATTTCAAACCAAAACAAAGAATTGATCCTAACTACGTGAAGTGCATTAGCTTTAAAGCCTCTGAATTATTTTGTTGCTACTCCACCAGGAAAGTGGAGGCCTTCAAGAATCAAAAGACACCACTTGAGCTCTCTTCGGTCTCATAAGCCCTGTTGTTGTTTATATCCTTAACCCCAAAAGGTTGCCTCTTAGCATCTCTGTTGTTTTCTTGATCCTTATTAGGTGTCAGAATATCCTGAAGAAAATGCAGTTGATATCATATTATCATTAAATAAATCCATAGTTAACATGTGGATCGTGGGGAATGGCGAGATTCCATATTGGGGTTTGCAACATGAATAAAAGACCACTAATTTACAGAAGGAGAAAAAATGCCTGAACACCCTTAAGAAAGGCCATGACGACGCACTAAATATTTCGAAATGAGAAGTTATTTTGTCGTCAAAAGAAAAAAAAGATAAAGCACAAACCTTTTTCAAATATGTTCAGCTCGGCCCTCAAGAACAGCTGCAATAACTACACAAGCACCAGTCCCAATAACAACAGTTGCTCCTACAGTCCAGATCATACAGTTTATTTTGTATATCCACTATATGAAAGAAATGCCTGGAGATAAAAGGATATCTCACTGAAAATCATCATACATTAGAGTTATTTACATTATGGGTTAATAATGTTTTCGAGGACCAAAACATGTGTAACAAATGCAGATAAAGATTTACTTGGTATTAGAACAAATCACACAGATTCAATCTTTGCTCAGTAAAAACTGAGGAAGAACTCTATAACTATCCTAATCTGCACTGATCATTGCATTATATCAATATTCCTCTTTTACAGAACTAAATTTCGACAACCATGTAAGCTCTGAACGTTGTTCTTGATTAAAAGGCCAAAAGGATAAACAAATGGAATAAGTCTCGCTGGGTAATTTGGAACAACTGATTCAACTTCTATAATTTGAACCTGCTAACAAATGATTTATTGCATAATTTGGACTATTGTACAAAATTTAAGAGTGGAACTAATTGCTCAGTTTCTATTTTTTTTTACTTGGCACACCCACTGAATAAGGTGAGCTCATTCTCTTAAGCAAATAAAACAATGCTTGGGAAAATGCTTAGAAACAGTAGTAGCAAGTTCAAGATCAAGTTGGATGATGTAAGCATGTTTTAATTCAATAAAGCTAGCCATGATGGCCTTTCCTAAGAAAAAGTTAAAGATCAAGTTGGACAGAGTAAGGTCTAAATGGCATCTCCCTTTTTATAGAAGGCAAAAGATCTTAATGGCCTCGTGACTGAGTAAGATGTGTAGATGGAGAAACCATGCGTATGAAGCTGCTCAATACAACTTAACTGAATTCACTAACTTTAAGTAACAATGAAGAAAGAAGAAAGCATTCATAAAATGCAGGTTCTCTCTTCTTTGAACATATTACATGACTCGGCATCTTCTTGTAGGAAAGAAAAAAAGCAAAGAGAGAAGGATAAAATAAGAACAAAGCCATGAACAGAGCATCGAGGAATCAGTATAACAATTTTGAAATACAATAATTTCGAAATCTTGCAAAATCATAACAAAAATTTCAGGAGTTATGAACAATTAGAAATACATTATACTGAAGGTTTAGTAAAAATATGTCTTTTGGATTGAGAAAATATATAGTTGCAGAAATTTTGCAAATCAACACATAACAAGAATCTAAGGCTCTCTAGACTCCTTTTCCTTGCTAAATATGCACGCTTTCCATGGAATTTTTTTCAATATATTTGTTCTATAAACAAATGCTTGCTTTCTTTCCTTTTTATGAAGCAGGTCGCATGCCATCAAGAGCCCAACACCGAACAGCCAGAGCCCAGTCACAACAATCATGCACGCAGCAGCAAGCCAGCAAAATAACACAACAGGTGCCCAGACACATACACATAACTAAGCCAGTAGTAACCAAACACCCAACAAGAACTTGTAGCTAGCAAGCGAGCGCTACGACCAAGTATGTATGATGCTACCACCAAGCCAGCCACAACAATCATGCACGCAACGGCAAGCCAGCAAAAAAATACAATGGGTGCCCGGACACACACAACACTAAGTCAGCAAGCACACACACAACAAGAACCTGTAGCAATCAAGCACGGAGGATAGGAGGACAACTGGGACCGGAACAAAATTACCTTGCTAGCGACGGGATGCCTAGGCGGAAGCGACTGGAGGCGGTGGCAGCAGCGAGCCCAGGCAGCAGCTGCGCAAGCATGAGACATGCATTTCATTAGTTGGCAATGGAAGCATCCATCATACTCATACATACCTTCGTTTCTTTATGAGCACTCCACTTCTCTGCCTCACCCCGTTGACCTCCACCTCAATAACCTGGTCGATCAACAACACATGATCCATGGGGTGATGATAAACCTTATATAAATATATATATCTGAAAATGGACGGGAGGCAGTGCGGAGTATTAGATTTCTGAACTCTGACGGCCCGATGAGCCAATGGAAGAAGGGGATGGTGAGGGCAGCATTGAACACGTAGGCCCAGCACCGGAATGGACCATCCAGAGGAGCACCTCAAGGACGGCCTCCTGCTGCTGGGCCTGCAAGCACCTCGCATACCACCTTCTCCTCCTCGACACCCAGCTCTTCTTCCTTCTGGCGAACTTCTGCATCTTGCGCGCGAACATCCCATCAAACCGTGCTCGAGCGGCTCATCCCTGTACTCCGTCTTCTCCAACATTGGCCGAGACCTAATTTGTCCTAGCAAAAGAAATCACATCATGAGCAAAAGAACAAATTTGCAACTAACAATTCAAATCGAGATTTATCCATTAGCTGTCCTAAAATACATAAATAGAAGGGTTTCTAATTGCCCACTTGAGCGTTTCAAGCTAATGCCGGAATCCATGGGTAGAGCGCCAGCATTACATATCTGCAAAAGCAAAGCAGCAGTAACCTTAAATCTCTCAGCTATGTTGCCATGAACACATAAAACTTGCATGATGAACTATGCTACTTTAGAGACAAAGTTTCATATGTTAATCATACTGCACTTCGTTGTTGGGACAAGCCACCATTGCACCGGACACGCAAGTACCCATTGCTCTCGGATTCAGTTGGTGGGGCTGCAAGTAGAGAAATTGCATTTCAGAATTTCATTTTGCCATCACACAGAATGGCATAAGACTGGACCAGTAACTTCTGGTTCTGGGAGGATACAGATAAGAACTCACGAGGCCAATAGGTGCGTGGTGCAGAAGATGCTCTCCAACCATTTGAATCTGCAGTTCTCCACAACTGATCTACAACAAAATCCTTGAGTAGGAGCACTGATGTCAATACAAGATATAATTTGGTAAAAAATTAAATGACCATTGTATATCCAATTCAATTCCATACATTTAGCATAAACCAATCTATAGGTCAAATGAATTGAAACTGAAAATATAAGTGATGCACCAAAAATTTATCTAAGAAAATTGGTGCATTTCTTTTTCGGAGTAACATTATCCTTATCCATCAAATATTATGTGCCAGAACATGATGGATAGGACCATACTTTGTGCTGGCTTAATTTTAATATTTATTTGTCAATTTTCTTACTCTAGTCTTTTTCATTAGGATTAATAAGCAGTGGTGATGCATCACTTCCCTAACAGCCCACAGCTGGCAAAACTTGAGGTTATGAAACATCATGTGTCAGCTGTCAATTTTATAAATGTCCTTATATTTATGTCGTAATCTGGTGGCCAGCATGATTTCAATGTTTACAGGCCTACTCCCTCCCACAATATAAGATGTTTCTGCAAGCTGTTTTTGCTTGCAAAAACGTCTTATATTGTGATACGGAGTGAGTACTATATAACTGATTGTTTACATTTCTCAAATTTCCATAGGAACATTAAGTTACATCCTTGGGTGCTGATTAAGCAAACTAATAGTTATGGAGAAGTTGGATCTTACACAATTTTGGAAAGAACTATCGCAACTTGCCACAGTCTGCAGGTAATAAGCCTATCGGTAGTAATACTCTGTACCCATATTAGGTGGTTCTGCATTGGATACAGTTTACCATCTTGCTTACGACCTCTTTACCAAGGAGTCTGTATTTGTTAAATATTATTATACTTGGCAACTATTTCCATCCGTTTCAAACAACAACATCATTTACGCTCAGGCCGGCATATATGCTAAATTAATTTGTTTTAAAAGTTCCATTAGAGATTTGCTCTGTGAAGTGCCTTGGTTATATAGCACCGGCACCTGGATAGCCATAGCATCTCAGCCTTCACTTTAACTCTCATGGCATTGCTATCGGCCTTCCCTAAAACACCAAGCAGAACAAACATCACACAACTAAATCACCTGGACCCTGTGGGTGCCGAAGAGGACAACGGAGGAAGAGGACCAGAGCCAGATGGTGCCAGTAACCAGCACCGCGACCGCGACCCACAGCTGCGCCTGTGCACGGTGCCGGTGCACCAACGCTTCGCTGCCGAGGCCCCTGCGAGCCAATCAAATCAGCAGAAGGAAGTAGAGCACAATGGGGGGAAAACGGGAAAGCAATTGGGGGCGGATCGCCGCCGGAAGCAGGCGGCTCGCCTGCGCATTGGGATCAGGCGGTTAGGGTTTGGTTGTGCCGCGTGCGAGGGGGTCGGATCTTTGGCGGAGCTCCACCCTCCGCCTCAACCCTAGCTGCCACTCCGACTGCAGGCTGCAGCGTGCTCCGAGGCGTGAGGAAGGAGATGAATCGATTGAAATCAGACTGCGACACAAAAGGCATGATTTAGGGAAATAAGTCGCGTCCAGGTCGGGCCCGTCCTCTCCGGCGCCGGCCGATGACCCTCTCTCCTGTCAGCCTCCGCACCTTCCTTTCCTCTTTCCTCTCTTTTTCTCCCTCCTCTCCTTCCTTCTCTCTCTCCCCCTCATTTTGTCTCTCAAGCTAGGGTTCTTGCGCGAGGAGGGGCGCAGGACGACGCCTCGCCGGTGTAGGCCGACGCCGGCCGGTCACCCTCTCCCGTCCGCTACTGGACCTCCCTCTCCTCTCCTCTCCCCTTTCTCTCCCTCTCATCTTCCTATCTCTCTCTCCTAGGATTCGTGCGGGATGAGGGGATCGGAGTGTGCACGGCGTGCGGGACGAGGGGATTGGGTTGCGTTGGGTGCGGGCACGGCGCGAGGATGGGACAAATTCTCTCTCACCCAGGGGCCGCTTACGACACGAGACGAGCCCACTAGTCATTGGACAGAAAAATGAACCGTAGGGTGAAAATAATTTAACCGCAAGTAAAGATCCAACGGCTCAGGCACGCCAGAAAGGCAGATCGAACGGCCGACGAAGCTCCAATCGGGGGAGCATCTTGGAGGTGAGTTGGCTAGCCTCTTTTTTGTTTTAAATAAGTAAAGTACTAGAGCAATATTGGTTAGCTCAAAAGATATAAGTGAAGCACATAGAGTATTTTAATAAATCAAGATTCATGCGTGTCTCTCCCAAAAGGTGTGTACAGCAAGGATGATTGTGGTAAACTAAAAAGCAAATACTCAAATCATACAAGACACTCCAAGCAAAACACATATCATGTGGTGAATAAAAATATAACCTCAAGTAAAGTTACCGATAGACAAAGATGAAAGAGGGGATGCCTTCCGGGGCCTCCAAGCTTAGGCTTTTGGTTGTCCTTCAATATTTCCTTGGGGTGCCTTGGGCATCCCCAAGCTTAGGCTCTTGTCACTCCTTATTCCATAGTCATTCAAATCCTTACCCAAAACTTGAAACCTTCACAACACAAAACTTGACATAAAATCTCATGAGCTCCGTTAGTATAAGAAAATAAATCACCACTTTAAGGTACTGTTTCATACACATTCTTTATTTATATTGGTATAATATCTACTATATTCCAACTTCTCCATGGTTCATACCCCCCGATACTACCCATAGATTCATCAAAATAAGCAAACAACACACGAAAAACAGAATCTGTCAAAAACAGAACAGTCTGTAGTAATCTATAACTCTCGAATACTTATATAACTGAAAAAATCCATAAAAATTATGAAAACCTGATAAATTTGTGTACAAATCCATAGCAAAAATAATCAGCTCAAAATCACGTTTCTGTGATTTTTCAAAACTAATTTACTAAGCGCAAAAGTTTCTGATTTTCAGCAGGATCAACACAGCTATCACCATAAGCTATCCTAAAGGTTCTACTTAGCACAAACACTAAATTAAACATAAAACCACATCTAACCAGAGGCTAGATGAATTATTTATTACTAAACAGGAACAAAAATCAAAGAACAAAAATAAAATCGGGTTGCCTCCCAACAAGCGCTATCGTTTAACCCCCTTAACAAGGCATAAAAGCACAAATAGATCTAGGTATTGCCATCTTTGATATGCAATCCATAAGTGGCTCTCATAATAGATTCATATGGCAATTTAATTTTCTTCCTAGGAAAGTGTTCCATGCCTTTCCATAACGGAAATTGGAATCTAATGTTTCCTTCTTTCATATCAATAATTGCACCAATCATTCTAAGGAAAGGTTTACCAAGAATAATAGGACATGTAGGATTGCAATCTATATCAAGAACAATGAAATGTACGGGAACATAATTCATATTTTAAACAATAAGAACATCATTAATCCTTCCCATAGGTTTCTTAATAGTGGAATCCGCAAGATGCAAATTTAAAGAACAATCATCAAATTCACGGAAACCTAACACATCACACAAAGTTTTGGAATCGTGGAGACACTAGCACCCAAATCACACAAAGCATAGCATTCATAATCTTTAATCTTAATCTTAATAGTAGGTTACCACTCACCATAAAGTTTTCTATGGATAGAAACTTCTAATTCAAGCTTTTCTTCAAAAGATTGCATCATAGCATCAATAATATGTTTAGTAAAAGCTTTGTTTTGATTATAAGCATGAGGAGAATTTAACATGTATTGCAACAAGGAAATACAATCTATTAAAGAACAATTATCATAATTAAATTCCTTGAAATCCAAAAGAGTGGGTTCTTCGCTACTTAAAGTCTTAACTTCTCCAATCCCACTTTTATCAATTTTTGCATCTAGATCTAAAAACTCTGAATCATTTGGATGTCTTTTAACTAAAGTTGGCTCATCTCCAGTCCCATTTTATCAAGATTCATATTGGAAAACAAAGATTTAATAGGAGTCACGTCAATCACTTTTAGATCTTCTTGATTATTATCATGAAAACTAGAAGAACACGCTTTTACAAACCAATCTTTTTAGCACGCATCTTAGTGGTTCTTTCTTTGCACTCATCAATGGAAATTCTCATAGATTTTAGAGACCCATTGATATCGTGCTTAGGTGGGATAGATCTAAGTCTCAAGGAATCAACATTAAGAGAAATTATATCCATGTTCCTAGCCAAATCATCAATCTTGAGAAATTTTTCTTCAATCAAAGCATTGAAATTCTTTTGCGAACTCATAAATTCTTTAACACTATTCTCAAAATCAGAGGGCATCTTATTAAAATTTCCATAAGAGTTTTTGTAGGAATTACCATAATTATTAGAGAAATTACTAGGAAACAGCCTAGGATTAAAACTGCATCTATACACGTTGTTACCAAAATTGTTCCTACCAACAAAATTCACATCCATAGATTCATTATTATTCTCAATCAAAGTGGACAAAGGCATATCATTAGGATCAAAAGAAACACTTTTATTAGCAAATAATTTCATAAGTTCATCCATCTTTCCACTCAAAACATTAATCTCTTCAATCGCATTAACTTTTTTACTAGTGGATCTTTCGGTGTGCCATAGAGAATAATTAACCATAATATTATCTAGGAGCTTAGTAGACTCTCCTAAAGTGATTTCCATAAAAGTGCCTCCCGCGGCCGAATCTAAATGATTTCTAGAAGCAAAATTCAATCCGGCATAAAAATTTTGTATAATCATCCACAAATTCAAACCATGTGTAGGGCAATTACGTATCATCAATTTCATCCTCTCCCAAGATTGGGCAACATGCTCATGATCAAGTTGCTTAAAATTCATAATATCTTTCCTAAGGGACATGATCTTAGCAGGAGTAAAATACTTAGAGATGAAAGCATCTTTACACTTATTCCAAGAATTAATACTATTTTTAGGCAAAGATGAAAAACAAGTTTTAGCGCGATCTCTAAGCAAAAATGGAAATAGCTTCAATTTAGCAATATCATTATCCACATCTTTCTTCTTTTGCATATCACACAAATCAAGGAAATTGTTTAGATGGGATCTGGTATCTTCACTAGGAAGGCCAGAAAATTGATCTTTCATAACAAGATTTAGCAAAGCGGCATTAATTTCACAAGATTCAGCATTTGTAGTGGGAGCAATTGGAGTGCCAACAAAATCATTGTTGTTGGTGTTGGAAAAGTCACACAATTTGGTATTATCTTGAGCCATTGTGACAAAGCAAGCAATCCAACACACAAGCACAAAAGAAGCAAGCGAAAAGAGACGAACGGAAGAGGGGCGAAGAAAAGGCAATGGTTTTCGAAAATCATTTTAGAAGTGGGGGAGAGGAAAACAAGAGGCAAATGGCGAATAGTGTAATGCAAGGGAGAAGAGTTTATGATGGGTACTTGGTATGGCTTGACTTGATGTAGATCTCCCCGGCAAAGTAAAAGATTGCAAAATAGTAGATCGAAAACTAGTAAGATGTAAAAGAGACTCAATATAATGGAAAAGAGACCCGGGGGCCATAGGTTTCACTAGTGGCTTCTCTCAAGATAGCAAATATTATGGTGGGTGAACAAATTACTGCCGAGCAATTGATAGAAAAGCGCAAAGTTATGATGATATCTAAGGCAAGGATCATGAACATAGGCATCACGTCCGTGTCAAGTAGACCGAAACGATTCTGCATCTACTACTATTACTCCACACATCGACCGACTCCTGCCTGCATCTAGAGTATTATGTTCATAAAGAACAGAGTAACGCATTAAGTAATATGACATGATGTAGATGAATTAACTCAAGCAATATGATGAAAACCCCATCTTTTTATCCTTGAGGGCAACAATACAACACGTGCCTTGCTGCCCCTACTGTCACTGGGAAAGGACACCGCAAGATTGAACCCAAAGCTAAGCACTTCTCCCATTGCAAGAAAGATCAATCTAGTAGGCCAAACTAAACCGATAATTCGAAGGGACTTGCAAAGATATCAAATCATGCATAAGAATTCAGAGAAGAATCAGATAATATTCATAGATAATCTGATCATAAATCCACAATTGATCGGATCTCAGCAAACACACCGCAAAAGAATATTACATCGAATAGATCTTCAAGAACATCGAGGAGAACATGGTATTGAGAAACAAAGAGAGAGAGAAGAAGTCATCTAGCTACTAGCTATGGACCCGAAGGTCTATGGTAAACTACTCACACATCATCGGAGAGGCAATGGTGTTGATGAAGAAGCCCTCCATGATCAAATCCCCCTCCGGCAGGACGTCGGAAAAGGTCCCTAGATGGGATCTCACAGGTACAGAAGGTTGCGGCAGTGGAAAAGTGGTTTCGTTGCTCTCTTGGATGTTTTCAGGGTATAAGAGTATATATAGGCGAAGGAGCTAGGTCAAGGGAGCTATGAGGGGCCCACGAGGTAGGGGAGCTATGAGGGGCCCACAAAGTGCTTAGCTTTGGGTTCAATCTTGCGGTGTCCTTTCCCAGTTACAGTAGGGGCAGCAAGGCACGTATTGTATTGTTGCTCTCAAGGATAGAAAGATGGGATTTTCATCATATTGCTTGAGTTAATTCCTCTACATCATGTCATCTCTGTTCTTTATGAACATAATACTCTAGATGCAGGCAGGAGTCGGTCGATGTGTGGAGTAATAGTAGTAGATGCAGAATCGTTTCGGTCTACTTGACATGGACATGATGCCTATGTTCATGATCATTGCCTTAGTATCATCATAACTATGCGCTTTTCTATCAATTGCTCGGCAGTAATTTGTTCACCCACCGTAATATTTGCTATCTTGAGATAAGCCACTAGTGAAACCTATGACCCCCGGGTCTCTTTTCCATATTACTGAATCTCTTTTACATCTTGCTAGTTTTCGATCTACTATTTTGCAATCTTTACTTTCCAATCTATAAAACCAAAAATACCAAAAATATTTACTTTACCGTATATCTATCTCTATCGGATCTCACTTTTGCAAGTGATCATGAAGGGATTGACAAGCCCTTTATCGCGTTGGGTGCAAGTTGTTGATTGTTTGTGCAGGTATTTGGTGACTTGTGTGTTGTCTCCTACTGGATTGATACCTTGGTTCTCAAAACTGAGGGGAATACTTACGCTAATTTGCTGCATCATCCTTTCCTCTTCAAGGGAAAACCAGCGCAAGCTCAAGAGGTAGGAACAAGGATTTCTAGCGTCGTTGCTGGGAGATCTACGTCAAGTCAACCATACCAAGTACCCATCATAAACTCTTCTCCCTTGCATTACATTATTCGCCATTCGCCTCTCGTTTTCCTCTCCCCCACTTCTAAAATGATTTTTGAAAACATTTGCCTTTTCTTCGCCCCTCTTTCGTTCGTCTCTTTTCGCTTGCTTCTTGTGTGCTTGTGTGTTGGATTGATTGCTCTGCCACGATGGCTCGGGATAATACTAAATTGTGTGACTTTTCCAACACCAACAACAATGATTATATTAGCACTCTAATTGCTCCTACTACTAATGCTGATTCTTGTGAAATTAATGCCGATTTGTTGAATCTTGTTATGAAAGATCAATTTTCGGCCTTCCTAGTGAAGATGTCGCATCCCATCTAAACAATTTCGTTAATTTGTGCGATATGCAAAAGAAGAAATATGTGGATAATGATATTGTTAAATTGAAGCTATTTCCGTTTTCGCTTAGAGATCGTGCTCAAACTTGGTTCTCATCTTTGCCCAAAAATAGTATCGATTCATCGAATAAGTGTAAAGATGCTTTCATCTCTAAGTATTTTCCTCCCGCTAAGATCATATCCCTTAGGAATGATATTATGAATTTTAAGCAACTTGATCATGAGCATGTTGCACAATAGTGGAGAGGATGAAATTGATGATACGTAATTGCCCTACACATGGTTTGAATTTGTGGATGATTATACAAAAAAATTTATGCCGGATTGAATTTTGCTTCTAGAAATCTTTTAGATTCGGCCGCGGGAGGCACTTTTATGAAAATCACTTTAGGAGAGGCTACTAAGCTCCTGGACAATATTATGGTTAGTTATTCTCAATGGCACACCGAAAAATCAACTAGTAAAAAAGTTCATGCGATTGAAGAGATTAATGTTTTGAGTGGAAAGATGGATGAACTTATGAAATTATTTGCTAATAAAAGTGTTTCTTCTGATCCTAATGATATGCCTTTGTCCACTTTGATTGAGAATAATAATGAATCTAGGGATGTGAATTTTCTTGGTAGGAACAATTTTGGTAACAACGCGTATAGAGGCAATTTTAATCCTAGGCCATTTCCTAGTAATTCCTCTAATAATTATGGCAATTCCTACAAAAACTCTTATGAAAATTTTAATAAGATGCCCTCTGATTTTGAGAATAGTGTTTATGAGTTTGCAAAAGAATTTCAATGCTTTGATTGATGAAAAATTACTTAAGATTGATGAGTTGTCTAGGAACGTGGATAGAATTTCTATTGATGTTGATTCTTTGAAACTTAGATCTATCCCACCTAAGCATGGTATCAATGAGTCTCTCAAGGCCATGAGAATTTCTATTGATGAGTGCAAAGAAAGAACCGCTAAGATGTGTGCTAAAAAAGATTGGTTTGTAAAAGCGTGTTCTTCTAGTTTTCATGATAATAATTATGAAGATCTAAAAGTTATTGATGTGACTCCTATTGAATCTTTGTTTTCCAATATGAATCTTGATAAATATGGGACTGGAGATGAGTCAACTTTAGTTAAAAGGCGCCCCAATGATTCGGAGTTTTTAGATCTAGATGCAAAAAATGATAAAAGTGGGATTGAAGAGGTCAAAACTTTAAGTAGCAATGAACCCACTATTTTGGATTTCAAGAAATTTAATTATGATAATTGTTCTTTAATAGATTGTATTTCCTTGTTGCAATCTGTGTTAAATTCTCCTCATGCTTATAATGAAAACAAAGCTTTTACTAAACATATAGTTGATGCTATGATGCAATCTTTTGAAGAAAAGCTTGAACTAGATCTTTCTATCCCTAGAAAACTTTATGATGAGTGGGAACCTACTATTAAGATTAAGATTAAATATTATGAATGTTATGCTTTGTGTGATTTGGGTGCTAGTGTTTCCATGATTCCAAAAACTTTGTGTGATGTGCTAGGTTTTCGTGAATTTGATGATTGTTCTTTAAATTTGCATCTTGCAGATTCCACCATTAAGAAACCTATGGGAAGAATTAATGATGTTGTTATTGTTGCAAATATGAATTATGTGCCCGTACATTTCATTCTTCTTGATATAGATTGCAATCCTACATGTCCTATTATTCTTGGTAGACCTTTCCTTAGAACGATTGGTGCAATTATTGATATGAAAGAAGGAAACATTAGATTCCAATTTCCGTTAAGGAAAGGCATGGAACACTTTCCTAGGAAAAAAATTAAATTGCCTTATCAATCTATTATGAGAGTCACTTATGGATTGCATACCGAAGATGGCAATACCTAGATCTATTCGTGTTTTTATGCCTAGCTAGGGGCGTTAAACGATAGCGCATGTTGGGAGGCAAGCCAATTTTATTTTTGTTTTTGCTTTTTTCTCCTGTTTAGTACTAATAAATAATCTATATATCCTCTGGTTAGATGTTGTTTAAAGTTTTAATTAGTGTTTGTGACATGTTAAACCTTTAGGATAGCTTACGGTGATAGTTGTGTTGATCCTGCTGAAATTAGTTTTGAAAATTCACAGAAACGTGCTTTTGATCTGATTCTTTTTGATATAGATTGGTACATAAACTCCTCAGAGTTTCCTAATTTGGTAGGATTTTTAGAGTTACAAAAGTATTCGAGAGTTATAGATTACTACAGATTGTTCTGTTCTTGACAAATTCTGTTTTTCGCGGGTTGTTTGCTTATTTTGATGAATCTATGAGTAGTATTGGGGGGTATGAACCATGGTGAAGTTGGAATACAGTAGATATTACACCAATATAAATAAAGAATGAGTTCACAACAATCCCTTAAAGTGGTGATTTATTTTCTTATACTGACGGAGCTCATGAGATTTTCTGTCGAGTTTTGTGTTGTGAAGTTTTCAAGATTTGGGTAAGGATTTGACGGACTTTGGAATAAGTAGTGGCAAGAGACTAAGCTTGGGGATGCCCTAGGAACCCCAAGGTAAAATTTAAGGACAACTAAAAGCCTAAGCTTGGCGATGCCCCGGAAGGCATCCCCTCTTTCGTCTTCATCTATCGGTAACTTCACTTGAGGCTATATTTTTATTCACCACATGATATGTGTTTTGCTTGGAGCGTCTTGTATGATTTGAGTCTTTGCTTTTTAGTTTACCACAATCATCCTTGCTGTACACACCTTTTGGGAGAGACACATGAATCGTGATTTATTAGAATACTCTATGTGCTTCACTTATATCTTTTGAGATAGACAATATTGCTCTAGTGCTTCACTTATATCTTTTTAGAGCACGGCGGTGGTTTTATTTTATAGAAATTGTTAAACTCCCATGCTTCACTTATATTATTTTGAGAGTCTTTTAGAACAACATGGTAATTTGCTTAGGTTATAAAATTAGTCCTAATATGATGGGCATCCAGGATGGACATAATAAAAACTTTCATATGAAGTGCATTGAATACTATGAAAAGTTTCATTCTTTATTATTGTTTTGAGATATGAAGATGGTGATACTAGAGTCATGCTAGTAGAGTAGTTGTGAATTTGAGAGATACTTGTGTTAGAGTTTGTGATTCGCGTAGCATGCATGTATGATGAACCGTTATGTGATGAAGTTGGAACATGCTTTATTTATTGCTTGTCTTCCTTATGAGTGGCAGTCGGGATGAGCGATGGTCTTTTCCTACCAATCTATCCCCCTAGGAGCATGCGCGTAGTACTTCATTTCGATAACTAATAGATTTTTGCAATAAGTATGTGAGTTCTTTATGACTAATGTTGAGTCCATGGATTATACGCACTCTCACCCTTCCACCATTGCTAGCCTCTCTTGTGTCGTGCAATTTTCGTTGATACCTGTCGGGGGGCTGATCCTCGAGCACCTATGGGACCGGCGGGCCGAGCCCCTTTCGATTCGGTGAGGGCGGAGGTCGCACGAAGAGCGGATCGAGGCGAAGCACACGAGCAGTTTACCCAGGTTCGGGCCGCACGGATGCGTAAAACCCTACTCCTGCTTGCTTGATTGTATTGAGTTCTTGCTCAGGAGCGATGAACGCTACCAGACCGAGCGTGAGAGTGTTCTTGGTGTTTCGAATGAGCCGAACCCCTTCTACGTTGCACATGGGCCTCCTTTTATACGCTCAAGGGGTCACCGACAGGTGGCAACATAGACTAGAGGGGTAAAAATGGAAAAAGAATGCGGTAGGTACAGCTACCGCTACTGTGGGCACAGTGTATCCTACCTAACTCTGACGGCAGGGGACAAGGGCATTGAATGCATGTCTGAGACGCCTAAACAGTGCAAAAAGTGACCGTTAGGAGCGCCACCGTTTGCCACGATGGCCTCCTCTTCATCTCCGCTTGCCACCGCGTACCCCTCGCTGCATAGGCTCCCGCCACGCGCCCCTGAGAAAGCCTCAGGGCGACACGCGGGTGGATGCGCTGGAGCACGGGTATAGAGTGGCAGCTGGCCTCCGGCGAGTACCTTGTCGGGGTCGTCATCTTGTCGCGTCCGGAAGCTTGTCGCTCGCCGGACCTTGCCGGGACGCGCGATGCATCGCGGCAAGTTTCTTGAGGTGTCGTGGTTGCTTGCCGGGGCCTTGTCTCTTCCCGGCAAGCTCCTCTTGCCGGGGCCTTGTCTCTTCCCGGCAAGCTCCTCTTGCCGGGGCCTTGTCTCTTCCCGGCAAGCTCCTCTTGCCGGGGCCTTGTCTTCTCATCTTAAATACTTTGTTCTCGAATGGCTCCAAAGGAACCAACGGAGGACCCTGGCGGTCGCCCGGCAAGCCTTGTCGCGGGGCGCTGCAACTGCCCGTGCACAAGTTCGGGATACTAGGGTACCCCTACTCTAGTACACCGACAGGAGCCCCCGGGCCTGGGCCACACACGGTGCCGAGCGCTGTTGGGCCAGGCCCAAAAACAGGGCACGGGCACGCGTGGGCCTGGGTTATGCCGAATCTAACTCCGTATCCACCGCCCCCCCCCTCCCGTAACGGCACGCGTCAATCGCGGCGTCGTGGGAGAGATCGTGGGTGGTTCTTTATTCGGAAAAAGCGCAACGTTCGCCTCCTCCTCTTCATAAGCAGGGGAAACAGGGGCAGTTCCCCCACCTTCGCCATTTGCTGCTGCAATCTCAGAAATCTCCGCCGCCCCCCTCCGCTTCCAAAGGCGAAAGAGAGCAGCGCTCCGCCCCCGTCGCTGCCGCCACCACCAGCGCCGTCGATCTCCCCCACCGCCTCCGCCATGGCTCCGAAGGCCGGGAAGGGGAAGGCCGCGAAGACTGCGGCCGCGAAAGCTGTGAAGTCGACCGAAGCGCAGCGACTTGAGGCGCTGCGGAAGGAGCGGGGCACTTTCCCCCCCGAGCTCTCCGCAAAGGAGCTGAGGGAGTGGTACTATCTCTTCTGGTCGACGGAGACGCGGGCGCATCCGCGCACGAAGGTACTCTCCGCCGTTGCCTCGCAAGAAGCTCCAGCTGGCGGGTACCTTTTCTTTGCCTTGTTCTTCTACTACGGGCTCTGCCCGCCCTTCTTTGATTTCTTCTGCGATATCATGAACACCTACGGGTTCCACCTCCTTGATTTCACCCCCAACGCCATTCTGACCATGGCAGTTTTCGCCCATCTATGCGGAAATTTTATCGTAGTCCACCCCAACGTAGCCCTCTTCTGTCACTTCTTTATGCCTCGTGTCGAGAGAGGGGAAACTCTTGCCGGTGGGATCGCCTGGATCTCGCGAGCCGGCAAGAAGGAGACCTATCTGGAGGGGGAGCTCCGCAGCAAGTGGGATGAGTGGAGAGCAGATTGGTGCTGGGTTGTAGAGGAGAACCCGCAGCCGTTCACTGTCCTACGCCAAACCCCAGCAGTGCGTGGCAATGATTGGAGCGCCCTGTCCGTGGACGACGACAAGCTGAAGATCGCCACCACCCGGATCTTGCGTCTCAGGCTTGCCAGGCTGACTGTAGGAGCTGTCGGCGCAGATTTCCTTCGCCGCCGCATCGCCCCTCTGCAGGCGAGGGGGAGACTCGCCTGGGAATTTGGAGGCCTGGCAGATATCATGAGGTTGCGCCCGGGCCTCAACTTCAATTTCACCATCCTAGAGTTGGACGGGATACTCAAGGAGATATTCAAGCACGACCCACAGCATCCCAAGTGGTTCAGGTTGCCGGCAGGCGTCGTTCCTCTGTGCAACAACTCCTCGCGTGACCGCATCTGCGCAATGATGCCGTTGTGCGATTCGCACGGGGTCGTTCCAACTTGGCAAGAACCTGCCGACGACGTCGTGCAACAGTTCTTCGACGGCCTAGTGGAAACGGCGGTCAATGCTGACGAAAAGAAGCTCCTCACCCGTGACACCACCGATCAAGAGATGGAACGCATCACCACCAGGGCGGAAGAGGCGGCGGCAGCCGCAGCCGCGGGTGAATTCGGGTTCACAGTGGAGGAAGCAGACGCGGCATTGGCGACGAGCCTTGCCGAACGGGAGTGGCCCGAAGACGAAGAAGAGCTTGCCGCGCCCGACGCCGAGTCGAGCGAGCCCGCCGAGGGTGCGAGCGGACCGCCATCTCCGAGGAGCTTGCCGCGAGCAGGGCCCATAGCGCAGCCCCCAGCGCAGCCAAGAAGGCGCCTCCGCAGGGCCGGGGACGCAGCAGGGCGGCAAGTGGGCCAACAGTCGCAGCGCCGCGCGACGCGCTCCGCCGCGGCAAGTACGGTTGCCGCGGGAGCGCCTCCCGCCGTGGTGGCAACTGGAGCGGGGTCGTCTCGGGCTAGCGCTGCAGTCCCCGCCAAGCGGCTAAGGGATCCCACCCCTCCACCTCGCCGCGCCGGAGGTGGGCCGAACTTCAACCTCTCCGCGCTCAGCTCCGACGAGGAGGAAGAAGAAGAGTAAGATTCCCTTGTTGTTCTTGTAGTCCTTCAACTTGCTATTCTTGTCTTGCATCTGATCTGATCCACCCTGGACTCTCCCTTTTTAGGACTCTGGCCCAGAGGGCGGCGAAGAGGGCCAAGGCTCCGGTGGTTATCATCGAGGACGAGCCCACTGCGATGGCAGGAGGCGCACCCGAGCCCACCTTGCCGGATCCGGCCACTACTCCGCAGAGCAGCCCCCAGCGCAGCCCCCAGCGTAAGTACATGGTTTACTTTCTGCTTCTAGGCGCGTGCGGTCGCTCTTGTTGACATCTGATTGCTGGTTTGTTTGTGCAGGAGCAGAACAGCTTCATCAGGAGGGCGTGGTGATCACCTCCGACTCGTCGTCTGCTTCGACTACGCCGCCAAGGGCGGACTCCCCGGCAAGGAAGCGCTCTCCGGCAAGGGAGAAATCTCCGGCAAGGGAGGAGTCTCCGGCAAGGGAGGAGTCTCCGGCAAGGGACAGCGCCAACGATCCCCCGGTGGTGGAGCCCATGACAGCGGATCCCAGCACAGGTAGTCCTTCTTGCCCGAAACTTTCCTTGTGTTCTTCTGCTGATTTTTCTTCTCGAGTGCTTGTTTGATTTCTCCTTCTTCTCCGGTCGTCAGATCCACCCTCCGCGGATCCAATGGAGACCGAGGCGGACGGCGAGGAGAACACGCGCGGCAACACTGATGATGCCGCGGCCACCGAAGAAGGAGCCGGTGCTGATGTGCCCGCCAGCGAAGAGGCCGCCAAGGCTGCCGCCGAGGAAGCTGGCGAGAGATCTAGCGATCGCACTGACGGCCCTGAGGCCGCAGGAGCGCCAGGCACTGCACCGACCGCCGATCCCTCCACCGCTGCCGCAGCGCCAGGCTCCAAGGAGTCCCAGCCCGGCGCCTATCTGAAGGCCGGCGAGGGCATCTTCATCAAACTCCCCTGGGCGTCAAGCTCCAGGGCGCCGGTGGAAGGAGAAGCTCTGGATGGGGAGGTGCTCGCCTCCGCCGGGTTGTCGATCGTCGACGTGCCGGGAAGCAGCAGCGACGAGCCTGAGGAGGAGCGGCTGCTACGGAGGCTGCTGGCGCTCTACCGCGCCCGCCAAGCCAAGTTAGAGTCCCGGGAAGCGCTCGTTGCTAAGGCGAGCGTGGATATAGAGAAGCGCGCGGAGGAGCTCCGGGGTCTTCGCCAGGAAGCTCTCCGGGCCTTGGCGGAGGAGCGGGAGCAGCTTGCTGAGGAGCGGAAGGCCTTCTTCCTCGAGAAGGCCGAAGCTGAAGAGCAGCAGCGGCTTACCGGCGAGAAGCTGTACGCGCAAGAAGGCAAGCTGGCTCAACGGAAAGTGAGCCTCGACAGCCACGAGGAGGAGCTTGCCGCGCGCGAACAAGCACTTGGCGGGACGCTCCAAGAAGCAAAGGATGCGGCTGCGGCTGCCGAGACTGTCAAGAAGGAATTGGAGGTAAAGGTGGCGCAGCTAGAGGTTGATCTGAAGGTGGGTGGCGAAGAGCTTGCCGCGCTCAAGCTGGAGCGCGAGAAGGACGCCCTTGCCCACGGTGAGCTGCAGGGCCAACTCGCCGAGAAGGGCAAGGAGCTGAGCGCCGCCAAGGATTCCAACACCGATCTGAAGCTGAAGCTGGCCACCTTGACGGAGACGCTGGACGGCACCAAGAAACGGGAAGCGGACTTGAAGAAGGATATCAAGGCCAACGAGGCGCTGCTGGCGAGGGCCGCCGAAACCCAGAATCTCCTCAGAGATACTGTGGAGCTCTGGACGGAGGGCCTCGTGAACATTGCTGCAGTCATCGAAGAGGAGTTGGTGCAATTGGGGGTGGAGGGCCTCGGGTACTCCTCCGACGAGAACCTCCAACCAAGCGTCAAGCTCACTCTGTTCTTCAAAGGCGTGGTGACGGCCCTCCAGCAACTCCGGGAACGGATCCCAAAGCAGCTGGCCGACGAGTCACGCACGATTTGTGCCGGAGTTCTGGAGAAGGTGCTGGTGAAGGTGGCCTTCCGCAACCCAGGCCTCAACCTCACCAACGTCCTCAAGAGGCTGCCGGCGGACGCTGATCTTGATGCACTCAAGGCCCTCATCGCACCCATCATGGACAGGGTGAACGAGGTAAAAAGGGTTGACGGCGGTCGCGTAGATTAGGCTGTCCGTTTTCTTCTTTTCTTGCCGCTGCCAGTCATGTCATGGGAACACTTTATTAGAGGCGCGACAAGTTATTTTTGTAATATAGCTCTATCTTAGGTAAAAAATTGATGTGTTACTTCCTTTACTCGACTCTTGGCTTTGTATGTTTCTGCCCTACGCTTTCTAGGGAAACTTGCCGGCGCAGGCACCCTTGCCGCGAGCGCCGAGTGCGGAACTTCAGCAGCCTGCTGGCGGGGCCGCTGCCGACAAGCAACCTTGTCGCAACTAGTCGCAGCTCACTTAAGTTGTTGAGCGGACTCGAAACAAAGTAAGGGCGCAACTAGCTATGAGTTGGTTCCTTCGCGCATAGGTTTTCCATACAAAGCACGGTCGTTCAAGGAAAATAACTCAAAAACTTAAAAACTGATTGCTCAAACTTTAGCAACTTAGCTTTTCTGTCGTCTGCTTCCCGGCAAGGAGAAACTCTCTTGAACGACCCGGTCCACACCATT